>NC_134172.1:52134031-52437061 GCF_964188355.1 Buteo buteo | reverse complement strand
ATGAGTAGGAACCTAATGTAGAGGCTCTTGATATCAATATTCCTCCAGTAACTTAGAATTAATTTGGCTCAGACCTTCATAAAATTCTTTCTTTAGAGAGGGCCTGCTCCTGTTTTCACTGAAATAATGTTTAACATTAACTCGAATGTCCTGGATAAGGTGTTACCACACGAATGAATGTTGGTTCAATGTAAGCTGCATTACGCACTGAAGTAATTCAGTGCTGTAGAGTATGAATGTTATTGTGTTGGAATTTCTTTTGAAAAACTTCAGCTCCTTCAAACTTCAAACCCTTGCTGCTTATGTTCAGAACTCAGGGTATGGCTCCTTGGGACTTCTGTTTCTGGCAGTATGAGTTGTTCAGCAGGTAACTAGGTTTTTGCTTATGTCTGAACATGCACTTGTCTTTCAACGTTCGCAATGATACCTGCATCAAGCACTTTGCATTAGCTCCTAGCTTCCAGTAGTCCATAGTGTTAGCTTGGTGTTTGTGAGGTGTAATAAGCTATGAATAATCAATAGTCAGGTTAGACTGGATGTAAAGTCTAGCACATCACTCTTGAAATGTGTTTTGTTTGAGGAGGAACAGAGAAAGAGGGACTGATTTGACTTTGCAAATCTTTGAAGAGGCCCCAAATATTTTGAAGTGAAAGAACTGGAGAGGCTCAGAGTGCACCTAGACTCCACTATTGGGCAACATAAGTGGCCTAAGAAAGACCACACATTTGTAACATGCTGTCACAATGACTTAAAATTAATTTGGGGCTATGCCAGTTCTGCACTTCAGTAATAATCTTAAGATTTTTACAAAGAATTTTGAGGAAGTTATTTAGCCTGTGAAAAGTTATGTTCAACAAAATAACTCAACTCATGTTTAATACAGGGTTAAGGCAGCTAAAACTGCCTTGATGAAGTCCATTGAGGTACAAAGCAGAAGTGCTGTAAGTGCAGTATCTGGCCCAGATCATTCAAAAAGAAAGACACTTTGATTGTCTGTTGGTTTTGGATGCCCAAATTCACGTCTTAAATGGGCTCTGGCTTTAAGGGGACAGTGACCCTCCCTCTAAAATACATCCCAACCTTCCCTTTTACCCACCCAGGACTGGGAGAGAAGCTGAGCACTGAGCAACGGAGGCATGCAGTCATGCAGCATGTCTTAACAGCTTAGCCTGTGTTTCATCATGATTTAAAACCACTGAAAACACTGGATGTTTGAACAGTCCACTTACTGTCATGACAGCTAATCCAAGATAAAGGGAATGAGAATTATACCTTCTATTCCTAGGAGTATAAATATTAAGTCCGTTACTCCTTAGGCAGAGCATGACTATGAACAAACCATTACAATGCAGCAGTGTGGTATACTCTCTCAATCTGTAAAATATACAAGTGGAAGAATTTTAAAAGTGAGGAACAGAATTTTCTAGACAGGCCTACATCACAGAAGAAATATTGAAATGGTCTCTCTCTAATTTTCATAGTTATTTCCTTTCCCAGTTTAAATAAACATTGCTCCTGTTCTTTCCAGATGATAATGAGGCAAATGATGGAATTGGTGTTAGCTTCATAAGGTGTGAAAAATTGTGTCCTCTGTGACAGATGGTGCATTTGAAGGAGCCTCTGTGGTCACTCAGACTTACACTTTTTCACTGCTAAAAAGACGTGAAGTTATTACAGATCTGGAACGTGATTTTTGATGAGGTTTCTAGAGAAGGTGATTAATATCAGCAAAACGTCCTCAAGAAGTCGAATTTGGTCATTGCCAAATGAGTTGACCTGAGCGTGACATAGATCATGTGTCAACTCTGCTTAGCTGACCTATGTAATCATTTTGACAAATGTATGTGAAGCTGTTATGTGGTATCAAAGGTGTATTTAAATTGCAGGAAAGGCTTTAGACCATCCAAAGAAGCTTCTGCTGGGAACAGTAGTCTCACCAAGAACTTAGAGCCTGTTGAACCCTCTGAATATCTCACAGAACTGTCTGTTTTGGTTCACTCTACTTACCTGCCTGTTTTTCATAGTCAAAGGAAGTTCATATCTTGGAGACTGTGCTTCTTGGTTTGTTTGTTTTTTTCAAAAGTTATGGTGGGAATGGAGAATGAGCAAAGACATGGGCAGAGGGAGAGGGAGGGGAACATGCCTAAGTACATAGAGCATTACTGAATAATCCATAATTTTTAGGAAATAAGATTAGGTCAGGCAAAAAGAGATTACGACCAATTTTAATTCCTGAGAATATCAACATATTACAGAAGTAGACTGGTTCTTCCAATTTGTCTGTACATTGTCCTTGATGTTGCTGTAATATAAATGTGGTATTAGCAGCTGTTTGGCAAAAGCCAGTCTCCCTTTCTTTTGTGAGTCTGCCTTTCCCTCTGCTTCTTGAAAGAGAAGAGAAAGCGTAAGAGGGTGCATGAGGCATAGCAGATGTTCACTAAATGTCACACTGATGAGGTTTAAAGTTGCACTTCCCATTTTGCTTAAGTAGTAGTTCACTGGGTCCCCCAGTTACATCTCACTTAACTTGGGACATTTAGCTGGATTTTCTTAGGTTGGTGCCGGTGTTTTCCTCTTAGTTGATGGACAGAGATCCAAGTTGTCTTCTGGCTCTCCACAGAAATTTAGATACATCTGCTAGGCACCTAAAATTGAGGAGGTTGGGAGGGCTGAATAGCAGCCCAGATGTGAGGTTATTTTCTCTTCTGTTTCCTTGGCCAGTTTACTGCAAAAACAAGAGGCAAGTCAATTTTGTGGCAGCTGGTATCTATAGTTAATCTGCTTTATTTAGTCTCACTGTTATCTATCTTCGACCTCAAGTCTTTCCCATTAGCCATCTCAAACCTTCCTTTTCTATATAGCAATAGGGGAAGGACAATGAGGTTAAGACCCTGGAGACTGTGAAGCTACCATCTAATTTTGAACTTGTCTTGGTTGTCATTTTCCTTGACCACCTCTTTTTTTTGTAGGCCTATGCACCTTTGTCATAGAGCAACACTGGGGTTGGAACTTTGTAAAACCCAGATACATATTAACAAGGCATCTAAGGTTGACCTTTTGTCCAGGAGGGAGATTGCTAATGCTCTTGGCAGTGATTTGTGAAGTTTGCTTTCCTCAGTGAATTTAGGATCAGTTTAGTATTTAAGCTTACTTCTAAATCATGCATTTAATTTTATTGCTTTTTCTTTAGATCTATAGATTTGAGTGAGCATTAATGCATCAGTCATATTTCATTCAGTGATTATAGTGCTTGATATCCTTTGTATTCACCTTCTAGAAATGCTTAGGCAGCAGAACTGACTATGCAAAAATGTATAAAAAGGGTAGAAATAATAAATGCACTATCAATTTGGCTGAAGCAGTTCAACATTTTAAGTTTTGTTTGTGACCCACTGTTCATCTCTGGCAATTTATATATACATATGCAGTGTCCTTTTTCAAAATGTGCAGGACAATATGTAGGCTCTAGTGTTATTAGTGTAATAAATCTTTACTAAAAGAGGTTTCTCCTGTATTGCAAGTGCATGCCACTGCTGTTCTCATTTAGATATTAAATTTAGAGGTGTGCAATATTTGTTGAAGTTTGCTGCAAGTCTTAGCAATTTTTTTTCTTTTTTTTCTTTTTTTTTTTTTTTTGTAAGTGTGCTGTCTTATCCCTTCTGGGACTGCTTAAAATAACAGGAATAACTGCGCATTGAACCTTTGTCCCTGCTGATGCAGTAGCATCATATTGTCTAGGGCACTGCTTTATCAAGGCAGTGCAGGATGCTGTAGTTGATAACCCATCTCACTAGCCATAAAAGGTTAGGAAAAAGGATCTTGAAGACACTTTGGGGCAGCAAATTTGTTTTACGTTTTATGTGTCCCATTTCACTATAATAAAGAAGTATCCGTCTCATTCCCAGCTCCAGAAGAATGGCATGATCATTGCCTGCAAACTGAATGCACTGCTAAAAAGCAACTATAAAAGATTTTGTTTGGAATGGTTTAGTGGTGTTTTTTAGGCCTGCTAATCTTATTCCTAGTTTATTTGTGATACTTTATCTAGCATTGTATTATAAAAGAATATCACTATTTCCTGTGAATTAGTGTGGTTGGTTGAAGCAACTCAGGCTTAGTGATGTGTTTTTCTTCATTCATAGACATAGTTGTTTAGCCTGTAGAAGTGGAACTTTTGTGGACATTCCTTTTTTCTTACTGAGACTGAAAGACCACTGTAGACGTTCAGGTGGGAGGTAGAAGTGTGTGTTACATGCTACTAGAGAGTGGATATCAGTGGATTCAGTGATTTCATGCTAAAGTCTTCAGAATTACAGAGAATGGTAAGAAATAATGCTCTGATTAGAGACAAAACCACTCTGATACGGGCTGAAGATTTTTGAGCTTCGGTTTGGGAAACCAAGTGCATTTCCCTCCTTTTCACTTTTCCTCCGTGTGGAGAGGTGAGAAGTCATTTCAGTCTCTGCTCCCTTGGGAGTTGCAGTGATTTCTTTTTCTACGGTCACTCAGGAGCTATTGACCTTGCCCCAAGGAATTTAGAAAAAGTAGGATATGAAAGTGGAACATAGACAGATTTGCATCAGGGCACTGAGTCCTTCCTGACGTCTCTGTGGAAGAACTTTTCCTCTCTGTCCAAACATGGATGAGTGATTGTCAAGCCATATGTGTCTATAGAAGGTCACTTAAGAGGCTTTTCTAGGTCTAGAGATGTTTCTGGTTCTCACATAATACCTCATTTTCTGTTTGGGAACCACTACCAGAATCGGAATTGTGTTTGAAATCATACTGGAAGTACATCCCCTCTCTGGTCTTTCTGAAGTGCTAAATGTTTCCAGACACTGAAGGAAACAGTAGAAAGGAGCATCTGGCACCACAGCCAAGTTTCCAACTTACGTGTTCTGAGCAACCAATACTGTGATGACATGACAGTTAAACTGTTTCTGGGATATCTTCTGGTTCACTCAGTATTTCAAATATAGTGCTGAAATAAACAAATGGTCCTCAGGTTCACCAGGGACTGAGAAGCAACCATTCATTTACTTGTATTAAAACAACTGTTTTTTCAGAATGTTGTTTCAGTCTATTGGTAGTGTGGTAGCACAGGTTTATTTTATTTATTTTGTTTAGAAAAGGCATTCTGCATCCATGCTGGAAGCAGCTGGGAGGGAAGCTGAGTGGGAAGATCGACACACTGTATTTTTCTGGGGAATATATGGCATATTTGCGCATTCTGAGAGAAACGCTGAAGTAGTAATATACCCAAACATAAATAAGCATAAGGAATGCTTTTTCAAAGTAGCCTGGAGCAGTTGAGCTATTTAAAATTGGCAAGTTTCATCACCTTCAGTTCTTTGGAAAATCCTACCCAATCATGTGAAAATACATGTTCATCTAACTGAGATTCACAGACTTTATTTTCCTCATTTACAAATGAAAGTTGGGAAAAGATCCTGTCATGCTAAGATGTGAGTATCCATACAGAGCAAGTCTTCTTTTTGTGTATGGTGGTTGTTGAGAACTTTTCAAGCAATAAAGCTCATCGTAGTTTATGCTCTCAAGACTTACATGGAGACTTTGGGTTTGATAAGGCAAGAGACCAAAAGCCTTCATCAGCTGCGAAGGTTTTGTATAGCAATGCATACCGAATGCTGTCGTTGTCTTTTTTTGTATGATTTATTAATGGTTGGAGAGTAAAGGTGAGGTGGATAAATCTTCTTTGAGCTCTTGTTGGCAAAACACTGTAAAGTGTTGAAACCATTGATTAGCTTTTCTGTGACTTCATTAAATCTTGGCTCAATGCTTATCTCCTTAAAGTATGATGGACTGTGGGTGATGAGCTGGCATACCATTCTGGATGTCAGTTTGTGTAGGAGAATGAATCACAAACTTGCAAGGTGGTGGAGTCTTAGGTTTTAACAAAAAAACTCAGGCAGACAAACCCCAAACCCAAGGAAAGTAACACTTTCCTTGGACAAGTATTCTTTGGAGCAATGCGGTAAAATGAATCCCAAGCATTAGGAGCCATTTTTCAATCTCAACTTTTTTTATCTGCCAACTTTCTGTTGGAGTTTAATCTATTAAAGTTCCAAATGAGTGTGAATTCCAGTTCATTGCCCACTGATATTATTTAGGCCATAAGACTTGTGAAATGGATTTTATTGACACATTTGAAAATTAACCCTCTCCTATGCTCATGTGCAAAGGATAGCCGCTGAAAGTGCAGGCTGCCACACTTACCTTGTCAAAATCTCTAATGTAAATTCTTTAGAAATATGAACAAATATTGATGTCTTGGGCTGCAAATAAATTACATTTGTGTCACTCAGAATCTTAATGCTCTCCAGTAGATTCATGAGGAAGTAATAAACTCATGTATAATACCAAGACACTTATTCAGACGTTTTATATCATTATCTTTTATGTGCAGCCATAGGCACTTAAGACAGAAGTCCTGAACCTACTCATGTCGACAGTAGTTGTTTCCTTGGCTTCTGTCAGAATTTCAGAAAGGAGAAGTGTTACCCACTACTGCCTTCACTGCCTTTGCCTGATGGACTTCATCGCACTCCAGTGCAGTGGAAGTCTAAGCGAGGGTTGCCCTTCCCCAGGAAAAGAAGGGAGTAGTTTCCAATAGGATGAGCTGTCTGTACAGTGTTGATAAGACATTTTCTTCCATCCCTCCCCCTACCCTCAAAGATGCTATAATGGTAAACAGATATGGACAACTGCTTCAGCTGTTTCACATTCTTTATCTGAAAGTTACATTTTTATAAGTAGCTCATAAAAGAGTAATAAATTCTGATTTGCTAAAAGCCATCTGGTTAATGGATTGCTTCAGAACCATTTATAATAGCAGCTATCTGTGTAATTAACAGTTATAAAACATACTACTTGTGCCTATAAGATGCATATTACCATTGTTTATTAACCCTTTGTGAGGGATGTATGGCTGCCTTCTGAAGTCCAGGACAGATTTTGTTTGAAGAAAGCGTAATATTGAGTTGGCAATTTTAAATACCATTTTTAGCTGTACTGTATCTCCAGAAATTGTCTCCCTTCATCAGTGTGGGCTGTTCTAGAAGGCTTACTCCCTGGCTTTAAACCTCGCAGTTGATGTTATCTCTTAAACTCAGAGATTGGTGAAGGCAGGTGCAGTGATGTGGCCTGAGTTTGGTCAGCCTGAGCAATGTGTTTCTTTCCAGAACATGCGGGTGGAAACCTCATCTTCCATTCAGTTGAAAGGATAGACATATATGAAGATATCAAGCGAAAGATACAAACACATGGCATTTTGTTCTGATGTCTGTATTGAGTCTGGATGTGTGGGACTGAGTTTCAGGTAGAGTTTGGCAGACTTTCACCAAGTCCAGCCTCACCCTCCCGCTTGTTTTGGGGCACTCTTGCAGCTCCTCAGAAGCTCACATGGCACAGCCGATTGCAAATGTCTTACTGTTAGCAACTACCACAGAGTCGCCACTGACTGGTAAGTTGAGTGTGAGGAAGTGTCGTGCTATGCCCTGAGTCAACTACTTCCATACCTTTAGGAACAGAATGGAAAGGACGTAAAGGTTCTGGGTGGTTTTTGTCTTTCTCAGTGGCATTCAAACTGATGTCTAAGAGGTGAAATACCACACATCAGTTCCTTGGGCCGGATCCTCTTTGCAGTGCTCAAAAGTCTCTTTCTACTTGAGATTATTTTCCTAAGTGTTTCTTTAAAAGTCTCCCAAGGATCCAGCAAAATAAAAATGCTTAGCTGATCTTGTGTGAAAAGAAAAAGACTGCAAGCACACAGCAATTTCAGAGAAGCTGGCAGGAGTTTTTAATGTGACTGAAAGTGTCTGAGTGACAAATTAGTAATAAAAATGTCACTAATTAGACTGTAGTAGAATCTTGATAATCAAAACTACTTGGGTGAGACTAAATATATTCAGATAATGGGGAGCCCAGATAGTGGGAATCAGCTGAACAGAGAGGCAAGCTGGCAGCTTGTTACAAAGGGAGGCTTAGAGAGATGGTGGGTGTTTTGAATAAACAAGCGCCTAACATAATTTACAAAATGCAGTCCAAAAGTAGTAATGAAAGGACAGCTGGATCAAGAATTTTAAATAGTAGGGAAACATCAGCTCCCTTGAATGAAGGACAGCGGCAGTGCTAGGACTTCTCCCTGCAGTTTTACTGAGACAACTAAGCCTGGGAAGTCTGGCTTAAACCCTCTGAAGTCTGCTCCATCCTACTAAACGGATCCTGTGTGCTCAAGGGGCCTCTTGGGTCCCCTCTTCTGCCACCAGCACAAGCTCGTGACATGGGATGCGAATAGGAATTGGGTCTGAGATGGGATAAATTACCTCTTTAAGAGGGTTAGGGCTAGCTGGTTTCCTCAGGTAACTAGGTTAGTTCTGTGGTAGGAACTGGTGACCTACCTTCTGGGGAAAGGGAAGGAGATACTGGGAGGTTTTCTTTATCCTCGAGGTAGCTGGTTTAATAAATGCAGTTTAATAAAAAGTATGCTGAAAATGCTAGAAGGTGCCCTTTGCAGGAAGATGAAAGTTTGACAGCGAGGGAACAAGATGTCTGTAGAGGGAAGGAATAATCCAATGTCAGTATCAACTGTTGTGTGAGGAAGAAAAACCTTCAGTCTTTGACAGGGGAGTGTCTTTTAAGCAGGAGCTTTTTGATTCATTGGTTGGTAAGTTGAACTGACTTACAGGGGTGCTGTGATCCTTTAAATCATTTTTTCTGCTGGTTCTAATGGTGCATTTATGTCATTCTTCCTGTCCCTTCTCAGGTGGGATTGTGGGAGAAGTAGCACATTAAGTACCTAGTTTAGCGTTTTCATGTGTAGCAGACTTATGGTGCGAGGTGAAAGGGCCTTTGGTATAGCAAAGAAAACAACCCTGGGGAACAGGCTATAGAACATGTAGGATAAAATGGCTCTGCTGTGCATGAAAAGAAATTGGGTGAAAATAACCTTATTCTGTCTTTAAAAAAAAAAATAAAAAATTCTTTTTCCTTGCTGATCCAGTCTTGTCACAGCATAGCTAGACTAAACACAAGTGTGATTCCCTTTGTCTTTTCCAATTTACTATGGTAATTACTGTAATGTGGAGTTACTGAGGTATCTCTTATATGTTGCAGCAGTAGGATCATTTGTGACAATGGCAATCACGAAGCACATTACTGCTACAGAAGCACTGATCTAGCTGCTCTTAAAAATACCACTTTTCAACACTATTTGATTTTAGGCGCCTGCAGGTGTCCTTCATCGTGAAGGGATAGGCAGAGGTACCTCCAGAAGGTGACTTGTAGTGCCTATGCTACTGTCCTGACCCAACTCACCTTCTTGAGCAGTCTCCTATCCTGTGCCTGTGATTACTATGCTGAGATTTTTGTGATCAGTTATGCAGGACAAACCAGGGTCTGCAGGCCTATTTGAACCTTTAGTCCCCTTGATACTTGTAAGCCCAGGGTTTTTTCTGCTTGCCTTCCATCTGGCGCATAGAGGCTTGCTAGAGCATCTATTTTCTGACATCTCCTACTTGCCCTCAGCCTGGTTTCTGATGATGGAACTCTTCCACACCCAGGGCTACCCTTTTCTTCACATCCTGCTTCATAAATAGTTAATATCTGGATATTTCAGGCTTCCCCCTGGAGAACCTTGCATTCACTCACCAAGAATTTACTCACAAATTGGTATCCTGCTTGAATGATCAAGGGATGCTTACACCAGGGGTGGCTGTGACTTCTGCTTGAGGTCAGAACCTATTATCTTAATTGATAATTGGAGAACGAGATGTGATTCATATTTAAGTGGACTTATCAGGAAGGTAGTCAGCTTTTCAATTAGCTAGTAACTTCTAAATCACTATGTCAGTGTGAGGGGTATTTATTGCAATGGGTGTGTGTTTTAGTTCCAGCTTTAAGATAATGCTTACACCCTCCGGAAAGAAGCACAGTCTTGCTTCCAGAAATAAACAGGTTTCCCACAGGGAAATCATGAGTGGACTAATTGGGCTTCTATAGTTATCTCATTGCAGTATATGCAACCATAATTATTCACAAATTTGTGTCCGCCTTACCTCCATGATGAAGGAAGTGTGTGTAAATTATTTCTGCACCTGGACTAACTCAGTAAAATATTAAATGAGCTTGTCTGATGCTGATAGATGAAAGTCATTTTACACAGGAAAACAATGCTGATGATTATGAAAGACAGGCTGATTGAGTTAAGGGCTGATCATGCACAAAGACTGCTGTGAGTTAACAGATCAAATTTACACTTCAGTTCCCTGTTGCACTAGTGTTGCAATTAAAAAATCAGTTGCAGCTTTTTTGGCAGCTGCTTGGGTGACTTCACCAGCTTGTGAGTGGGAGCACTTTTATGGGAACATGGACAAGTCGAAGCCTGTGCTGGTATGTAACATAGCACCTCATATTACTGCATTTTTAACAAATGTCTCAGTGAAGGGTGTACAGTGGACAGCCAAAACAGTTTTCCATATATTGTAGTAAGTGCAGTAATTCCTTAGAAAATGTCAAACTTAAAAAATAATTTACCTGCTTGCAAAGTCAGTGGTGCTCTGAGCTACCCAGTAGAAAGAAACTATAGTAAGAAACTATATATTTCAATGGATAGAAATGTACAGTTTCCATCTACATTTTCTCTTCAGTCAATATTGTGGCAGGGTAGTGTGAGGCTCTCCGTATGCTAGCAATCCTTATCATATCCACATGTGTGGGATGTTCTTTTGTCGAGCAGCTTTCTAAAGTACTTCTTCAGTGGGTCCAAGTCATTTCCATTGCTAAGCAGCTTATAGCCATGGGAGATTTCTAAATGTATATATTTAAGCCCTCAACAAGAAAGAAAACAGGTAAAACTCACACATAAGACAAGAATTACAAGATGCTCCCCTTTTAATAATGCTAAGTTCCTCCGACATGGAGATGCTAATGATTTAGATACTTGTATATTGGCTAATGGTTGCTTAATGCCAAAACTAAATTTAAGTAGTGAAAAGTCATTAGACAATACAGTAGAAGATCCTTAACATCAAATAGAAGTTGCAATCTGGGACAGGCTAAAGATAACTAAAATAAAGCAAATGAGCAGGCTGTTAAGGAACCTAGCTCATTTATTTACAGGTGTGAGGCTTCTTCCTTAGTTGATCATACTATTAGTGGATGCCTGTACAAAATTAGAAGGAAGTCTGGTGGCATGGGTATTTTTTGGGTAGTGGGTAACACTCTATGATATATGTCTGTTATAGAAAAAAAGATATTGTCATAAAGCTGGCTGTCCAGAAACATTGTGGTTAGGGTGAACAGGAAAGCATTGGGTTGTTCTTGTCGCAGCACAGTGAAAAGCATTAACTACAACCTCCCCTTGACCACATCACAGTTCATGCTTTTGCATGAACTACACCCTCATGCCCTGAAGTTAGTCAAGGTGCTGTATACTCTCACAAGCAAAGGTGCAGTACCTGTATGTGGGAGGGATGTTGCAGCTCTTCATGCCAGCTCATATTAACTGCTGAGAATTAATAGAATAGCCTGTCTGTTGCTTCTATATCCATGTAAAGTTATGTCATGTAAGGGATATGTGATTGTGCTGTCTGTTTTTCTTCCAAAATAAGTTTTGAATTGGCTGGCCAATTTATACAAATTTGAGAGAGGGACAGAAGTATCAAAAATAAGAAGGTGCAGTAAGCTTTGTGAATATAGGTAGCTAGTTGAGAGAGAGACTAATGTTCCCGCTAGTTCCTGACCTAGCTTCTCACTGAAATTATAGCATAACTTTACTACTAGACACCAGAAAATGCATCTTGTGCAAGCACCATGATTGCCAGCCACAAAAATGAGATTTTGGAAGTTTTCTTACTTAAGAGAACCACCAGTGTTGCATGGTTGCCATTTTCCCTCCCCACTATCCTCTGTAACAGTTAACTACCAGCCCCCCCCCTTTTTTTTTTCTCAAATGTGATACATGTTCACAGCAATATTGATGAAAGTAAACAAAATGGAGCTGTGATGGCTGACACTCCTTTAAAAAGATGGGATAAGAATCAATGTGTGCTAAGTGCAAGTGGATAAGAGGGAGTGGCAGAAGAAAGGAATTGTTGGGGTTTTTTTAGCTACTAAGAAACATTACTCTCAGTGCAAAGGTAAAACATAATATCTTTCTTTTTATAATGAAGTTTTGTGTAACCTGACTAATGGCAAGAAAAAACCCTAACAATTATGTGCATGTTCTCTTTACAAGAGAAAGAAGGAAGAGGCTTCTGTTTAAGAGATGGAGTGGAAAGCTCCCTTTTAAAACCTTTCTAATCTAAAAGAAGACTGACCCATCTTTTAGTGAGTCTCGTATACACTGATTTTTTTTATGGTCTCTGACCTCATTAGTGGTTGCTGGAAATAATTAAAATCCATAGCAGAAGATCATAATGGAAGGTAGGACAAAATAATATAATTGAGTACAATAATGTAGGCTTTTAGATATTGTTGCATATTATTGTACATTATCTGACTTATTCTTCTCCACTGTACAAATGGCTTCCTTAACTAAACTGAACCATGTAGTACAAAAAAAAGAAAAGTGACGATATCCCTGATGACTCTACTCCTTTTCATTCTAATTCTGTGAACAAAAGTGAGAGTTAAAGTTAGGGCACAAAGAATGGAGGGCTGAACCCAGTCCTAGCATAGGAAATACCCTGATATGGTGTGCACTGTTGTGCATCTGTAGTTTAACTAAAAATGAGTATGCCTTCCTAGGAGGGAAGTTAGCTGTATTGGCTTTGTGTGGCAAGGTTTTGGTAGCGGGGCGGGGGGGGGGGGGGGGTTACAGGGGTGGCTTCTGTGAGAAGCTGCTGGAAGCTTCCCCTGTGTTCGAGAGAGCCCATACCAGCCGGCTCTAAGACGGACCCACCGCCGGCCAAGGCCGAGCCAATCAGCGATAGTGGTAACCCCTCTGTGATAACATTTTTAAGAAGGGGAAAAAAGTTGGGACAGACGGAAATGGCAGCCGGAGAGAGGAGTGAGAATATGTGAAAGAAACAACCCTGCAGACACCCAGGTCAGTGAAGAAGGAGGGGAAGGAGATGCCGGAGCGAAGATTCCCCTGCAGCCCGTGGTGAAGACCCTGGTGAGGCAGGCTGTCCCCCTGCAGCCCAGGGAGGTCCACAGTAGAGCAGATATCCACCTGCAGCCTGTGGAGGACCCCACGCCGGAGCAGGTGGGTGCCCAAAGGAGGCTGTGACCCCGTGGGAACCCCACGCTGGAGCAGGCTCCTGGCAGGACCTGTGGATCTGTGGAGGGAGGAGCCCACGGAGCAGGTTTTCTGGCAGGACTTGTGACCCTGTGGGGGACCCATGCTGGAGCAGTGTGCTCCTGAAGGACTGCACACCATGGAAGGGACCCACGCTGGAGCAGTTCGTGAAGAACTGCAGCCCATGGGAAGGACCCACATTGGAGAAGTTCATGGAGGACTGTCTCCTGTGAGAGGGACCCCACACTGGAGCAGGGGAAGAGTGTGATGAGTCCTGCCCCTGAGGAGGATGAAGCAGCAGAAATATAGTGTGATGAACTGACCCCAAACCCAATTCCCTGTCCCCCTGCGCTGCTGGGGGAGGGTAGGTAGAGAATCCAGGAGTGAATTTGTGCCCTGGAAGAAGGGAGGGGTGGAGGGAATGTGTTCTGAGATTTCGTTTTATTTCTCATTACCCTGCTCTGGTTGATTGGTAATAAATTGAGTTCATTTTCCCCAAACTGAGTCTGTTTTGCCCGTGACGGTAATTGGTGAATGATCTCTCCTGTCCATATCTCGCCCCATGAGCCCTTTGTTATATTTTCTCTCCCCTGTCCAGCTGAGGAGGGGGAGTGATAGAACAGCTTTGGTGGGCACCTGGCATCGAGCCAGGGTCAACCCACCACATTAGCTTTTCTTCTTTTTTTTTTTAGGGGGGGGGAAAATCCATGCGCAATCTTGAAAGAAGTGTTTCGTTTCAGTTTCTTCTAGTGAACTATCTAGTAGGTGTAGTAGAAAGTATGGGAAGTGCTTACTCTTTGTCTCAGTCTTTTGCACTAGTGTTCATTCTGAGGGTGGAATTTTCTTCTGGGGATCCAGGTGAGATTCCAGGGATGACTAGGGGTTTGGCTATAAAGGGAGAGAGTGCTTGTGTGATATCTGAAGAACTCTATTCAAACATTTATTAATTGCCTGTATATATAAAAATCAAGCCAGCATAATGTGATTCTATGATTGTATGCATAACGGAGATCACTCCTTTGGTGCCCATTTGATGGGCAGCGACTTAAAATTTGCTATTGCTCACTGGAGTGTTGCAGATAAGTCATTTTTTTATAACACCTCTTGGCTCGCTTTCACTGTCCTCTCTTATTTTAAATGTGTTCTAGCACTTACAGTCAGTGGCTGAATTTGGCAGAATCTGTATCAGTGTGCCATCAGATAGTATACTGCACTCGCAAAAGGAAGTGGTTGTGCTCACTTTGATCCCTCAGAGCTATAGAGCAAGAAGGAATGGGACTCTGCCTGGATTTCCTGATGTTCATGCTTTGAATGAAAATGGCTTTGTGCCTTTTTTTTTTTTTTTTTTTTAGTATGAAGCTTTGTATAAAACCTCAGATAACAAAACAAAGAGGTAGCAGAAAATCACTCTACCAATTCACTCCACTCTGCTTATAAAAAAAATATCCCCTCAAGCTGTAGATCTCAGGCAAGGCAGTGAATGAGTAGATGCTCTGTGGGATGATTTCTGAAGATTGTCAAGTGCCGATCAGTGAGGGAAGTGACTTGTGGAGTTGAGTGTTTTGCATTGCTAATGCTGCGTACCTCTCTTTACTCTGACCTTGCTGGCAGCCAAACCTAGAAAGACCTCTTATCTTTCCTTCTCCTCCTTCAGTCTCCATTGTGAGTCTTCCCCACTTAAAATGATAATAGATTTTATTCCCTGTTGAGGATTGGGGTTCGAATCTATTGAAGGCAGCTACAGCTGGAAATTTAACCTCTAAAGGAGTCTTGATTCCCATGGGGTGGCAAAGCTGCGCGTCCCTAACAGGTATCGTAGACCACCAGCATGTATGCAGTAATAAGGCTGTAGCTCCTCAGGGAGAAGAGAATAATCCCTTTAATGTGTCCACCTTTTCCTGACAGAGTGGTGTAAACCAGGCAGCAATGAGGCCGGAATTAAGCAGTGAGTAGCTAATGCCATGACTGAAAGAGTATTGTATTAGCCTACTAGTTCTCAGAAAGGTGATATGTGCCACCTAATACTAGAAACATTACTGAACCATTGGAGGAAATCATCTGCTTATAGTGACTGTATATATGGTGATAGAGAAACTGTCCAGGGAGGTGGTAGTAGATGTAGATTTCATGGAAGGTTCTTTTTAGACTCACTGTCTTAATGTCTGCAAAGTTGCAACTTTGCAATATAGTAATTTTATCAAAGTTATCAAGATATTATCACAGCTTCCAGACTCAAAACCATAGGAGAACTTATGAAATAAAAACTGGTTTGCATCTTAACCTCTCTTCATAGAGAGTAAATGGAGTTGCTACAGCATTGTAAATTTTCAGTCAATAATTTTATTTTTTTTTTCACTAAGACTCACCTACAGCATTTTACCTAGAGTGAAGAGAGGATCTGAAAGTGGGGTATAAATTAATCAAATGCCCCTTTTCTCTGGCAATTTAGAAGAGACCTTAGGCAGAGCAGTGAGGAGGGTGTTTGTGTAAATGCAACTGCTTTTCAAATACCTTCATTTAGCTTATGTACATTTTATGTACGTAAGTGAATAATGAATGTATGTTAAGTGTTATCATTGAATAGACTGGGACTCACAAGAATGACGAGACCTAGATCTGCAATGAGTAAACTCTTTTGAAATAAATCCATGGGTTGAAGGAGAGAAATGGGGGGGGGAAGTTGTAAGGTCAAAGTATAGTAGTGCAAGAATGACTAATGCTAATTCTTTCTGTTTATTCTAGCAACTGAAGTGGCTAGCAGAACATAAACTCTGTTGTGCTGATCTTACTTCATTTGGTTTCTGGATAGCTGTATCATCACAGACACACAATTTTGGTAGCAGCACATAACATCTTAGTAATTCTTCACTAATGTTATTGAGTAGTGGGGGCTGTTAGTGTTCCTAAAACAGTAAGAGAAAGCAGACCTCAGAAATGGATGCTTAATATGCAGAATATCAGAATGTGCATTCATACATAAATTAATCATATTTTGTGCCAAACGTGGGACTATGCTCTGTCTACTGAACATACATAAAGCTCACCACTTCTAGCTGTTTTTATCTACCATCACTTTTTGTGGGCCATCTACATAAAGTTGACTATGAAATACAAATTCCACTAATTGCAGTAATACTGAGTTCTCTGTGTTTTCTGTGGCTTAAGGAGGTGATTTATGCCTTTGTGGTTTAAGGAGGCTAAATATCTCAGCAGTGCAGTGGATATTTGTGTACATAGTGCCTATTAAAGTTCATGGGAGTTTCCAAACTCATCTTCAGCACATAAATTGATGGAGCGAGTTGTAGAGTGTGCTAATATCCCATTGCTTCCACTTATGTTGTACTTTTCATGGGAACATCTTAATGGCTGTACAAAAGGACTAAATCACAACTAGCTATATAAAAAGCCAGTGATGAATAAATGAGTAAGTAGATTTAATAGAAATGTAGTGAGTGACTCAGCCAATCTGATTTGTGTGGGAAGCAAGTTTAATAGATCTAAGATAAAGTATTTCTGGTTCCCAGATGTGGTATGAACTCAAACGGTCAGTTCTGCAGCAAAAGCAACATAGAATAAATGGAGTGAGAATATTTTTTTAATGTTTCTCTTGTGACAAAAGGCAAGTATGCAGATTCTCATTGTAATAGAAGCAAAAGAATAGACACTTCTTCATCCCAGTCCCAATTTAAGTATATGGGCAGACTGAATGCATAGTAACATGAGGAAATATAAGGATTCATGGGAAAACCGTGCAGTGCAACCTACAGCAGCAAACAGAAAGGAGAGCCTTTCTCTTCTAGAGCTAGTGGCTAAGGTTTTCAGCCAGACACTAAATAAGTAAGTAAATCCTAACTAGCTATGTAATAAAATAATGATAAGTGCAGTAATTATAAGGAATAATTAAATCAATTCAAACCTCCTAATTTGTGCCAAGCACTAAATTTTAATTATAGCAACATATGAATCTTCATAGTGTAAATAGACAGCATGGCAAAATTAAAGCAAACATTTATACTCAGACTGGGACAGTGCATTTCTTTGTTAATGTCTATTTCCAGGATTAGATCTAGATTATATAATCCAGATTGCTTGAATGCTTTAATTCTAAACTATCTTCCATTTGCTTCTATTTTCCATAATTCTCTCAGCAGAATCTTTTAGGGTCTTTTGTCACTGCATGATGATGTTTTAAAAAAAAATTTGGTCAGAAGCTTTCAGTGGTATCGGAAATATATGGAACATGAGCAACAAAAAGGCATATTCCTCCTTGTCCCCAGATGGCAATGTTCTAGGAATTTCTGATGCAAGGAGAGTTCAGATTTGGCAGTGTTGGGAATATGTTTCAGAGCATACAGAGAACAGTGTGTTTGGGTTTGGGGGATCATGCTTTAGCTGAGCTGTATTCCTGAAGAGTTTAATCTAGGAATAGTACATTTTCTACATGCACAGTAACCAACATGTCCAGTGCTGTTAATGAAGAGTTAATTCCAAAGAAACCTTCAGTTCCTTCATCATGAAGACAATTGGCAATTTCTTACCTGAAACTGAACATAGGATTGAAACGTGGGAGCATATTGGAGTAACTGCCCTTCTGCCTAATGTCGGGAACACATAAGGAGGTATCAGTTCTTGGCGTTGACTTTGCTGTTCATCTTTTGGGTACAAGTGTTACCAGCGTGTAGAGGCTGGGTAGCAAGAAGCAGGACTCTCTGCAGTCTGCTGTCACAGATGTTGGCCTTGGATGTGTAGCATCACTGACTATTTCTAAGATCCAAGCGGATGTATGATACTGAGGGAAACTAAAATTTGGTTTCTTCTTTAATGTCCTTTCTTTTTGAGAGACTATCAAAATGGGTGTATAAAATTATCAGAGAAGAAGGGGTGGGGTAAAGGGTAGAAAACATCAGCAGTAAAATCTGGAAAGTTACAGAGACTGTTATTCAAGCCAGCCATCTGTCTCTAAGGCAGCTCCAATGCACAAAAATGCCTGTCTTTGAGGATTTGGATGTTTTTCTCGCAGTATTGAGGACAAAAGCAGAACTCACATGTGCCTGCTAGTACATGCAAGCACTACCCCCCCCCGCCCCCCCCATCAACACTGTCTATCCTCAAGGACAAAAACAGGGCCAAACATGGAAGAAACACTCTTCTGGAAAAGCTTGCATCTTAAAGGCTGCCTGTCCTCAGATAGAGAAACATTTAATGGTAGGAGCAGAAGGCTGTTTGCAGAAAAGAAACTGGGTCTGAGATTAAAACAGGGGCCTGGGGGAATTCACTGTGTTTGAAGAGCAGCCGGAACAAACAGGCTGCAAAGCTGCATTTGTCTTGTTAAGCACACACAGACCTTCCACCGTGAGATGCCGTGAGAGCTTGAAATGCTGTGGTGTTAGCATGAGGTTGAATCTGCATATAATTAGCATGTATTGGTACCACTGGTTAACAGTAACAGCTGAATCTTTAGTTGGCATCTTGTCTTGTTTTGTCCAGCTCACATATATGTTGTTCCTAAATTATCAACCTCTGCATTAGTTGTCTTACTGGCTGTCATGTAGTCCTATTGAAAAGAAAAATTTATTCGGGGTGCAAACATGCTGACTTCTCATGGTGGGTCAGGAGACATTTCATGACCACTACCTTTGGATGTAAAAGCATATATAGCCTGTTGGAAGCTTTTTCTTCAAATTGTTTCTTCCTCTCCCCAACGCCCTCCAGTAGGTATCCTTGAATGACAGTACCTGCTATGAAGGTTTGAGTGCTAACTTTTCCCCAGCTACTCCCCTGTGTGTCTGTCCCTGAATTTCTGTGGTTTGAAAGAACTAAAGGCAGTGAAGCATATGCTGAAGGTGCAAGTCCCACAGAGAATATTTTCTTCATACTTTTTAATACATATCTGTTACCATGTAAACCAATTTTTCTAGCTGGACATAGTATAAAAATTGATAGTGCAGTATTGTGTTCTTCAATTTTGAGCAATAAGAAGACTGGCTGCCCTGTTTCTCTGCAAGAGCTTCTTCAGCTTTAGATGCCAGCTCTGTCTTCCTCCTCTTCCCCTCTCCCCTCAGCCTGGCTTAAAATCCATGTCATTCAGCAACTTGTGTTAATACCTCATGCAAAAAAAAGGTCACCCTGTATTTCATAAAAAGTAAGAAAACAAAATCTGCAACATGCCTATGGGCTACCTTCACTTCAGATATGAAGAGCAAGAGAGTGAAAAAAATGCCACTGTCTTGATCAGTAATTTAGGTGGATAGTATCTTGAAGAATATCAGTGGATACTAAAAGTGCTTTGACGATTGGGAGAGAAGAGCCCCAGCTTTAAGTACCAAGTACTGGCTTTCACTTAGAAAACCGTAGGTCTCTGCTAGTGTTGATTAGAGAAGATTAGTACCTATCAAGAAATTATTAATAGTGAGCTTTGGGTTGAGTGTCATTTAAAAAAAAATATATAGGGGCAAGGGGAAGGTTTCATTAGCAATAAGAGATTATTATAGGCAGCCAGTTTTGAGAAAAAGAGCTTCGTTTAACAATAGTGCCTCAGCCTCTTCTGTAATCAGGCTATGTTTGTTTTCTAGTTCCCCACTTACTTCTGCTCCCTTATCAATCTAAGTCCCTCCTGAAACTTTCTGCACATGCTCTTGTTGCTAATATCATATATCAGGAAGGGAATATATGCTTTTAAAACTTTCTGCCCTATTTTAAACTATTTCTCAAGGACCCACAGAAATCCTAATAAATCCTAATCCATAGAAATTACTAATAAATCACAAGGTAATTGTGGTGGCTGTCTGTATGCTAATACTGTTTTTAAATCAACTGGCAGAGCTGAATGATGACTGATAAAACCTTTTGGTGTGGTGGGAAGATTGTAGTTGTATGTGATGCTTTCTTGCAGAGCAAGCGTAGCTTTGGCTATTAACAAACCTTCTTGGGCTGTGGTCCCACAGACCTCTCTGCAGGCTTCTCCTTGTCCTTCTTTATGCCCATTCTGCAACACTGATGGGAGTCTGATGGCTCCTGGTTTCTGCTCAGGATTTCTGTTGTAGATCTGGTGAAGGCACAGGCATCAGAAGTCCTGAGGGCATGGTAGCACAGAAGAAGTATAGTATGACTTAATTTGTAGTAAGTGGTATGTGTCATTTTTACGCTGTCAAGGGATGTGCCTTGGGGGTGATGTGTTTTTCTTCTCATCACTGTGTGAAGTAAAGATGTTAATTGCTGAGACAGTCTCAAGTATCTGTTTTCCTTCCTCCAGCAGAGTTTCATATTTCCGTGGAGCTAGCTGGCTGTGTCTGAAGTTTTGCTTTCACTTGCAGCTAAGGATGAATTTGTTGGGCTTTTTTTTCTTAAACATATGAGATTTAAGTTTTTAAGGTGAAAGTAAATATGCATGGAGGCTAGGTGAGTGTGAGGAGAAAAGCCATATCAGTTACTTCTAAAGCCTGGCTGCCAGTTTTTCCTCAACTGACTAAACTTCAAAAGGAGGTTGAGGAGGTTGCATATTTCTGCCACAGCCTTCTTCCCATACTTTTCAGCACTTTGCAAGGAGGCAGTTTTACTAGTGGTCAAAGCAGTATGCTTTTTGCTGAGGAAGATAAATCAAACTGCTTCTACTTTATCTCCCCAGGATTTGTGGGGGTTTTGTTTGGGGGGTTTGTTTGTTTGTTTGTTTTTAAAGTGAAGCTAGAAAGCAGCTTGACTGTTGCCGTAGGTCTGAGGAGAACGAAGCGCCACCTTTGCGCCTTTGAGAACAGTCTATCTGCAGTGCTATTGCTGTGCAATGATCAAAAGGAGGAGAGAAGCAAAAGCAGCAGGAGCAGCAAGTGCAAAATGACTTTTGGATTTCAAAATAAGCTTGTAGCAAATAGGAGGATAGGGTTTTGAATTGAAGGATTTTCAAAATAGCAAAAAGATCTTCCAGCTTCTATATTTGGTATTTCTATGGTGTTGGCCTTGGGCAGCTGCATTCCTGGAGCTGCCTGGTAACAGCTCAGAGCTGTGCATGGCTGGATCAATAAGGCGGCCCAGTAGTGTCTGCAACCTGTAAATGAAGCATTTTCACCTTTTCTTTATCATGCTTTCTTTTCAGACATGTTATTGTCTACTGCTGCAGCGTGTCATGAAACCTGGGAGCACACAGGGGTGTGCGGAGAGGCTAAGTTAGGCCATGTTATAACAACATGTAAAAGCCTGATGTGAAAACCTCTGGGATTTCTCTTAAGAAGAGAATTTCCTAGGTATGGCTGGCATAGGAGGGGATGGGAGTTGTAAAAGCAACCTTTTTTCTCTTTTTGTCTTTGTTTTCCTTCCCACAGTCCTCCATTTCCAGAAGGGAACAAGAAAATAGTTGTCATTCCCTGGGTTTGCAGCTCTGTTTCACTCTCATGTGTCCTGCGCAAGATGGCAAGGAAGGTGTCACAGAACAGCCAGAACCTGGTCTGGTTTGCGTAGCTATGGATTTGGGGACACTGAGGAGGAAGGGAAGTAAAGTTCTGCAGCCATTTGTCATTCAGATGGTAGGAGGGTGGTAATGTGCAAGGTCTATTTCTGCTTGTCTCAGGCAAAACCCTACTGACTCTTCATGCATTCGACTGACAAGCTAAACCACAAATTCTCCATGCAGAGCGCTACAAGATGCATAGTCCTTGCATATCTGAGGTAGTTAAGGGATGATGAGACTGAATATGGCAGTGGTCCCTCGGTGGCTCTACCTCTCACTTTGAAGACAGGACTAAGCAGGTATGCAGCTTGTTTTCAGGGTGACCTAGCAATTTGGTTTAAGCAGCCACCACTGCTTTGTTTTGCAGCTGGGGGAGTGTATGACTGTGGCAGCACAGTCAGTATATGTGTAGTATGATATCACTTTAACACAGGAGCAACACTGAAGCTGCTGTGGCTGACAGGTAGAAACCTGAAGTGCAAAAGAAGCAGCTGAATCTCTTCCTCTTCCTGACAGCTGCCTCAGGATACGACAGAACGAAATGAGAACTGGAATCTGTTCAGCCCCTTTTCTGTGCTGCGTGTGGTGCAGTGTTAATCCTTTACGAGTTTCTGGCCAATGAGGACTTGTTTATGGCACAGGATATATTAAAGTCTTTTGCGTATGTGTCATTTCAGGGATAATATTACTACATAACACTGCATAGTAAATAACAATCTTTCATTTGTTATTACAATCTAGGATAGCAATTTAAGTACTTTGAATTGGGTGGAGAAGAAAAGGTCAAGGTGTGAAATGACTTCCTTGGAGTCACGCAGGCAACACAGCTGTAGAAAAGCAGAGAATTGTACCTCAGTACTCTCAGTTTCATTTTCATGCTGCAAAAGCAAGCTCATCATTCTTCATCTTCAGATATTTTTTAGCAAGTATGGTCTGTCTAGTAGGGCTTTGAGAGAAATGTGTATATTCCCTCTTACGACAGGTTGTGCACAAACACACAACCTAGCTCTCACCAGGCTCTGTTTGCACCCGTCTTGTTTGTAATATATTGGATTTCCTTTGATTCTTACCCTAGTGAAATGGTGAGAATGAAAACAGTGGTTTTGGTTTACATCTTGACTTCTTTTTATTATTATTTTATTTCTTAGATAGGTGCTGCTCTATATTTATTGTGACCAGCAAGGTCTGCAAATACTTTTATTTTGCGGAAGTTCACTGGAGATAGTGAAAATTAATGTCAGAGTTGTCACTTCATTGTTTTCCACAAGGCAAAACTCCCTCTTCTCTGAGGGTCTTTGCCCAACAAAAAATGTCATTAATCTTTTATTTATTGTACCTCTTGATTCAGAGCATTGGTTAAGCATCCACACTTCTTTAAATATGTCTGCCTTGGAATTTATGTACTATATATAATGGCAGCATAGCCACATGATGTTCTGTACCAATAGGGCTCTTTTTAACATGCTTTCCTGAATGATTTCTTATCATCATCTTCCATTTACCTTTGTCTTGGTTACAGCCTGTTAATGATGAAGGGAGCTGATTTGGGTGAAAGTTCACTATTAACTTAATTATCTTTTATTCACGTACACTGCATTACTGCAGTAAATGCTGATTGTTACCTCAGTCTTTTTCTTACCCTGAGTTCTGCATTTGCACTGCAAGTTGCCTGCTAAAAATGTGCCAAGGTTTTTTTGGTTTGTTCTAAATATACTGACTACAGGATTCATGATTGACTCTCGATCCTTTAGAAGTTACAGTGTGGAGTTGCAATATTGGTATTAGAGTGAGAAAAGGGCTGCAGTGGAATGGATGTTTCTAGCTGAGGTTTCCTACCTCCTGTACTCCTTGTGCGTGACCCTTGGCATAGACACTTTCACATGTACCATCGCTTTCTGCTGGAATCCCAAAAGGCTCTTGTTTAGAAGCCTAATTAAGATTTCAGTGCATAGATGAATGGCCGTGTGATTCCTTCTCACCCCATGGTGTTGAGCACCAGCATGTTGTTACCTGTTTATCTCAGCTTTGACCTCTGTGGACAGAAAGTGCACACACCAAGTCTAAAGCTGGTCAGAAAGTACCTCTTTTCCTTTGTGGAAAAAAACCCACAGATCTTAATTTTTGCTTTTATTCAAAATCATAAATGCTACACAAAGCCAACTTCCATGTTTTCATCCAAGTCGTGCTGCTTTGCCTTCCCACCTCAGCAGGAAGAAGCGGCTTCCTTGACTCACGCTGTGATTTGTACTTGTGCTTCTGAGGAGCCTGACCTGACTGTGCTCGAGTGCTTCAGCCTGAAAGATTGACCTGTGACTGAAAGTGGTTGAGAATTCTGCATTTATTTATCCTCTTATGCCGTTGTCACAGTTGGCTTTAATTTCTTACACAAAAGTTAACTTGAAGTAAGTTTACTGGGTTGTACTGTCTGTGCCATAGCTTATGTTGTACTCATCATAAGAGCAGCCTTCATTCAAATCTGCATCGACGTTGCGTGTCCCTGTTTTTCAGTGTTACCTGCAGCTATGAAAAAACAGAGCAGCAGGGTATGCTATGAAATGACCTCAGAAAGGGCTTTGGAAATGACAGCCTGGCACGAAGTTTCTAAACCCGTGTATTTAGGAACTTAAGTACTTACACTTTGCTAGCAGCAGAGAATACTCTGGCTCTGTTAGGCTTGGCTGGTTCTCAGAGCAGTCCTCCTCTGATAAGTTGTTTCAGGTGTGAAATTAATGTTTATAATCTGAGAGTGTTGCTTTAAAACAGTTTTTATTACACCTGTACATATTTTTAGCATGCAACTCTGAATGTTGCATGACCAACCTTTTTGCTTCTCAAGTGTCTTTTATAAATCACAGCATATTGATATACTGTCACATCAATAAATTAAGTTAAGGGACTAACCTAAACAAATGCCAAAATCATTAGCAGTTAATTAACCTTCTGTACTTCTCTCCAAATTGACTTAGGTTTAATTGACGACATGGGCTCAGTTCACTTGCTCTGTGCTCATACAAACAAACAAAACGAACATGACACAAAATTGAATTGGGAAGGGGAAAAGGGAAAGCAAGAAAAAGAATGGAAAAGACGTGCGAACACATCTCCATCAGAGTACCAGCAGCAAAATATTAACTGTGTGGTTGCAGCAGCAGAACTGGGAAAGTATGGGTGATGCTTAGGACCTCGCTGTGCTGCTCTTGCCCCTGGCACTCAGTAAGAATATCCTGTTGGGCTGGGTGGCAAAGGTTTCAGCTTACTAGGGTTTGTTAGGGGGGTGGGGTGTTTGGTTTTTGGTTGGTTGGTTGGTTTTGTGGTGGGTTTTTTTGTTTGTTTGTTTGTTTTTTAACCCACCCCACCCCCCACCCCACCCCCCAGTTTCCTAAAGAGGCATGATAGCTCATAAAAAAACACCTGCTTTTAAGTCAGTGAGAGGCTCTCGGAGCTATGTTCATTGATGTGTTTTTATTGAACTTAATAACAGATGTTCTATTCTTATCATTCTTCCTTGTTTCCAAGTTACAAATGGGAAGAGCGTAGTTCATCTAAGCTTGCTGGAGAGCATGAAAATGACTTCCCGTTGCTTCTCTGGCATGATCTTAATTTAAGATGGCACTTGTTTGATGTATATGGCGAAGCGTGAAATCAGTTGTGCTTGCTTAGGTACTAGAGTATTTTGTGCCCTCATCCGGGAACCTGTGTCGGGTATTCAGCCCCTGTGCCTTCGTGCTCTGGGCAATGTGTTAGGTTACGGACCACAGAGGAGGTTTGTACTTACACCCTCCCAGGGAGGCTTCCACGAGGCTCTGCATCTGTGGAGGCATCACTGGTGTGAATGATTTTCAAGATCTGACCTGAATTTGACTTTGTGGTGGTGGCATATTGTTAATGCTTCACTGCCTTTCGCTCCCCTCTGGAGCCGTGCACCTTTAACCCAGTCCTGCTACCTTGCTTCATGGAGAAATGTCTGTTGTTTTGGTGAAAGCACAGTGCCCTGATGGTGGCTGCTCTGTGTGGGATGCTCTTCGGACTGATAGATTAATATACTTTTTAAGAACATTAAAAGAAGCTTGATGAGTTTAACCACCCTACTGAATATGTATGATTCAAAAGTATTTGTCAGAAACATTGTTGAAAGAGCAGAACTTTCACTTGAGAGCTTTTTTTTTCTCCTTGTTTTACTACCTCATAAATAAATATTGCTATAATAATGGTCTTCAAATGGTTTAGCGTAACCTATTACCTTGAATTTTACACAGTTTACACAGTTAATATCAAGTTCCATATACCTAAAATATTAACCAAAAATTTCTGAAACAGCATTTGCTGTTGAAAAGGTACTGTGTTGACAATAAATATTGTTTTTCTGCTTCCAAAGGAAGTTTACATAAATTAGGTTTTGTCTCTTGTTAGAAAAAATGCTAAAAATCTTTTCCTTTAACTTGCTAGTGTATTTACAATGTTAATATGCATAGAATCAATTTTTATGTATGTATACAAATAAAAAGTGCAGAGCTTGGTGTTTTGTTTGTTTGTTTGTTTGAAGGCAGTCCCTAGCAATTCTAGTAGATTCAAAAGACTTATCCTGCCGAAGAAGGGGATAATGGAATAAAAGTAGCGGATCCTGCTATAGACTGTAATAAAATACAGTATGCTTGTAGATCTATATGAGCTGTGAAAGAATAATTTCCATTTTCTTTCACTTTGAAAGTAATTTGTGACTGCTAAACTTGTCTGGATTATCCTGTTTCTTCTGGAAATGGTCTTAAATAAAGTTCTGCTTGATCTAGTTTTGTTAGAAATTATTTAATATATGTATTTTTCTATTTCCTACCCTCAGATGCTTGTCTTGAGTTTAATGACTTGGAAGCTGCAGAGGAAATTGTACATTTAAAACCCACAAGAAATAACATGTTAAAGCTGTATATTTAAATCCATAGGAAATAGGCTTGTCCTGTGACTGTGCTAATAAGAAAAAATTATGTATATAAATGTGCACACGGAGCTTCTCCCACTTTACTTATTTCTCCTCGCTTCTTCCCTCATCCCCTTTTCTAAGTTGAGCACTCCTTGAGGGAGTTTGCTTTGAACGTACTAAAGAGCTGCTGGGAAATGGATTTGTGTGTTAATTTTTTGTGGGTTTTAAGTTTGCTGATAACTTTTTCCTTCTGTGATCAGATTTCCTTTTGTTAGTTAATGCTGACTTTGCTGCATTTGGACTGCATTCTCTGTCGCTCTTGATGAGTAGCAAAGTTACAACCACCACAAATGGAGAGAGCATGGAGGAGGAGGTGGAGTAAACAATTTATTTTCATGTGTTTGGGATTACCACATAACTCTCAAATGGCAGAGGAAAGTGGAATTTAATGGTCACCCTTAAGTTAGAGAGGGGAAAAAAAACCCAAACAAAAATAAAATTATTTACTTAAGCTTCCTCTGTGTCTATATTACTGTCATTCTTGGTTCAGACTAATGATTAAATGATGCCTTTTTATTTATTCAGATTTGATTAGTAGGAGAGGGATTTAAATATGTATTTTCCTTCTACATTTACAGTAGCTTGGCAAGAGATATTCAAGGTGAGCTGAATATTAGACAGTAAAAAAGGAGATTGGGAGACATCCCTCTGAAAATGAGGAGTGCAAGACGGTTTACACGTGGGTAATCTGAGGCTTGCAACATAATTGTGTTTGAATGGGGAGAAGGTGGGAACAGATGAATTTGGCTCCTCCTTTATCCAGTCATGTCCTGTGACTTGGTCCAAATAACAAACTGTATAGCTTAGCTTATCAGAAGAAACTGGAAATTTTGATTAAAGTTTGATTCTGGCTATCTCCCAGATATTACTGTTTCACTTTGCACTGAAAAGACACTAAATGTATCCTTTAGTGTGTTTTTCATTACTCAGATTAAGTTGAAAAGCAAAGGAAAGTTTCTCTAAGAAAATTTAGGTCAAATATTTATATTTTCTAATTGTGTTCAATGTTATAATAACATGCTAGTTTTAAAAGTATTTTACTTATCCAACTCTCCTGAACCTGAGGTGCAGTATCATTATGATGTGGTTTAAAGACTAAAAAGAAATGGCTCAATCTCTAATATCTCAAAAATGCTTGTTCTGAAGCAGTGATTTCTGGTGCTTCTCTACTTCTGGCTCACGGGGCCATTTATGTAGCCTAGTTATGACACCAAATTTTACAGTTCTGTGAGAAAAGCATTTGATTTGAGTTAATATTGAGTAAAAGGAGTATATGCTTGCTGGGAAGACTAGTGAATGTGTGCAGAAGGCACAGCTGAAGTAACTGATCTCAATTGAATATAAATAATGTAAAAACCTCACTAAAGAAGATACCATGGATGATACTGAAGACCACACTTTGATCTTCATATTGTCAAGGGCATAGCAGCTTTTTGATACAGATGATGTACTCCCACAAACAGAGCTGAGATGAAAGATATTTTTTTTTTTTAATGTATATTTTAAGGTGATTCGGTGAAAACAGAGAAATTATGGTTCAGTAGCCTCTTGTACCTTGCTTGCCCTTCTGAAGTTTATTAACATGGCTTTTCAGGCTTGGCAGATATCTTGGAGTTACATGTTTATGGACTTTTCAGCTGTCTTTTCACTGTTGGTTTGAGTGTTCTGTCTTCGATAACACTCCTTTGGATTTCATTGAGATAACAAATGGCTCAAAATTGAGGGCTGATGACGTTCAGTATGAACACACAGTCTATGCGTGGCTCTCGGTGGTGGGCTTTTAAATATCTGTAGCTATATGGATTCACATCAGCTGAAGCTGAAACTTTCCTGTTCTAATGGTAGGGCACCTTGGAAGGTGAAGACAACTTACTCGTAGGAGAATTACATTTAGCACAGCACTGCTCACTTTATTATGGACCTCCAGTCAGGTCGGGACATGGGCTAAGCTAGTATGAACCATGTCACAGAAGCGTTAAAGGTCTGTTGGTCACTCACAAGGCACACTTCTGCTATTACAGCAATTGCGGTAACAAAATCTAGTTTTGCTTTTAGGGCTGCTTTGCTGTTTGATAGCTTAAAACTTCAACCATTTTTAAAACAGTCCATGCAACTATACAAAAGAGGAGAATAAAACTATTTAAAATGACAAAACTACTAAAAAGACGAGTTTAATGTTGCCACACAGTAGTAAATACAGGAAGAAAACCTAGGTGGAAATATAACATGCTTTAATACTCCAAGCAACAGAAATATTTCAAGTGTACTGAATATATTGCATGTTTTGAGCAGTGATCCTTTCTTTCTCATTGCACGTGTTATACTCTCCTTTTTTTCTTACATTGTGATTGCATTTCCCTACATTCCCACAAACATTTCTTTAAGAAAAGTCATGCCTTTTAAAACAGAAGCATTCAGTTTGAAAATAGTTTCTGATTTTACTACTAAATATGTTTTCAAAACAATTTCCCTGAAACTTGTCTATCAAAGGGATATTGCAAGCAATACATTCCTGTTATGTATACAAAAGCCCATTACTTAAATCCAAGGAAAATCAAATTTTAACAAGCCATGCAATTCTATCATCGTTTTCAAAAAATATGAAGACAGTCAAAATCTGAGTTTTAAATAAAATTGGTGCCTGTTTGGACTGTGATCACTAACTTGATGTTATGCTTTATGTCAAGTAAAACCTTTTACAACCTTATTCTTTCCTGACTGCGGTCTGCAGGATTTTCTTTCCTTCTCTAAAGCTGCTTCACAGTGCAGGTATATAAGCTGCTGTTGTGTCTCCCCTGGTTCAGGCAGTGTTTTCAGAGGTTGGGCTTGACTTCTGCCACTTAAGATGGATGTAGCAGTGAAGTGTCCCTTTCCCCAAGCCTGAGCTGACCCCTGGTGTGGCTGCACACCTTCCTCGGGTCACGGACCAAGTAATCCTGGGGAACACTCGCAGGAATAGACCACGAGCCTGTCATCTCCTGCCTAGCTGATCAGTCACAGTCACGGGAGGCTGGGTCCACTGGGTCCAATCCACAGCAAAGTACATAATCTTGGCACCTTTTTTTCTGACCGCAGCAGATCACAGCTCAGGATCTTTGCTGAGCTGGTAAACGAGGAGAGGTCTTGCATGCATAGAGGAACAGAAGGAGGTGGTGACTTTCTTCCCCAGAGGCTGTATTTTATTAGATATGGTACAGACATAAGTAAGAGCGAGCTGCTGCATTAGGGACTGGCATTAGCAACCTACAGGTTGCTTCCAGTGGGTATTGTGTGTTTTGTAGATATTATGTTACCCATTTACTCTCTGCTTTCTCTGTCTTGTTTTTATTACGGTAGTGCCTAGAGAGGGCCTACAATGTGCCAGTCACTGTAAGTACAAAAACTCTTAGACCTAGTCCTGTTCGTATTAAATTTAAAAAAAGAAGAGAGAGAGAGAGAGACTGAGATATGACAAGAGGAAAAGATGTAGTAAGGTACCTTGCTTGCCTGATACCCCACAGTGCCCTGGTGCATGTGTAACCGCACTGCTTGTTCAGCTGCCGAATCTGCTGTGGCTTCTGGGAATTGCCTGTGCAAGGACAAATGGGCTGCTATAAGCATACTGGGGAGAGCTTGGGGTTTTGAGGCTGGAAGAAGAAAGCAGGTTCAGCTCAGTTAGATGTTTAGAAAATGGGAAAAGGAAGCAGGGCAACCCTTAGTTGACAGTTTGCTCTGTGTTACTGTCACTAACTACTGCCATGGCATGGTGGAATCAACTGGTGGCAGTGTGAAATAGTAGCCCGCTGCCTCGCTGGAGGAGGAGTGACTCTGTGTTCACGTTCCAAGTTCTTATACTTCTCCCCACAGGAAAACTATGAGAGTGCTTCAGAGATGCCAGCATGAAACCTTTGCTGTAGAAATGGTTTCTGTTGGTTAAAGAAACTCAAAAAAGTGTTTCCAAGTATGCTCTATCTACAGCTTTAAGGGGATTCCTTGATGAGAAGCTATTTTACCTTGCTCCTTCCAGGCAATGATTGGACACTGTCCAGGATAAACCCTCTTTGCTCAGGGTTTGCTCAGCAGTTCTGATCTGCATCTTCTGTCTGGCTGCAGGCAGTGCAGGTACTCAGGACATTCAGGGTTTGCCCCAGTGCCCATTTCAAGTCTCTGCATAACATTTTCTTACTATAATGTAAATCTGCTTTGTAAGTTTTCTTTTTATTTTTTTAACTAAATTAGCACCTCTAGTAGTAGTTTTTGGTAGTGGTGGTAAGAGCATTGACTTTTCTATCCCCAGCTTATAGCCATTAGGGCAAGTCAAGACCTTGTAGGATTTGTTCTTAAGCAGGAGCAGCCCTCTTTTCCATCTAAGTAAGTCACGGCACCGTTGTTCTAGCAGTCTCTGGACTATGAGTTAACATTTTTCTAGCCTTGTCATTATTTAAACTACTCCCCTTGCCTTGTCAGCCTTTGTAGTAGAAGACTAGTTCTTAATTTCTCTGGCAGTTTCTTTGTAAAATGGCTCAATGCTGTAGCAGAAAATGGCTTTTTTGTGTCAGCGGAAACTGAAGGCTAATATTTCAGGCATGAAGGAGTAGAAGGGAGAGATGCCTTGACAGCAGGCTGAAAACCCTCCTGAAAAAAACCTTCTTCTCTCAGGGAGGCATCAGCCTCTGCAATTTCCAGGCGGTGTGGAAGGAAATGTGTTACAGAATCCTAAAGGGAGATGAAGAAGGTAAAAAATGGTGCTCCTTAATACCAGCCTCTGGCTGAAATGGCACACAAGTGAAGAGCAGAACAAAGAGGCTTTCTGCCCCTTGTTTTGTGCTGGGTGTAACCCAGCTGACACTGCTCCCTAGAAGATGCAATATCCATAACCTGGGATGACTGGACTCTAGAGTGACAGAAATTTAGGTATGAATTTAGCCCTAAAAGGCCCACTGCAAGAACTTAAAGGCACCATTTGGGTAGTTCCCAGCTGTTCTCAGAGGAATCAATGATGAGCCTTGCTCCAGAGGTGCTTAACTAGGTGCTGCATGGAGTTCTGTTTGCACTGAATAGCAGTAAACTCTTTAATGTGTGGAAGAGGACTGAGCACTCAGTAAGTAAATGGAAAAGTACACATAATGAATGCCATTATGCAAGCTGTTACCTCAATAGTAAGTTTCCATACCTTTTTTTTAGGCAGGTGTATACTAGCAATCTGCTGTTTGCCCATGTTTGCAACCAAAACACTTAGCACAAAAAGTGTGCACAGCAACCAGCTGTCAAGAATTTCCATGTTCTTACCACTTACCACAAAGCATCTTTGCCTGCTTCTGTTCTTGTCTGTGTCCCATTAATTTACTAATTGCCATACCTCTGCCTTGCAGCGACACCTGCTGCCATGGGCAGGCTTGACAGAAAGCTAGCTCTTAGCTCAAAGGTCTAATTTTCTGCGCCCCAGTTGATTGCTAGTAGCTTTTCTAGAATATATTCAAGTTCCCTATATTCTTCCTGAATCTGGTGTTATTGCTAAAGAAAAAAAAAATGCCCATCAGGCCAGCAGTTGGAACCCACATGGTGTAAATGAGCCAGTCCCAAACTTGATACCCATGCTGATTTTTGCACAACCTATATGATAATTTAATCTCTTCTTACTGAAGCTCCTTTACTCTGCAGGTGTGGTGTGATGGGTGGCTTCAGTGCAAGGAATTGTATTGGTCAGCTTCAGAACTGATACAAAATGCACTGTAAATTAGACATTATTCAGTAAAGGCAAATTAGGATGTATGTTCAGAAATGTACACTTTGGCTTGAATTGAAGTAATTATGTGGCTAAAACCTGGATGTTGTCGAAGTACCAGTATTTGCTAACCATGGTCTTGATCTATTAGTGAGGGGCTTGATTACAGGCCTGTCTCTGATAACCTCCCTCATTCACATCTGGTACTGTTTGTAGCTTGTACCAGAGGCAGATTTTATTGGATAAGGTGACTTCCCTCTCTTCCCCTCTTCCCCTTTTAAATCCTTATTAAAGCTTGTTTCTTGCATGCCCTGACAAGAAATTGATGGGCTAGGGCCAGCTGGAGGAGGTTCAAGGTAACTCACCAGTGTCAAAAGGTGAATGGAAACCAGTAATCCCAGTGCTTAAACCAAAAAACAAGCTGAGTGCTTTGGAAAACAATGTCAGTAAAGTACAGATGTGTTTGAATATAAATGTAACTCTGATTCCACATTTCTCCTTCCTTCCAAGCTGCTTTGGGGCTCACTCTCTTAGGGTGTAGGTAGGCAGATGCAAAGACTGAATCAAGAGAGATCCTAGAAGGGGGATGCTTGAGTTTTGTTCAGAAGGACATGGATCTGTCAGTTGCCATCTTTTGTTCTTTCCTCTGGCAGATTTCCCAAGAGTTTGGTCAAGGATTGAGCAACAGTAATTGGACTGGACATGCTAACTTTAGGGTATGGGCTCACAGGTATGCCACAAATCAAATGAGTTTGTGCAAAAAAATTAGCAGAATTGCTGCTAGCTAAGAATTTAAAGTACATCAGAAGAGAAACTTTAGTGATATCATCTTAGATGAGAGATTTTGTTAGTTTGTAGTTCAGTGAAATGTATTTTCCACTGTCAAAATAGATAACTTAGTTCAGTAATAGAAAAATAACATTGTTTTTTCCAGCATGAAAATAATCCCAGCAGGGATACACATACTGTACCATGTTAATACAATTCTACTTTAATACAAAATAGAAACTTAATATCATTCCTGAGATGTTACTATTGCATTATCTGAAATGAATTTCAGCAAGAGCAAAATGACTGATGTTCCAAACAATATTATTAAAGTTTGCAGCAGGTCTCTTACAGTCTGCAAGAATAATTTAAAGGTTAGCTTTAATTATTTGTATTTTTAAATTTTTCTGTGCAGTTACTTTTAATTATCTCCTCTTATACAAGCATTTCTTTCTTAGTATTCTTTTTTTTTAACAGAATGGTGGTTTGGTGGTTCTCTTTTTTATTTTTTCCAAATGTGTTTTGCATCATTTTATTGTTGAATGGGTGTTGTCATTCCTCTTTAGGAAAGGAGAGACTGGGAATGCCCCGGTGAATTAAGCTGTGTCAGGAGTTAAATGTTTCTTTAAACACTGCTTCTTGCTTTCGTTGTGTATGAGGAAGTGCACCACTCATGCCTGGGAAGAAGAGTGATATAATTCAATTTCCTCTCTGTCCCCATTCTTTACTCTCGAAACCAGATGAATACCTCCTTGGGGGCAGGTGGGTGTCTCCTCCTCCCACAGAAGCTTTGCCTTCGGTTTGTGGTGGCAGGGGGTATAGGGTCAGTGGTGAGTTCTCACTGTGACCCATGTCTGCTTGCTGCTGGAAGGAGGCAGCATCTTTGCATAAGGTAGCACACAATTCCCGGCTCTCCAGCGGCTTGAGAGCCCTTCAGACAGAGAGAGTGAGAGCAGTGGTGTCTCTGCAGCTCCCTGGGCACAGACCACCCTTCCCAAGGCCTGTTTGCCTGCATCCCGCACCTGCCCAGAGCGTGATCCGGGCTTTGAGAAACTGCCGGCATGCGAACGGCTTGGGGAGAATAGAGACAGGAGGTGAAGAAGAGATTAATTCTTCTGGTGCACGTGGGAGGAAGAGTGGGGCTGACAGAGCATGTTTGTGTCACCGTGAGTTGATGAGATGATGTGTGCATCTGGAAGATGGAATAGATGAAATGGCAAAGAGGGAGCTGTTAGGGATCAAGACAGACAGTGAAGAGAGAAAGAGCAAAGATGTGTAGCGTTAGGGCTCGAACTGTTACGGGCACCTTGTGTTCAGACAGAGGGTTAAGTATGGTTTGAATTCTGATACTTGAGAAGTAGAGCTCTGCTCAGCACAGGTGGCTTCACTGAAATCAGAGACCTTCTCAGGGGGTTAGGACCAGCTGTGTGCAGCAATGTCTCAAAATATGGCTTAAAGCAAATACTGTTTTATGTCCAGATAAGCCTTTTAAAACTGTAGAAGTTAGGAGTGGGGCTAGCTACAGGAAGAATTAATCAGATAAAGGAAAATTTAACCTACTTCTGTTGTTCACAGTTATTGATTTTGGTCTGCTAAAAGAGCAACAACACCAGATGTTTCTGAGATGGGAAAGCTAGCTGTTAAACCAAATTTCTGAAACTCTTTTTCTCTACTGGGGGACTATTGAGAGGTTGAACTGTGACTTGATAATACTAGTTTTACCTGTGCACAAGATAAATGAAAGCAGCAGGGTCTCTAGTTCTCTCTTTTTTTTTAACCTTAGTTTAGTTTATAAGGATGGCAGTTTAATCATCTTTTCATCTTTCACAGAGAAATCATTGCATCGCTAAGCAAAAAAACCCTTGAAATTACAAAATCCATTGGAAGCTCTGGTGACAGTTTCAGGCAGGTGGCAAGGCCTTGTGCGGGTTAAGCACAGCAGCAGCAGATTTTTTTCTTCGTTGGCGAAACTATGCTTGTTGCCTTTGTGGTACAGGTGTACCGTGTAGCGTCTTGTGAATCACAGATTCGGAGATGTCTTTCCAGGTCCGCAAGACAGTGAGTGTCACGTGTGAGATCAGACCATTGCTATTCCTGTTCCTTCCTAGGGATAACAGTCCCGACAGTGTTGGGTGTCTCATGCTGCAGAAAGACAGCTATCTGCCGTAGGGGCTTAGTCATGTATTGCCAAATCGAGAGTAAGAGAAATTGTTTTCCTTTCACCAAACTTCTTAAGAGGGAGGATCCCGCTCTAAACACTTGTTGCTGAAGTGGGCTGGTTGAACTTGACCTCGAGTGTCTTAGCTAATGCATGACCAATGCAGACATTTGAAAGTAAACTAGTAAAAACTAGTGAGGAAATAAATATTTTAGGTGAATTGAGGAAAGTGCTTCCTTACACTAATATATACTTGTTGTGGTCTGGTTTTGGTTTTGGGGAGGGTTGGGTGGGATGTTGTTTTTCTGGTTTTATTCTTTTTTAACTCCATTTAATGTTCAGGCTGTAAGGCTCTGATCTGGGAATTCCCCCATATAGACCAAGGGGAGTTCACAGAGGATCTGGTCAAGAATGGATGAGCAGGAGAGAGAACTGAGTATCTGGGGAAGACAGGAGTTCTCTTCTTCTAAAACAAGGAGATAAGAGCCAGGTGAAAAGTCTGACTTCTGTATAATTCTTGTGCTTCCAAGCCCAATAGGTAGTAATAATACTGTAGACTCCAAGGGCTTATGAAAGATGAAGTCCAGATTAAACAAGTAAAAGGTTTTTTGGTTTTTTTACATTTTACCACCTCTTTGCTAGCAATACTGATTTAAACCAGGCCAAGTGCAGGAACACAGTACTTTAAAAGAAAATGTCATGTACTGCTCTGGAATCTCCAGCACGTCTGGTAGATAGGGTAGCATGGGATTGGTGCAGTGACTCAAATCACATATGAACATCCTGTCTTCTACTATTTTCTGTTGCTGATAATGAAGTGTTTACTATGGACAGAGCTTGTAAATTAAATAGAATCTTGATATTCTTTTTGGCCAACACTTGGCTGATTTAAATAAACATATATTAGATATACTTAGGATCTTCCACCCTCATTTAAAGGGGTTATATTTTCCAATTAAGTAGCAACATTGAAAAGGAACACTTGCTATAGTAAGATTCACAGGTACTGTGTAGTTCTTTGGGTTTTGTTTCATTGAACCGTTTTGAGAACAAAGAGCAACAGATACAATGGGTAATGTGTTACCCCTTGAACAAGACTGAGTCTTGGGGTTTTGCTTGTTTGTTTCACTGGGAATGTGTTCTTAAAGCAGGCTTTCAGAATAAGCTCAGGTGTGCTAAATCTAAGGTTTTATTTATTGAATGCACAGGTTTCAACCACAAGGAGAAAATGGCCTCAAAGAAGAGGCCAATATTTTTGCTCAATAAAGATTAAATGGTTTAGCTTATGACCAAGGGATGGCAAAATGCTTCCATATTAGCATTAATTTAAAAGGGGGGATAATAAAGTTAGATAGGAGATAATTTAAACAAAACAAAGAGTTCCTACCTGGTTTCTGTGAATTCACTTCTGAACTTCAGACTTTAATATTATGTTTAAGTCTAGTCTCTCTTCTTCAAAAAGAAAAATATGGACTGAAATGAGAGGAAAAAGTTACTTCATTTTGCACTTTTAGGCCTATTTATTTTTGTAACACATTGATATTTAAGGCCTGAAGCAGTAATGCTCTAGCATTTAGATAAAAATCATCTGCAATGTACTGATCATCTTTGTGACTTGAAATTAGATATGAACAAATCTGCTACTAAAAATAGGTTTTGGATACTCCAGAAACTTGCAGGTTTTCCTAAAACACTGAGCAGTCCCAAATTTGGGGGCTGAAGTCCCCACTGAGACTCTACCTTTCCATTCACTTTAAGCCTTTCTCCCTTTAGGAGGTCTTAGGGAATGGCCATGATGCTGTTTCAGAGGTAGAGGACAAGAGCTGTTTCTGCTTGATGCAAAGATCTAGAAATGAATTACCTCAGATGGGTTATCTGAGGCCAGCAGGTGAACAGCATCCTCTCAGTTCCCTTTCCCATCACACCTTCTTGTGGAAGAACATCAAAACTAAGGTTTTAGCACTTTAGCATTTCCTACGGGAAAGCAAACTGGCAAGAGAGATCTGATGTTTTACTGATATTATATGTGTTACTAATTGGGTGGCTCTCTAAATAATAGCCAAACTTCATCTTCCTCAAAACATAGTATTAAATTATGGCCTTCCCTCTATTAAAAATCTTCTGAAAGGCTGGATTCACTTCCAGTTAATTTATAATTTTACAGTTTCAGTCTTGTGTTTTGCTCCTATCCATTGGGTTTTCAGGTCCTCATTAGCTTTGCATAAAACTGCCAACTCACGTAGGGATCAAATTGGGTCCTTGTATAGCATGCACACAAAGCTTTTGGTTTTGCATCTACTTTTCCTGTTTTAGGGATGACTTTAGATATGGATCGTCTCAGGACTTTAAACTAATGGCATTATATTCCTCAGCTGCACTGTTGTCGGGAAAGCTGTGTCATGAGTGCATATCCTCAGGAGAACCTGAATATAAAATTTTCAGTGAAAATTCTTGGCAAAAGGCAGATGGTGGTGGACTTTTTCTTATTTCAGAGGGAGGAACAGAGGACACTTTGAACACTGATACAGCCTGGTGTTCTTCCCACAGGTGCATTGTGGATGATACAAGGGTTGTGTATTGTAAGTGCAGCCTCTGATTCTGTTTGCAGCCTTGCTATGAGGCGAGTTGTTACATAGAAGTTTAGTCCCTTTGATAACGTACACTTGGTTTTCTTCAGTAAACTCTAGCTTGCTTCCTACAAATATTTTTAGTTGGAAATTTCATCTTAAGGTTCTCTTATAGCCTCATTAAAGAGAGGTTTTGAAATCAATGCACTTGTTTCTTCATGACTTTTATGAGCTGGGAAACTACTGCTATGCCATTTTCATTCATAACCACACTGTTTGCATGTAGGTGTTGATCCCCCCCCCGGGAGAACAGTATTGTTTTTACATTTGCATTATATAAGAGAATTCAGGTGAGAAATCCCGTTTTGCACTCAGAATTACAGTTTCTAGTCTAGTCTGTAGCTGATTCTCCTTGTCCAAATAAGCCTTCTTTGTGTCTTGTGATATAAGGTATCATTTCATCAAGATAACTAAACACTTTCCAAAACTGATTGTAGTTGGTGATTATTTCTTTTGAAAATGTTAACTCACAACTTCTATATTATTTTAAGAATGCAAATACCGTATTTTGTCCTTCCTTATGGGTTTTTCCACTCTTTTTTTGGAATATAAATAACAAAAGAAACATGTTTGACAAAATTATACCATGGATCTGATCTTTTATGTCTGTATGCTAGCTTATAGTAGCTGATCTTCTTTCTTGACTGTTGGAAAATTTAGCAATAAGAAAGTGCCTAGCAAGAATATTATTTCAATTTTAGATTTATTTTGTGTAGGAAGATTTTGGAAATCAAGATAAGTCTTGATGCGGGTAGCTAAAACTCTTATTCTCCTAAAAAGAGTAATAGCGATGCAAATTCACTGCTTCCATGAAACCATTCTGGTCTAAATTGGTGCAAATGCCAGTGTGTATGTACTTGTAGCTGTTCCAAATATGAAATAAAGCAGGTAAGATCAAGTCTACTTCATAGCTAGTTTTATATTTCCAGTTTCTTAAGGAAACTTCCACTGTAGTTTATCACTGCCCAAATCTGAGAGTTAAGAGAATGGAAAAGACATGGGGGTCAGTCAGAAACAAAGGTGTGAAACTGGCATAAATTAAGTAATGATATTATCTGCTCCTGATGTTTTAGACAAGTAATTCTAAGATACTGGCTTAATTTCAGTGTTTTAAAGTATTGACTTAATTTGGGCTAGTTTCAGAAGATATGCCCATTTCTCTAATTAAATTGGCTTATGTTGCCTTTAAAGAGTGCCCCATAAAACCTTTTTTTTTGTTCAGATGGAATACCTTTTTTTTTTCCTGACCACTTTTACTGATACTGTTTTTAATAGTTTACTATTACTATTGTTTGCTTGAAAATCTATTGAACAGTTTATCTGTTAAGAGTAAGGGAAATGATCTATACACAAGAGTATGTAGCATGAACATAGGGTAGCTGTATATTATGAAGACATTAGAAAATACATTATAAAGAGCAGTTCTACATGCATTAGGAAATTGTATTTACCATCTTAATTTTGCCTTCTCTGGTTTCTTGTTTGTCCCTCTTTTTGATACGTATTTCCAAACAACTTTTAGACCAAGATTATTCTTTTGAATAGTTCATATGATTTTTCAGGAAGGTGTCAGTGCAAGTTTGATTGGTTCAGAAATTTATGCATTGTAATATTCTTATTGTCTTTCAACAAAATTGGAGTTTCTGACTTTTATGAGTTCTGAAATTTCCTTGACGCACAAAAGTTTTTGTTACACTAAGATATAAAATGGCTGTGTGGAAATCTGTTCTGGGCTGCTAAGGAACAGGGCGTATTTTGGTAGCATGAGAATTAATATATTTTGTGCTATTTAAAATAAGTGTGTGATTAATTTCTTGATGAGTTGCAGGCTACTGCAAATCCAATTTAGGCAAACAAAATTTGAAATATAAATGTGTTAGCTGAAAATATTTAATCATAGACATGAATATGCACTTATCATGCTCATTGCTTTACACTTGGAGGTTGGCTTGAATTATTAATGCATATTGTTCAGTGGAAGCAGAAGAGACAATAGCACTGACTCTGGCTGTGATGAGGAACATAGTCTTGCTGGTGGCCGGTAGCAGTAGGAGATTATTTCTCCTTCTTTGCTATCTTGGCACAGTTGACCACCCTTTTCCACATATTGTCTCCCTACCTGCCCCACATCCTGCTCACTGTGGGGTAGGGAGCAGTGATTGCACGCAGACTGCTGCTGCTGGCATTGGATCAGCAATGCCAGATCAAAAAAAGAGCTTTTTTTCTCCTCTTTACAGTCTGATCCTTTGTGCAAATGTGTATGTTTTAATGCTAATAAAGGTGACTGGCTTTTTTTGTCAGTTCTTTCCATGTAGGAATAGAGTCAGCTTGCTACTGAAGTTTGCCTGATAACAATGCTGACTGGCAATTAAAATTGCAGGCAGTTGGGATATTCCATCATGTTTGTAGCTGTTTATCTTCCTTGTGTCAGAAATCAATGTTGCAGCAGTGGAAAATATGAAATGAAGAAATAAAAAGTTGCATTCAAAGCTTGAAGTCAATGCACGTTACACTGAATTATTAAACAATATAATTTAAAAACTTCAGAAATAAAACTGATGTTGAAGCCTCTCCATTTCACTTGATAATCAGGTAATGGATGCAGAAAAAAGCTAGCCGCACACTCTTTCAGTCACTTTACCTTCAATTATATTTTGATGTATGTGTTTGCTTTAGGTATAGGACACCGGCAGACAGGTTATAGTAAAGTTTTGTTAGTGAGGCGCGTTGTACTTATGAAGCAATGAAAGAAGATGTTATTTGAAAAGCAACCTGATGGGATGTATTATGAAGGATAGCTGGCATGGTGTCTGTAGGGGTTTGACATTTGAGGTTCCACAGATCCTTCATCAGTGATGGGGGTTACATAGGCAACGTTTGGGTCGGAGGTTTCGGTGGCTGATTGCACGTCCTCCAGGGAAGAGCCGCCATCCAGAACGAGCTCCAGGGCACTTGCACGTTAGTCTGCAAACCAGGATCCAACCCAGCCCCGGGGCCAGCGTGTGGCACCGCGGGAAGGGCTGGAGACTCGCCGGGGAATCCCTGGTGTCAGAGACCAGCCATCTGTAAGGTGCAAATATATATGATTGCAGAGAGTTTGGATTCCTTCTTACTCTGGAAAAGACACGATTTAAGGCACAAGTAGGATCTCCTGCTTATGTTTCAGCAGCTTGTTTGATTTGTGAGGATCTTCGGTTTGACAAATTATTCTTTAAAGACATTCAGAACAAATAGTTGATCAGGAAAAAAGTCAGGATTAACGTTATGCTCTTTAGCATATTTTTCCTTTCTCTGTGTGTGTGTGTGTGTGTGTGCCCTAATCACTGGGTTTTTACTGTTACCTGGTAATAATAGATGTGTGCTCAGGGCAAAAAGAAAAGTTGATTAAATGTTACATTATTGCTTTAGCTTGTCATTTTTCAAACAGAGAGTGAAAAAAGGAGAAAATGAAAAGAATAAACTTCCTGATGCTTCCCCCAGTGGCATCAAGCCGTGTAGCCTTGTCATGAAAAGGTCACTTAGATTTTAGTCAAAATGATGGCAGCAAGTAATTTGTTTTATGTTTGGGCTCTTTCCTCCTGGTTTTTGCTGTGACACAGCACAGGGCTGCTCCCACTTGTGGGGCCCGTTACAGCAGTGGGCATAAGGAAGTGTGGTGAGTACCAGAGCTCCCAGGTTTGACAGAATGGGAGAAGAATGACAGGAAAGAGAAGAGAAAATCATATCCTAAGTAAGGGTTGTAGGAATATTAAATCTAACACCTGACAAGAGATTACTCCAAACCCAGCAGCCTTGAATATGAATCATTGTAATGAACTCTGCGTGGAAGCGTACCTGAAGACAGTCCAGAAACTCAGTCTAGTGAAAACACAGTTGCTCTCCTGCCTCCGTCTCTGACAGCACATTACTCCTACTATATTTACTGATACTTGGGTTTTTTTGCTTGCAGTTTTGGGTTTTGGTACTTAATAATTTGTTATTAAATTCGATCTATTATTTTATTTCTTTTTTTCAAAGTAAGCATTAAGATTTAAAATTTTTTAGGAATTTTTTTTAAAGTAAGATTTTGTTTTGGTGACTGTGTAACTTAGGTTTTGGCTAAAATTCAGAGGAGTTTTTTGTGTGTGGGAGAAATTGTTTAATTTTCCCTCTGTTTCATTTCTGTGTGAACTTTTTAAAGAGACGTGTTATCTGTATGGCTTTTGCTTAATATTAAACCAATGCGCTGAGAAAAGAATAGTGTTTCCTAATTCATCAGTACATTGGTTCCTTCCTTGTATTCTCATATTTAATTGCTTAATGAATCCTGCCTCTGCTTAGCTGAGATCTCTATGACGTTTACAGCTCAAAGCAGAGTGATTAAAGAAGCACAGCAGTTTTGTAGGAAACATATAATTACCTTACTAGATGTGCAGTTTTTCATCCGAGATCCATAATCCAGTCTATATGGAAGCAGGCTGCCAGCTCCGGTATTGGTGATCTATTTACTTGAGGACTACTGGGTTTCTCTGTTCTTTGTGTGATACAGATGGTGTACAAGTCAGGTGTGAGACATTTATAGCTGATGGGCCTTTCTTGGGTACACAGACAATTTAAGAATAACAACCATTGTTTTCTTTGCAGCATTTGTAGAACTAATATCTATTCCTGGGTTGGAAGTATGGATGAAATATTGCGAATAGCCAATGGCATTAAAAAAAAAAAAAGAGAGGAAAAAAAAGAGGAATTTGGGGTGAAATTCCTAAGAACGGGCTTAATCCTAGAAAGCACTGAGTACTACTACAAAAGGCTGACTGCTCTTGCTACTGCTGATTATAGCAGCATGAATGTGCACCTATAGCAGCAGCTTAGAAAGCACCTGTATATCTCTGTAATTTCATTTGGAACCACAGAATATTCTGAGAGCAGGTGACATTCTTCATCGTGCTTAATTAAAGCCCTGTGCACTGCTGCAAATTTAAATTACCGGTGACAGGAGCTAAGCCTTTTCAGTTTTAGACAAAGTATGGATAGACCTATTTTAAATAGTTAAAAAGCCTCTTAGCAAGACCAGTGTCCAACTGCAAAGCAGAAAACTGTTATGGACTGAGAGGTGATTTGATAAACAGAGGTGCAGATGACCAGAAGAGACATGTCTGCAGTGCACTGTTCTTGGTATATAATAGCAGTTGCATACAGTCCTGGTAATACAGGTAGAAACACATGAGTGGGAGGGAATAGTTTGAGATGCAGAGATCCCCTAGCTAGCAATCTGCAGCCATGCAAAGCCATGGATTTGTTAAGTATGTTTCTGCAGTTTCTGCAGGACAAAGGAGAAAAAGAGAAAGCACATAAATACGGATTATGCATTTTGTTGCTCGTAACTGGTATTTTTTATTAATGCTGAGACAAAAATGTGTTAGCCAAATGTACCAAGCAAACCAAGCAATTCTCTGCATATCTACCATATATTATCACATATATGTTACTACCAGCATTCCAAGTCATTAATTAAGCAGGGTTCTCTTATGTGTAGATTATGCTGGCAGGTTAATTATAGTTACCAGGTTACTGAGTCAATAAATGAATAAGGGAAACAGATTGCATACCTATAAAAAGTTGTGTAAAATTGGAAAAGGAACAGAGGGAATATACTAAGGCAGTTTAAGGGGAGATGTCATAAATTTGAATTTAGGCAAAAACATGGATTAGTTTCAAGATCTGTTTGAAAAAAGAAAAAAATATTGTAAATGCTAATTGCAAGGAATAATAGAATAGGAATAATAATAGAAATAATAAAGTTATGCTTTTCTTCCCCAGGTATTGGTACTCTGTATAAATGTATTCTCTTTTTATGCCCTCATCTTACTCAGTCTGCAAGAGTTGCATCTGCTCTGTAGAGTCTTTTCCCCTGCCTGAATTTGCAGGGCTATTGAAGGTGTAATAAAATATTTGCTTCTCTTCTGCAAAAAGCTTCAGGACTAGTTAGCTCAGAGCCAAGACCTTCCTTTTTGTGTTTGATATGCTAAATTACATTTACATATGTAAATATGTTGATATTTACCAAAAGAGTAAATATAATATAAATTGTTTCCATTATTTTTGTTGCATTAGAATAATTTTTGTAAAAACATATTCACTAATAATTAGCTCTAAAATTGGCCTCTCAACTTTGGTCACTGAAAGGAAATAGTTCGCTGCTTTCTAGCAGAAGAGACACCATTTAAAATGAAGGAGATTACTCAGAAGGACTTTGGTTTCTTCATTCACATTGCCTATGAGAAAGTCTTTCAGAGATATTGTGGGCTGATAATATGTTCTTGACATAACTCTTCCTCAGCATAGGGGGAGCTGAAAGGTATTTACTCTTGCTGTAATTTCAAACAGTGCTGGACTGAACACATGCTGCTGCCAATAACTTGGGTAGCAGTTATTGGCCGTGCATTGAGTTCCCACTTCTGTACTCTTCCACTAAGCAGCACAATGAAACAGTTGATTTTTCAGTTATGTCTCCATTCCCTAGTTCACTGAATGACACTGGAGTTATATCAGAAAGGAATCTGACAGATAGAAAAGGTGGTAATTTGGCAGAGCTGTTTCTGAGGAGTGAAGCTTAACACAGAATAATCAGTGTTGTGGTTTAAGCCATTCAGGTTGGAAAGGTGGTAGTTTGTGGTAATGCCAAGGAGCACAGAGTTGCACGCTGAGCTAGCGCTGCAGGGCACTTGCACCCTTGTGCTCTTAGAGTCATCTTTTCTAATAACAAAAGCATGAAACAGTGCCTTGGGGCTCTCCAGCAGAGCAGGGTGGCCAAGGGCATGGGTCTCCTCTGCTTCCAGTTGTGGTGGTTGAAAAAGCTACTGCTCCCAATTGCATATCACAGCATCTTTGCTGGAAGTGTTGGTCCTCCTGACCCATTAGAGCTCAGTGAGCTACTTGGACCACCGTTCCTTAGTCTGGCTGAGTTCTCAGAGGCAGGATTAACTACAAGCCTTCAGATAATGTCTTTACTGACTTAGTTCTTTCTGACATACACAAGCTAGAGAGTACTTCCATGTGCAGTGCGCCTGGCAAATTTGAGGGGTCTCCAATAATGAGATAGTAACCTTTGGGTCAGAAGAGAAGGTGTGTGCAAGACCTTCTGTGTTCTGGCTGACCACTTAAGTTATTCTTCCCACCATCCCACCATGGTCACCCTGGAAGATAACTTGTCTTTGATCCATGTGTGACCATTAGCACTTCATCCCTCTGTGTCACTTTCGACCTTTTCATTTGGTTTTTTTCATCTGTTTAAATTGTAAACTTCTTTAGAAGAAGGTGTCTCTGTTTTCAGGATGCCAAGCAAAACAAGGCCCTGGTCTTGTTAAGGTCCTTCAGTTTCTGCCAAAATAATTAATTAGGTTTTGTGTGAGGTATTGCAAAGTGCCTAGAGACTGCTAGATATGCCTACACGGTTGCTGTAGTGCACCTTGGCCAAATTGTTGTTTGTAAAGCAATTTTGTCTCTAATGTAAAAGGCACTGTATAAAATCAGTTCCTATTATCTTTTCACAGAGAATTTTCCATCTGAATTGTAAGCTTAGAATTGCTGACTATCTCCTTAAACACTCCAGATAATAATGATACATGTTCTTCCAGCTAATGTATATCATTACTTTTTAACAAGCAAGGGTTGGTTCATAGCCGTAGAAGTAATATGATTTACTGGCCTCCAGCCAATCAGTTAATTACCTGCTAGTTACTTAAAGCACCTGGGGCTTTGGTTTGTTTCAGTGTAAGTTATTAACTTGCTAGTAAAGGATCAGTACCTCATAAATAGTTCCTCTAAATAACTGTACAATCCTGCCAAAGTTTAATTTTTTAAAATTATTTATTCTTATAAGAATAAATATGTGGGGGACAACTTAAATTGCAGTTATATCAGGCAACTATTTTGATTTGAGATTTCAAGTAGTAGCTCTATATCCATGTGAACAGCATACAAGTGTCATAAACCTGTTACTTAGCCACCTTCTGGTCTTTGGGAGAATCTCAGTAGTTTTACATGTACCAGACTGATTGAAGACTGATTTCTTTTGCAATAGTTAGTTTGTTTTGGATTTTTGGACATGTTGTTTTAAAATAGTAAGATCAGGTGAAGAGATCTTAGGTCAGACTTCACTTGTAAATTATCTCAATGGACTTACCACAGTTGAGGCTCTGGCTGTCCTAAAGTAATTGAGACAGATAATAGACTCTTTCATCTTTCTTTTTCTGTATCTCATCCCTTCTTTTTTTTCCCCAGAAGTCATAAGCTGCTTATTTGTTTAAAATGTGGGAGAATAGATGTAAAAATCACTGTTCTCAGAAGGAAAAAGCTGGGGCTGTCCTTGACCCAGGAAGCATCCTTTAGGCAGCTTCTGTACCCAAAGTTAGAAAGTAATTTTTCTGCAGCATTCTTATGGTTTTGGCTATAAAAAATGTCTCAACTGATGAATTGCTTTTGTAGCTCAAGGGGAGAGAAAAGATTCTGTAATTGCTTAGGTCCTAGGCCTTGCTTATATGCCTTGTATCTGCTAAATAAACCGATGGCCTGGATAGCTAATTTAAGGACACATATTACACACTCTTCTTGCAGTGGACCATTACTAAATTCTGTGTGAGCTGAACTCCCTGAGAGAAGTTAACAAATATGCCTAGGTGAAAGGAATTACATTAATACAGTTTCAGTTGTAACCTCAAGTGAGAGGAGAAGTTAAAAGCATCCAATCAAACACAGTGGGCAAAACCAGTTGTTCTTTTTGTCTTGCGATGTTTATATTCATCAGGATGGGTGAGAAACCTGGCAAGAGCCTGAAGCAGTGAATCACTGTGGTAAGTGGCTGTCCAGCTACCATAATTTAGAAATGATCTCAGCTAATAAGATTTGTCAGGATCAAATCTGCTTGACCTTGTCTTGTTAATGTGGGTTTGGATGGTGCCTGGAAGGAGGGGGCGAGATAGGATAAGGAGACAGAGCAGAGGATGGTCTGTGCAAGAAGGCTGAGAAAGGTAGTGTGTGCCGTAGTGGGTACTGTAATACGGACAAGAGAGAAGAGGGGTCACTAGAGCAGGAGCAGTGCTAGAAGAGATACTGAGGAGTGCAACACTAGTTCTCCTGCCCTGCGCATTCTTGCAGCCTGCAGGAAAAAGGCTGCTGTACCCAAAGCTACCTGCGGTGAACTGGTAGCTTTGGGCTGCCCTGCTTTTTTCTTTTTTTCCAAAAAGCCTCAGCCGAGGTTGCATGGTACTGCGTGGTGGATGTATGCATACAGACCATTTGCTGTGGTGGGAGTTCAACAGCCAAATAAGAAAGAATGGCTTAACGATGAGAGCAGATAGAGAGATGAACTTTGTTGTCCTGGTTTGTACAGGCTGGCTAAGTTGATGGCTAAGCTAGGGGGAGAGGTGGATTGCCCACCTAATGAGCGCCAAAAGAAAAAATGTAGGTTTGTATCACTGCTGAGAGGTGGTTCTGACTGAGAAATAAACACCAAAGCAAAGTGGCTTTAGCTGAAAATTGGATTCTCAGCAGCAGGAAGTGCCTGATCTGATTGTTTATACCTTTTTTTTCCAAAACTTGGGCAGGCTGTTCCTTTTCTTTGTCTCTCCTCTTTTTCCCTTTCCCCTCCTCCTCTCTGATACTCTGACTTTCAGCCCTCTCAGGTCTACCACTTGGTCCCTCTTTGCCCACAGACCTGGAAGGAACGCTCCGCTTTAGTGTAGAAGTGACAGCTTCTTTTATCTTGCGTGCTGCAGTTATCTGACTTGTGCATCTCAGACCAAAACTGATAAAGACTGCTAAGACAAGATGGTCATTTTCAATCTTTAACAGCTTATCATATTTTAAAAATCTCATTAAAGAACTATGTGTTAGTTAAGCATCCCTATTAATCATCATTTATGAATAAACTATGCCAATTTATGTCTGATTTTGTAATACTAGTGTTAGACTTTTCTCTTTTCTCTGATTTAAGTCTATATAAACAAAGGGATCACAAGAGGACAGCATGTCTGTGCTTGTTTAAAATCAACTGGAATTAGTACACGTGCCCTTTGCAGTCCCCAAGTTACGTGGAAGCACTGAAAGTTATTGTGGTTTTGTTCCTTTTGTGTCAGGGTAGTTCAAGTTTTAAAGCCAAGACCTAACACCCCTGCTTTATATCAGATGATTCAGTCTGTGAAACAGTATAGGAACTGCAGTAGAGTTATCATTTTTGTGTCATAGGAGGGGAAAAAAAAGAGAAAACAGATATTGTCATGCCTAACTCTTTCACCCCCACCCCCACCCCCCCCCCCCCCCAGTTTTTATGCAGGTCATTATAGAGCCACCACTGTGAACTTTTTGCCTGGATGAGAAGATTGTTAGGCTTAAGGTGCAAGTTCCCACTTGTTCAGGCAAGTACATGCCCGTACATGGAGGATGGGCCCTTTTCAGGTTTTGAATACTTGCCTCCCATGTAGTTTAAGTTGACTGGGCAGGAAGTTAGGATGGACAGAAACAAGGTTAAGATTGGCACTAGTCTGATAAAACCAGTTCAGATGTCTATTTAGAGAAACAAGGGGAGTAGTGACGTATGGGGAGCTAAAAGCTGTATGAGATCTCAAGTTTATTCCCTACACTGCAATGAACAATTGAGTTTACACAGAAATGTCAGTAATGGAGTAACTGGTTGTGGTTTTTTTTTTTATAATGCCAATACATTGATGTTCTGTTTCTTCACTTGCAGCTGCGCTGAGAGCTTGTGCCGATGGAGGTGCCAATCGTCTCTATCACATGGCAGAGGGAAGCCGGGACAGGTATGTTAACAATAACCTTGAAGTCATAGAAGTCATCTTTTCTCAATGGAAGTAAAATACGGAGGAACAGGATCTGTTCAGTTCCTGAAGTAGCTGCCTGCTCTGTGCATGGTACTTTAACGAGCTGTGGCAGGTAGTATAATATTTTCTCCACATTATCTTATATTCTCAGCTACAATTTTTAAAAACACACAGGTAGCCTGAAATACCTTTTTTCCTTAAGCCCACTGGTCTTTTTTCCCCTTGAAACCTCTGCTCTCAGTCTGTCTTATTTTATGCATCCATCAGAGCTAGGCCTTTGATGCAGCCTCTGAAAAAACTTGCTGTGCCCCTAGCAAGGATTGACTAGAGGAACATCTGATGCCTCTCACCAGGAGCTGAAACACAGTATGTCCTCTTCATTCTTCTTGTGAGGCCTTAGAGGAAATCGGTTTGCTTTGTGAAGTGAGATGGGTAATAAAATTGGAAGTCTACTTTTCTTTTTGAATTACTTCTAAATTAGCATCAGGGCATCATACCTGACGAAAGGCAAATACAGAGGTTATCTATAAATGTATATGCTAGGTGAGGAGATACGACTGAAAGACAAATATTTTCTTGTTTTCTGTAATGGCTCTTAAAATTGTAAAATATCCCAGGTTTCTGCGCCAGCAGTGTTGAGCTGGGGTTGTGATGTGAAATACTGCATTCAAGTGCTTTCTCATTTTTGTAGTGGAACCATGGAACACTGTGTAATCTGAGGTTACTAAGCATCCTTTTTGTTTGTCTTTAGGATTTTCGGTTGTTTTGAGCAAGAATTCGTAAATAAATAGTTTAATAAAAGCAAATAAATGAATAAAGCTGACTCTCAGGGCAAAGGAATGAAACAGATATTTGGTATTTGGTAGAACCTACAAACTTATGAACAATTTTGTTCATACAGCAAAATCTGACACATATTTTGTGTTTCATCTCATGGCAAGTGTATGACGGAAGCCTGGGGAAGCTTGGTTTCCTCCTGTCCTATAAAGACCAGAGTTGGAGAGGAAGACTGTAGTCTTAAAGTAAAAGTTAATTTAAAATTTCTTCCTTTGTCACCTGTGAGAAGTTTGATGTCTGAGATCTACAACTGCTAAAACCAAGACTGGAATCTGTCAAGCACTACTAACTGTTGTAGGAGTATTCCTTCTGTAATCTTTATTTATTTTCTCCTAGTAATTGCTCACAGAGCCACACACAACTGTTGAGTTAAAGGGTAAAGGAATTTGGCAGAAAATAAACCCCCTTGCATTCCAGCTTATCCTCAGATGTCATAGCGCCTGGGGGCGGCTAGGTTTAGCTTCTGAGTGATGTCCAATTCAGCGCTATAAGTCCAGTTGCACAATGATGGGTGTACTTATAGCACACTGCACTCTTGGCTTAGCCGTGTTCAATGCATGAGAATTACCAGACTTAGGGAGTTTGGTTGCGTTAATGAACTATCACGACTAGGTTAATGAGCAGCGCAGTTTATTAAAGCAACAGTACAAGTTCTTTTGGATTGCCGGTGATAAATACACTGTCTACAAAGCACGTGCAAATAACAATAGAGTCAACTACAAGCACATAAAATTATGAAAGAAAAGAGCTCTAAAGGATTCTAAGTTTCCTGGGGAAGCACTCAGTACAGCCAAGTCTTCGAATCTCACCCAATAGGCGTCCCTATGGCAGGGAAAGAGAAGTTCAGCCTGTTGGCTGATCCCAGAAGTCAGCAATGTCCTCCCGACTTGTCTATGATGGTATCTTCCCTAACAGTCTTCCTCTTTTGAGGTCTTTTTATACTATTTTTCCTTTCAGGTGGAGCTTGAGTGACTCTAGACATACATACCTTTACTTTGATTCGTATAAAGTTCTCTCACTTTGATTGTAAAGGTACATGCTAGAAAAAATTCAGAGTGCATGCTCCATGGGGGAGTGGTTGTACCTCAGAGGTGGGGTTTGGTATTATAATGATATTATAATGAGCAAAGTTTACCCAAAGGACATGGTGTTGCATGTCAATACCCCAGAAGTGGGCACGTGTGATATAAATCACAAGTAGGGCATTAGGTCGACAGAACCCCCATTATTTTACCTCCTTGCTTCAGTGGATTCAATGCAGGGACCAACTGTTCTTGTTCCTATCATCCCAGTTCCCTATCCCTGCAATCACAGAGCCTGGCCACAGCATCTCCACTCGCTCCACCCTCCGTGTTACTTTTCAGAGTCAGCATACCAAGCTCCCCTGGTGTTGCTGACATCTAAAGTTGCAGGTTATGTTGCTTAGGGAACTACCACAGAACCGATTCTTTACCACTGCATTCCACCCTGGAGGTTTACCTTCCCTTGAGGGGGGTATCATATCAATAAGTCACCTCCAGCAATCATTCCACAACAACTTAATCCTGAATTCAAACAGAAATTTATTTGACTTGCAGCAAGCAGTTCTCTTTGATAATGGTGATGCTTTCCAAAGAACAACATGTTAGAGCTTTCATTTTACCTTCTCCTGTAACCCATTCATCTCTTCTACACAGCTTTATATTCATGTTAAATAAATATAATTCAAGGGAAAATGGATGATTATACCTTGACTGAATAGTTCTTTTAGTCTTACATACTTGGCCCTTGGAGTATTCTTTGCCTCTGTCTTTCTTCTTCTCATCTTAATTGCTTTGGGTAGGTATATTTTACTTCAAAGTGATTCTTTTGAAACAAAAAAAAAGACCTACATGATTTTTATTTTTGTCTTTAAAGAAGTCGTTCTGCTGGAAGGAATATCCATTTACTTCTCTGAAGTATTTTCCCTTAAATTCCCTGTCCAGTGTTATTAAAGAGCTGTCTGATCAGACTCTACTGACATACTAATAATTTCTTTAATGCTGTCTTAACCTTCTGTTTAAAACCCTATTTTATTCAAAGCCCTGATATCTAATTGTGTTGCATCAAAACCTAAAAACTATAGTCCTTTAATTCTAGAGAGATTATTATATCCAAGAGATACAAATAAATACCTTGATTGATATTTTGGGCTTGATTCTCAGTGACACCAAAGTGTGTGAAGAATCTTTTAGAATGGGAATAAATGCAACATCCTGGGAAAAGGAGAGCTTGCCATATGGGACTGTTACAGCGGTGTCTTCCTTTGGAGATAAGTGAAGTAGTTGTTGCTATTTTGAAGGGTCCATTTCCAAATCCTAGAAAAATACAGGGCTAGAAATTACCTCAAGAGATCCATCCTTCTTTCCCTCAGCTTCAAGGTGAAGACAAACCTATGTGTTCCATTCCTGATGTATACCTATTTAGCTGGTTCTTAAAAATCTTCACGTGAGATGCCCCCCCACCCCATCCAGCTTTCTCTGCTTTAGTCTAAAATATGCCCAGTTTGTTTGGTCTTTCTTTATTGGTCATCTTTTCTTATTGCTCTTCTTGGTCTCTCTTCAGTTAGTCATAACTATCTCAAAGTGCTGTGGCTGAAGCTAGGCACAATGCTCTACAGGAGATTTACCCAGTGCTGAACGATTCTGTAACTTGCTTCTCATGTTATGCTTGGCCTATGCTGTTGAATGAAAAGCAGCAAGACCAGATTCAAGGCCCCCCATCTCCTGCCTCCATCGGTTTCCTGTTTTCTCCATTGGTGTCTTGACTTGTTTCTGTGCTTGAGTGGTTCACCTATTCCCATCAAGCAAAGGAAGCTCTCACTTTCCTCTCTATAGCACTGCGCAGGCTGACTCAGCAATGTGACTTCAGGTCATGGGATTAACATGTGTAAGATGTTATATGTCTTCATCTGTGTTTGTGGTGTCATTTTTATGATGTTTGGTTGGTTTTCCCGTAAGTTTCTGTAAAAACTAGCTCAACAAATCTGAATTGCAATTATTCTTGTTTAAAAACAAACAAACCAACCAACCAACCCACCCAAGAAAACCTTCATATTTGTAACTACTAATGAGGAGAAATCATGCTGGTTTTTTTCAATGATATATTAAAACAAATTGCCTTCTAGAGCAGAAGGGGTAGGAAGAGTAACCAAAAGGGCAGGATAACTTTTCCTTGGAGAGGCCCATCCTTGGGAGCTGTCAGTGTTGGGGACAGAGGAAAGGCAGGAGGGATGAAGGGACGGACTCCTGTGCACTATTGCTTTTCTCTCTCTGGCCCTACAGCCCAGAAATGCTACTGCTAAACTGTTCTTGATTGCTAAACACTTGCAATTAATCAGAGCTAAAGGTGAGTTACTGATCTTTATGGGTTTTTTGCTCTGCCTTATTCTGTCTGCCTTGCCTATCCTGTTGTGTATTTCCTTGAGTCACTATGAAGCGCTGTTATCCACCTCAGAGTTAGGTTGTTGCTTATCTGTATCACACTACAGCAACTTCTTTCTCAACACTTTCTGATTAAATCTTAAGGCATCGATTAACCTGTGTGTCACTGGCTTTGGGGTATATGAAGGTGAAGATGCATTGAAAACTATCATCGTATTGGCACCTGTAAAAACAATCATTAGTACTTAGGTCTCAGATGCTATTTTCTAGAGAGATATCAAATCCATCGTGTACTCGGGTTTTGCAACATTAAGAGCTTCAGGTTAAAGAGGGGAGCGGTGAGCTCTATAAGAGAAAGGATAATCCTATCATAAAAAATACTGGCTTTCTGGGGTTCTGATTAGTATTTCAGTGTATCGGACTTACAGTATGACATGAGGTGGGTTGCCTACAATTGCTAAGAACATCACTTTCACTTTCATTACCCTTCTAGTTTCTTTCTGTGAACTGCATGAAGTATAAGAGTAGCAGTGAAACTGAAAAACGATTGTGTATTTTGGTGTAGCATTTTCTACATATAAACATAGATGAGGTGAACTTATGTGATGCATGAAGATGCAGTTGCTACTATATAATTCTTCTCTGAACTGGGCATGCAGGGAAGGAGCTCCAGGAAGCTCTACATGTGTGTTTGAACATTTGGAACAAATTTTGTAAATATTTCTGGTTGACGTAGCTGCTAAATTTCAAGCATGGACTTAAAAAAATCTTTTTAGAAGCAACTTACGTTCAGGAATACAGATTGCTACATAAAGTTTATCTTTCAGTGACAGCCCTCCCTGCGCGCGCCCCCCCCCCCGCTCCCCCCCCCCCCCCCCCCCCCCCCCCGGTTTTAAATAAGCCATTTAGTCAGAATGAATCAAGGGTATTGGTTGTACAAGGTGATGTTACTTCTTTAACATGGATTTAACAAACTCTTCTATGTCCTAGGCTTTGTGTTGAAAAGCTAAAGTGGAAAAAGAAGTCTTCGTTGTACAGCTTTTACAGCTTACGCTTACTGAGTTTTGTACTTGTAAGTATCAATGAATAAATTTAGGCATATCACAAACTTTTTAATGCTGACTACTCCTGAGGAGTTTCTTGTCCTTCATGTGCCTGGAAATGCTTTCCAGGACTAGGTGCTCCATCACCTTCCCAAGGATTGAGATGAGGCTGAGCAGTCTGTAGTTCTCTGAGTCTTCCTTCTTGCCTTTCTTGAAGACAGGAATGACATTTGCTTTCCTCCACTCTTCGGGCACTTCTGCCAGTCACCATGATTGATCAAAGATTATCAAGGGTGGCCTTGTAATGGCATCAGCCAGCTCCTTCAGTGCTCATGTGTGCATCCCATCTGGGTGCATGGCCTTACATATGTCCATTTTGCTTAAGTATTCCCTGACCTGATCCTTTTCCACCAAAAGTACATCTTCCTTGGTCCAGTCTTCCCCCCCGGTCTCTGGTGCCTGGGATTCCTGAAGGTTGATCATTCTAGTAAAGACTGAGGCAAAGAAGGTGTTCAGTACCTCAGGCCTTTCCATGGTCTGTGTAACCAGGTCCCCTGTCTTGTTAAGCAATGAGCCAGCATTTTTCCTGGTCTTCCTTTTGTAGCCTAGGTACTTATAGAAGCCCTTTGTGTTGTCTTTGACACCCCTGGCCAGATTCAATTCCGTTTGGGCTTCGGCTTGCCTAACTTCATCCATCCCCAGGCAGAGCTCCATGCACTCCAGCTGCTCTCACACATAAAGGGCAACTCCTCCTCCTCATGTTCCAATCCTGTCCTTCCTAACAAGTCTGCGTTCCCCTCATTGCAACACTCCATCCATGTTTCTGTGATCCCAACAAGATTGTAGCTCTGCAACTGCACACAGATCTCTAACTCATCATGTTTTTCCCCAAGCTGCATGCATTCTCCATGGCTTTATTTTGCCTCAAAACTTTGAAAAGGAAGCAATGGGCTTAACCTTTGAATAGGAAGACTAAGCTAGTGTAATTTCCATGAGGAAAATTAATCTCATATTTGCTTGTGTGAAAGGTGGAAAGATAACTCATCGTGTAATTGTTTGTATATTTTGATGCCTTTATGTGTGCATTTTGGGAATTAGTGAGGGTTAATAGTACCTATTCACCAGCCATCCTGTCTTCCTTCTGTTGGCTAGTTCAATTCGCTATTTATAATTTACACTGAATTTGCCTAATCCTAGAAACCACTGTCTCCATTGTCAACATCATCAAAAAAGAAACAGCAGGGCAACAGCTAGTAATACCCCTATGTAAAATGAGATCTTTTGTCTTGTTTCCTGAATAACCTTCTACTCATGGAAAAGTGGGTCCCTAATAGGATTATAGAGTAAGAAATTCATAAATACTTCACTGTGTTCCATATTGGATTAGAAATAGGGTACTTATGAAGGTAATTAGCCATTGATGTAGTTTAATGTAGGGTTGAGTGGAATTCTTTGCTTGAACTCTTCAGATTAAACTGGATATTGTTTTTAAGCTATCTTAGATTCAGGCAAAATTTAGGGCAGTGATGCAGAAAACATTGAATGAGATTTTCTGAGTACGGAGTTATACTAGAAGAGTACAAGGGTCTTTTCTTGTCTTTAAAATCTGTTCATTTGTTTGGGGGAGGATGTGAGATAGCTATACATGTGAAGTTTTTGCTTTACTAATGTTGATATAACGATATGTTTCAGTAAAGCTAAAAAAAAAAAAAGGCCTCTGAAACTGTGAGGTCAAAGCTGTTTGAAATGGCTTTCTCGTTGCTGCTGGTGATGAAGAGTTCTTTGAATTGAGGGATTACAGTCTGAAAGCAAGGCAAGTTGAAAGATGAGGCAGTGCTTTATTTGTCAAATGGCTTAAGGAAATCTTTTACATCAGACATTTTTGCCTGACCTAAAAACTGTAGCAGTGTTTAAAGATCAAAATCAGGATCTTGAGTTTATCCTAGTAACTTCTGCCGGAGTGTTCAGGAAACCCATCCTGATCCACGGTCTGCTCCTTTAGGAAATACCTGACTTGGGATCCATTTTTAATTCCTAGCTTACTTTAGAAAATAGCCAGGCACCAGCAAATTTCAAAAAAACAAAGCAATTTATCTCAGTGTTTGGAAAGATGAATCCATTTGGAGTTACATAATGTGTTTGTTTCAGGTAGTGCAGATGAGAAATTCTCAAGATACATTAAGATCATCTAGTTTTTGGCTTTTTTTCATTGATATCTTCAACTTAATTACTTTCATTCAATTACATTTTCAAATACATCTTTACTCCAGTAACTGTGCATTGTAAATATAATGCAAAGTTTGTTTCAGAAACAATGAAGAGTTGAGATATCAAGAGCTGAATATCAATAGATACTCATAGATTCAGTTCTCAATTTAAATCAAGATTAGCTTCCTGTATTGGGAGGTGTTTCCTGAAAGTACTAGGCATATCATGCTTATTGGGTCTCTGAATCAAATGCTCACAGAAATGATGAGAGGTGAAAATCATTGGTGCTTTTTTTACTGCTGGGTTCCTCTTGATATTAAAAAGCAGTAGAAAGCCAGACCAGGAGTATGTATTCTTCTGGAGTTATTGACTAAGTCACTGTAGTGCTTTATTTCTATTCAGTTAGTCATCAGATGCTATAAAGGAAAAATCTGGGAGTTACATAGCCATGGCTCAGATTCATTTGAGAATTTTAGGAGGGGCAGAAGTACTGTGTTTTGTAGACCACATGAAGTAGAGATACGTTTTGAGGGAGACACCAGGAACCAGCTGTCAAAGCTGTTTTACAGCTAGGTTTACTTGGAAGTGCTTCTAATTGTAGTTACTACTTTATTCTGTAAACCAAAACAGAAAACAGGTAGGGGCTTTTCCACTGTCCCTTCAACCTGAAAATCAAACAGCAGATTATCATCTGATTTAAAGAAAAAAAAAAAAAAAGGCACATGGGCTTATAAATATTAGCAGAATTTAGTTGAGATTAAGTTACTCTTTATGTTGAATTTCTGTTCCTTTTGCTAGTCAAGATGGAAACTGTAGAATAATAATAATAATAATAATATTTATAACTAATAATGATGGGAGGTAACAGTCTTGCCCATTGCTGTGACTCCTGAATGTTAGACCTCTATTAGAAAGAAGGCTTAGTCTCTTCATACTCTTACAGAAGCTATGAAATGGCTAGCTTTTCATCCCTGATGTACATGTGTGTGCACAAATGCGTGCGTGCCTTGTTTCTTTTATTTCAGGAGACACAGAAAGTAAGTTACTTAGTACAGGACCATGCTTTCTTTACAGGAAAAGAGTTTAAAGAAAAAAAAGCACAGTTAGATAGAACTTCCGAATATGATTCCCAAATGAATGAATTGAACTCACAAGTAGCAGAGGTAGATGTACCAGGTTTCATCTAAAGTAAGTGTGAGAGTATTGTTTACTGATTAAAACAGAGACTTGGGAATCCAGACCTTTGTTTTGTTACCAGTTTGTTCAAAGTCATCCAGTGAATTATCAAGTAATCTCTGATTCTTAGTCAGACCCTTAAAATGCAGGCAGTAGCCCTTAAGAAGGGCTAAAATGGTGTCCTTGTTCACACGGTGTATCAGAGTTTCTGTTACTTCTTTATTAAAAGCTAAGCCTGTAAAGGGACCAGGTGTAATTCCTCCTTAAATCAGTACTTAGTAAGAAATTTAATAAGGCGTAGAGGGTCCTAGGTGGAGGCAGACTTTAGCTCCATTAGCACTTAAGTTATCTGCACATTTTGGCATAAATCCATTTTCTTTTTTTTTCTTTTTCTTTTTTTTTTTTTTTTTTGGATACTGCAAGACATTCAAAGACAGAATTAGGACCCTGTTGTTTTAGCTACGTCAACAGACCTAAGTGTGAGACTGCTTTTCTGGGATGATCCTAATCTTGTTAAGGAGTAGATGTGAAGGACCAGGACAAAAGCCTGGGGAGATGGAGTGATGAGCAAATACAAAAACATGGACAGTTCAACTTAGAAACCAGGTCTCCTGGCTGCCGGTGAAGTGCTCTGCCCATAAAACTGTGCTGTCCCAGTAAGAGCACCATAAGCCAAGTTATAATGGATAACCAGGAAAATAAAGGGTAATGATTTGTCCAGAACAGTAATTCTGGAAAAAAACAGGAAAAAAAGTGGCTAAGGAAAGGAGAATATAGGGACATTTCCAGTTAATCCCAGGTCTCTCAATCAGAGGGCTTGTATTGCTTCAGCTTCTTCTTCAAATAGCTGTATCTGTGCCCCTAGTGTACTGTAAGTAGAGGAATGTCATCACCATCTGGGTGATTTCTGGCTTTATGACATGGTAAAAATCATTTATGGCCACCCCGATGCTAGAAGTTAGGACTTTGTAGTGATAAAATATCTGTGCATTGAGTCACCGCTGGAAAAAGCAGCTTGGAAAAGAGTCCTAAGCTGGCCTAAGAGCACTCTGCACTTTATAGTGTTTCGGTTCTTTGTGCCTAAGGAGTAATTCTCAGGATCCAGGAAAAGCTGGCTCTGTGTAGCGTTAGGGTGAAATGTATGCCTGTGTTTCTTCTGGATCTCTGAATATCGATAGAAATGAAGGATTAGGCAGGCAATGCTTGCTTTTATGAAGCAATACTTTTTACAAGTGTTTGGGGTGGGCTGGGGAGTGGGAGTTTTCCTGTGTTTGAAACAAAGTGAAACTAGAAAGTTCTTAAAAGCCTCAAATCAGGCTGGGTCTTTACTGCCGTAGTACTTTAAAATTTAAAATATGAACTTTATATTGAACATGGAAAGAGCGATCTTAGATTTGAAAGAAGCTCTGTTAAGACTGAGAAGAATGCCAAGATCAGCATTCAGTCTGGAAGCACAGAAGTACATGTGCTATCAATGCCTTAAAATGAATGTTTGTTAATAAGTGACCTTGAAGTTGACTGATCTGCACTGTTGCCCTTCAGAGATTTAGGGAAGGATTACTAGTGCTGTAGCACCTGTTCACTTTTTCAGCTATTTTTTTTCATAGTCTAGAAAATTCCTGGAAGAGCAGGTATAGTCCCTTCTAGGTGACTTCAAATTACAGAATGTTACATAATGGGACTGAACACAAATAACACCCATAGATAAATTATTCAGATTAGTTTTTGCTGTCTCTAAAATGCTCTTTCAGTAAACTTATTAGTGATTGTTGGAGCGTAAACATATTCTGGATGTTTATTTCTTGATTTTCTTTCCTATTCTCTTTCTTCAGTAGACTCTGCTCTCTTTTTATAAGTATGTGAAAGCCAAAAGTTCTGACTTTTTAATAATTTGCATTCAAATGGGCACCTTTATTTTGACAACAGATGATTGTATACTTCAAAACTGTTTAAATTTAGTGTTACTGAAGCCAGTAGCTTGCGAATGGGGGACTTTACGCATTATAGAATATAATGAGAAGAAAAACTTTAACATATAAATCCATTTATCTTTAAACTGTTTTTCCTAGTTCTTCTGCTAAGATTTGTTTTTAAATCTAATTCTATTCCAAGAGTGTTTCCATTTTACAAATGGACTCTTTCAGCTTTTCATTTTAAAATGTTTTCTGCCACAGTTGTTTTCACAGAAAATGCTATCAAGAACAAGGAACTGTGTTCTCAGACTGTGATCGAGGCTACTTATTACAGTTGATAAATGAGAATAGTTAATAAATTAACTATTTAGGGCCAAGTGATGAGTACTCTGTGCCTCTTCTGATGAGGACAAACCATGAGGCAAAAACTGCAGAACCAGTTGCAAAGGCATCCACATGAAGGGTTGAGCATTGATTAATCAGTTGGACTAGGTAAGGTTGCCAGGCAGCTCTACAAATTCCATAATTGAAGACACGAGGATTAATCCTCAGTAAAAAATTAGAGCACTGAGACATTGTAGACCCGGTTTTGATCTGCTACCAGAAATAATTCGCTCAAGGATGTGGATAATGTGTAGAGTGGTACCTCCAAAGCTGCTCTTGGATACATTTATATTCAGAGAAACTTAAATCTTCTCCTTCAGCTTATAGTTCATATAAAAATCACAGTCCTGGGTGTGCATACTCCTCTGCAAGCAACACACTACCTGCCTCATTTAGGTACCCAGTTTGGGCTTTATTTTTGCAAAATGGGGGAGAAAAAGTCTTCTAATTCTTTGATTTAGTTGTATTTAAAAAAAAAAAAAGATATAATTTGCTGTCTCTGTCTTGCACGCAGACTTTTTTTTTTTAAAGTTTTAGACAATCTACTTGAAAACCATAGTGAATGTCAATTATAGAGAAATGAAGAGAATTCTGAGTTTTGAGCAAGGGAAGAAAGACCTTTTTGGATAACAAGTGAAAATACAGGGGGCAGTGATGTTAAAAGATAGTCAAAAGGCAGTTGGAAATGGCATAAGCTGTATAGAAGTATCTTGCCTACCGATCCCAAATAATTGAGCAGAATAATGTCTGATCATGTGGCAGGATGTGAAACTGATAAGGTAGATTGGATCCAAGGTTACAGTGTGTCTTAAAATAAATGGAGGTGCATGAAGGTCCACTGGTATTGTCTTATGATGCTTCTCTAGCTGTGTGGGATATTCCATATGAGCAAGTCTAGAGTCTGTCTGCAGACTGGTTTTAATGTCTCTGCAGAACTCTGGACCAGTATCAGCACATCATTCAGCTCTGGCTCATTAACCCACCTAAGAAATTGAGAGTGTTTGGGCTGAAACATGCACTAAGGTAGTAGGATGGTTTCTGATACCAGGGCGAGCTTGTTCTGTATGCCGTAGGCAATGCCTTTACTTGCAAATATTTTTGATCTCACTTATCTTTTTGTAAGCACTTGCGTACATATAAGCACCTCAAGAGCACATTAGCACTGCAAAGATACGCCTAAAGAGTGAACTTGAGAGAGATGAGAGAAAGCAGTAGACGAAGGGCTAGATGACAATTTCAGAATACCACCAAAATATCTGTCTGGTGTGAGACAGTCTGATCATGAACACATTCAGAATAAACATACATCTGTCCTGCAGTAGTTCTTTTTAGATCACACAGGTACATATGCATGTACTGTATGAAGAAAGTACTGAAATGGACTAAGGAAGAGAGACCCATTCAAGTGAAAAGCTCACAGCTTTTATTGGGCTTGGACTGATGTCCCGGTTTATTCCTCTGAACAGCAATGAATATTGAACTAAATTGACTGCAAAATAAAAAAGGTCAAACAAATAATACTTGAGAACAAATACAGCTCACCATGGTTGAAATCTATGTTTTATTCTAGAGAGAGAAAAAAAAGAGCCAAAACTGTGACTGTATCTATGGGCACACTACGTGTAGATTCTGCTAGAAAGTAGGTTTTGGTTTTGTTTGGGATTTTGAAATGCACTTGATGAGTGAGGGGAAACTAAGATTCCATGCAACTTCAGCAGAGCTTTTAAAACAGGTTTTTGGTTTAGTTTCTTTTTAGTGTTACTTAGTTTTTCTTCTTTAATGTCCCGACACAGGAATAGATAAGGCCTGCGCTTGCCAAATAGGGACCCAGATCACCTTTTGTACAGATTCAGGATCTTCTGTTGACTTAATTGGGAAGGGATGAAGCTCTAGATGTCTAAGCAATTACATCATCTCCATACATTGTCCTGAATTCTTGCAATGGAATTAATGCTTTACGTGATGGATCACATCTCCATGGTGATTGCAAGCAAGGAAACTGCCACAGCTGGATGTAATGTTTTCAGCAACCTGGTACTGTTCCAAGAGCCTGTGAAATGGATGGAGCAAGAGTGAGACTCTCTGCTACTTTGTCAGTAAGCAGTTGTGCTGGTGTTGGCTGGGACAGAGTTAATTTTCTTCATGGTAGCTAGTATGGGGCTATGGTCTGGATTTGTGCTGGAAATAGTGTTGATAACACAGGGATGTTTTTGTTACTGCTGAGCAGTGCTTGCACAGAGTCAAGGCCTTCTCTGCTTCTCACCCCACCCCACCAGCGAGCAGGCTGGGGGGGCACAAGAAGTTGGGAGGGGACACAGCTGGGACAGCTGACCCCAACTGACCCAAGGGGTATCCCAGACCATATGATGTCATGCTCAGCGTAAAAAGCTGGGGGAAGAAGGAAGTGGGGGATGTTCAGAGTGATGGCGTTTGTCTTCCCAAGTAACCATTACACGTGATGGAGCCCTGCTTTCCTGGAGATGGCTGAACACTTGCCTGCCGATGGGAAGTGGTGAATGAATTCCTTGTTTTGCTTTGCTTGCGTGAGCGGCTTTTGCTTTACTTATTAAATTGGCTTTATCTCAGCCCACGAGTTTTCTCACTTCTACTCTTCTAATTGTCTTCCCCATCCCACCAGGGGGGAGTGAGTGAGTGGCTGTGTGCTGCTTAGTTGCCGGCTGGGGCTAAACCATGACTCCAGGTCTTCCAGAGGCTGGGACACAATCCATTTTTATCCATGGTGCTTTAAAAACAAACAAACAAACAAACAACTTTTAGCTGTGTAAGTATTACTCTGATTTCAGATTTGAAGCCAACATTGGCAATAGTTAGAAATTGTTACTGTTTATTGTATTTAGAATTACTTTGTGGTGCCCACACAGTGATCAAAATATTTAGAATAGTCTTTGGATGCAGTAACACCAGGAATGAAATTCATCCTATAGTAATAAATTGTTCTTAGACTAGTAACTCTTGAGGGATATCCCACCTACACAAGCTGCTTGACTCTCAAACTGCCTGGCTTTCCCTGGTTGTTAAGAAACTCCAGCTGGAATAAGTTTCTTCTTTCTTTTGAAATTAAGCTGAGTGGCCCATTCAAGGTGTCAACATCATGTGGCTAATGGGAATGTGTAGATAAGATGTTTTCGATCAGGCAGAGTACAGATGTGCATGCAGTTTGCTCTATATTTCCTTCAGTGTGTCTTTAAGTATTTTGACCTTTGTGTAAAAGGTGTCTGGCATATAAAAATGAATAGAGGCAGTAAGTAATCATATAGCTGTTCCCCTTCATTTATTCATTATAGCATTATGGATAAAGAAGAGTGACTGTCTAAGTGAAGGCGGTATTAGGGATTTGCAGCTTGAGACTGGATTATCCCATTAGTATGGAGAGAGCTAATAGGATGCCAGTGAAGAAGACTGATAAGGATCAGCGGGTTAGAAAAGGTATATTTTTACATTGCTTAATGTACGAAACAATGACACAGTGGGTAGCAATGTTGGTGGATAAAAGGCTGCTCCTTTCGACTTCCTCTGCTTTTTCTTCAGCATAAAAGAGAAACTGGTATTCAGGTGTAGCTCAAAATATTTAGTATGAGGGTGGTAGGATTTTTAGGTTGGCTTTTTTTTTTTAAGCACATGAGTGGGTAGTAGAGTGGGGGGTTTTTTTTCTTCTTTTTTTTTTTTTCCCTGCAGTTGGTGTGTGTTACAAGTCCAATGACATCGTTCAGCGTGCTGGTCATGCAGCTGTGGGTCAGAGCACTGAGAGTGGTGCCTGTGGTTGTCATCCCCTCCACGCAGAAGTGAAGTCACTCTGCAAGGGCTTGAAATCGTGTGGTCTTTATGCACTGTTGCAACAGAACTATGCCTGTCTCTGTGTCTTTGTCAGCAGGGCTTTTGCCTCAGTATTTAGGAGAGCTAAGCAGGTTAGGTGGCAGTTGGCACAGGCATAATCTAAAAATGGCAAAAATTAGAAGGGAGGGAGAAAAATAGGGTAGAAGGAAAAGGATGTGAAGGAAGTTAAAGTGGTTTTGATACTAAGGCTGAAAAGGAGAAGAGTCTCTGGAATAAACCAAGCTAATAACTCCAGTGGAGCAGCCGTTATTCTATCACAAGAAAGAAAGAAAGGAAGGCTTTATAGTAGTAAAGACAAAAATTTGATTTGCATCTGCAAGTTCGAACAGTGTCTGTGGGAGGATTGATGTTTTCTAATTTTATAAGCTGCAGCAGGCGTGTTAAATGCCGCTGACAGATCAGATTGAAATTGTGTGCATTAAAGTATTTTGAGTGGTGAAAGACAGACTGTCCCAAAAATACAACTGAAAGAGTCAGTAAACAATTCAGTGCTATTTGTTTGTTAAAACATCATCTGCGAGGTTTGACAACAAATACTTTTAATTAAGAAAGTGACAGGTGTGGGTGTCAATATCTCTTCTTTCTGATGCTTTTAATTTTAGGAAAAAAGAAAACTGTGCATAAGGTGATTTTGGGTGGTTTTGCACAGGAGGGAATTGTGTGAGGAGTGTGCATGGATTGATGGGGGTGTTAGCTCTCAGAGGGAATTCTCAGGATGATGAATCCGTTTTGAAGAGTTAACATTGCTACCAAGTGAGTTACTGAACCCGTGCCCACTCTGCAAGCATCCGCTCTGATTGGCACCAAGGGGCCAACATTGATCCATCATTCGAAGCTTTGCAGCAAAGCAATGAAAGCGACTGCATGGGCTGTGGTTCTGCCTCTCATCTTGTGAAAAGGTTACTGCTCTCAGATTTCCTTTTAGAGTCAAAGCATTTCAGATTGAACAGCAATTTCTGACAAAGACAGGAGCTGGAACTGTGCTATGCTGTCAGCGGGCTTGGTGGGTCACTTAAGCTTCTGCTGGTTTAAACAAATAGGAATTACATGGGCAAATCCCTCCTTCTTTCCTTACTCCCTCTTCTCTGCCCCACAGTAGAAGTAATAGGGAAGAGCATCCATGATCATGTTTACTGTAATGAGCCTGTGCTCTGGGGAAGCTCTTGTGGCATCTTTTAACATTAATCTAGTATCGATTTATGATTCTAATTTATATGCTCTAGCTCTTGTTCATTAACTGACCACATGCAGGGTTCTCATATTTCGTGTGTTCCCCATAAAAACCGGTGCATTTCATTAAATCTCAGCATTAAAGGAAGTGTTTCCTGGCAGAGCAATATTCTAACAGCACGTTGCAAGTGTGCAGGAGGGTCTCAAGGTCACAAACTCTTTTCAGAGGTTAATTAAGTCTGAAAGAAAGGTATTCTGTTGTAATTAAACAGTAATGAATGAGAGGCCAGGAATATTTGGTGTATAATGCAGTACCACAAGGCAAACCCAAAATAATCTGCAAATTTATTATTTTATTTTGTATTCTATTATAAAATACCCTTGAGTGTCAGTGTAATTTTTATTCTCCAACTTGCCTATGACAGAAGGGGGATTAAGTGGTCAGTGCTGTCATGCATATGTGATCATAATACACCTTGGGAGTGGTTCTGAGAACTCTAATAGCATTCCTGACATGCTGAAGAGGACTTTCAGCGGGAGCGTGATGCCTTCCCCATTCTTCAGGATCTAATTTTTAATCAGAGTGGAATGTGTTTTCTTTGCTGCATTCACACTGGAAAAGCCATGGCAAGTTTTGACTTCTTTCAGTAGTGCCAGCAGAAATACAATCATGTTCATGACCCTGTTTAAGAGCTCATCAAAATTTCCCTTTTAGTTCTTGTGCTTCTAGGGTTTAATATTTCAGCATGTTCAAATGTATTAGGCAGGATCTTAGCACAGGGCCACAGACAAGTAGTCAATCCAAATGTAGATTTCCCCCCTGCCCCCCAACCTTCATTGTAAATCAGCTGATTCAGACATTCACAGACTGGCTTGCTCCACTCTATTGTCTGTGAAGAGTGAATGATTTTAGTGACGTAACATATTGTAGGTATCTAGAAAACAAAAGCATGGGTTACAAGTAGGTTGTAGTTATAATTCCTTACTTCTGTTTTAAAAGTAATTTTAATTATTTTAGCTTTTTTCTTTCATTGTATGACAGCATCTGAAAACTGCATTTGTAAACTGTTCTGCCCAACTTGTGAAAGAAAGGGATGGCGAAAACTGCTCATACCTGATGATGGGATTCATCCCAGAGTACTGAAGGAACTAGCAGATGTTATGGCAAGACCGCTCTCAATCACGTACCAAAGCTCTTGGGAGCCTGGGGAGGTCCCTGCTGACTGGAAGCTAGCCAACGCTACTCCAGTTTACAAGAAGGGCTTGAAAGAAGCCCCAGGAAACTACAGACCTGTTAGTCTGACCTCAGTACCTCAAAGAATTATGGAGAAGATCATGCTGGGTGCTATTGAAAGGCATTTTAAAAATAATGCAATTGTCAGGCACAGTCAACAGGAGTTCACAAAGAGAAAGTCCTGTCTAATTTGATATCCTTCTATGATAAGGTCACCTGCCTGGTGGGTGAAGGGAAGCTAGTGGATGTAGTTTTTCTGGAATTTGATACTGTCCCTTCCAGCATCCTTCTGGACAAGATGTCCAGCTGTGGGATGAGCAGGTAAACAGTGCACTGGGTGAAGAACTGGCTGAATGGCAGGGCTCAAAGGGTCGCAGTGAATGGGGCTACATCTGGCTGGCGACCAGTCACCAGTGCTGTTCCTGAGGGCTCAATTCTAGGGCCACTTCTGTCCAATATTTGTATCAGTGATCTAGAGGCAGGACATGAATGCACGGTTAGTTAAGTTTGCTGATGATACTAAATTGGGAGGTGCTGTTGACTCTCTTGAGGGACAAGATAGATTGGAGCACTGGGCAATGATTAATGGGATGAAATTTAACAAGTCCAAATACCGGATTCTGCACCTAGGAGTGAGTAATGCTGGACAAGTATAAACTGGGAGAGGAGTGGCTGGAGAGCAGCCCTGCAGAAAGGGATCTGGGGGTGCTGCTTAACATTATTCTCAACAAGAGTCAGCAGTGTGCCCTGGCAGCCAAGAGGGCAAACCGCATCCTAGGGTGCATCAAACTCAGGCAGAACCAGCTGGTCAAAAGATGTGATTATGCCACTGTATTTAACGTTGGTGCAGCCTCACCTTGAGTATTGTGTGCAGTTCAATTTAAAAAGGATGTTAAAGATACTTGATTGCATGCAGAGGAGGGCAAGAAAGCTGGTGAAGGGGCTGGAAGACATGTCCTCTGAGGAGCAGCTGAGGACATGGGGTTTGTCTAGTTTGGAGAGAAGGAGGCTAAGGGTGACCTCACTGCTCTCGACAGCTTCCTGAGGAGGGGACGTGGAGAGGGAGGTGCTGATCTCTTCTCCCTGGTACCCAGTGCCAGGACGCGTGGGAATGGCTCAAAGCTGCGTCCGTCAGGGGAGGTTCAGACCTGATATGAGGAAACATTTCTTTACCTAGAGGGTGGTCAAACGCCGGAACAGGCTTCCTAGAGAGGTGGTGGATGCCCCACTCCTGTCATTGTTGAATAGACATTTGGACAACGCCTTTAATGCCATGCTTTAACTTTTGTTCAGCCCTGAAGTGATCAGGCAGTTGGACTAGATGATTGTTGTAGGACCCTTCCAGCTGAAATAAATTCTTTCCCTTCCCCTTCCTCTTTTACTCCATTCCATCATGCTTGGCTAGGTAAAGTATAGGCATGAATCTAGGAACCTGCATTTTGTAAAATTCTGTAAATGTTGAAAATTCTTCTATCTTACATCAGCCCTTCCATGTACCGACATCAGCCAGAAGTACAGATGAAAAGAAATCGCTCTTCGGTTCCACAGCCTGGCCTCTGGAAAAGCTACATTGGCTCATTAATGCTCCAACCTGCCTTTCTTGGGCTTTGGACCTGGCTGTAGTCCCATGGCTGTGAGAGGGGAGCTTATGTTCACCACCTTCCTCTCTCTCACGGACCTAGATAAGGCAGATGGTGTTTTAGAAAGTTAGGGAGCCATGTTGCCAAAAACACTGGTGATGGGATCCCCCAAAACCTGCTGTGGTGTGAACTGCACCAGCCATTGCTACCATAGAGAAAGAGTAGCTGTGCCGCACCTCTTAGAGCTCACCGAGCTGAATTTGAAGGTGGGAATGGTCCAAATCTTGGTAGCTTTCTATCAGCATGTAAGTAAAAATTCCTGTTTGTTACTAGCTGACTGGCTGTAACTAGCTGCTGCACGCTGCTTTTGCATCTGAGCTTAACCAGGTATTTAACAACCTAAGATTTAGGTAATGGTTTTGCTTACAGTGAAATACAGTTCTCCATTAATCTGCAGGAGAACCTCCTGTTCCTCTCTGAGGACAATTAAAGAAGTCATGTCAGTGAGAGTTTTTCTGTCATTCCAGTAAAATATGGGTCTCTTACCTCATTATCAGGCAGATGAGTGTATTCCTCCCATCTTTACACACTTTTCAAAAACTTAGAAACCTGTGAATTAATGGCCTGCCAGTATTAAAAAATATGGAAAAAATTATCTAGTAGTGAATTTCACACTGAAGGAATGGGACGCACTGTCATTCAAACCTCACCCTTCTATTAAATAACATCTCTAATGACATTTACGTTACATCATGTCACCTGTAGTGCTCTTTGGGCTACTCTTAGAACATCTCAATACACACTAAATCAGAGTCACCTTAACTTAACTCACCTGTGTCCAGTCTTTTTAGAAGCATTTCTAATGCATCCGCTCAGAGTTCTCTCTGTTCTTGAAGTGTAGATGACTGCAGACAGCAGCAGGGATATCAGACCTCTGAATGTCTTCCCTGAGGAACAACTACTACCGCCATGTATATAAAGGGAATAGCTTTTAATAAGAGCTCATCATTGCATTTGTATTATTTATAGGTAGATCTGTGTCCTTAAGATCTATTTCTAGTTCTAGTTAATTAGTGTGTTGAAATCTAATAAAAGATTAAATGAAAGTGGTAATGACAATAATAGAACTTAGTAGGATAGCAGTTAAGGGTTTTATAAATATTTTTTTAATCATAATAAATTGTGAAATTGATACAGGGGTATTGTCAAAAATTTCTTAGAATAAGCAGGGCACCAACAGCATCAGAGTTTACATCAGTAGGGTTTTTTCAGCTACTCTACTTGATAGAAAATTACTTGTACAGAGTCCAAGATGGGGGCTCTTTGGAGTATGCACTACTTATCCAGAATGAGATATTTTCTGTCTGAGAGTGTTTTTAACCCACACAGACAAAAAGAGGGAAAGGAGGAGGATTGGGGAGAGGATGGATTGAGAACAGAGAAATCTGTAATATCATGTGTACGTTTGTAATGTTTCTAGTGCCTCGGTTGTGTGCAGTTTTTTTCTGTGATTGCCATTTATGAATAAGCACTAAATCTACACATATTCCTGCCTGGATTTGATATCTGTCAGGTAGGTAGTTACCTAAATGCTATCATTTGTGCTCTAAATACTATATTGAGAAGTGACAGTAAACTAAATGCTGCAGATACAAACTGGAGGGCTGGCTCAGGTTCTCTTCAAACCTTCCCTCCACAGTACAATTTCCTTGCTTTTGGTGAAACATTAATGACGACAGCCATCTTAAGCCGAAGACAGTAGGAGTTTGGTAGATAGGTCCCAGCCACAGTCTGGGTATTAAAGACTTAATGGTAGCACATGCCTACTTGCTTTACTGAAAACACACTGTAACACCCTAGTCTGATTAATGGATTGGGGGAAGTAGACAGACACACACTGTATTGGGTTTGCATGGCAAGGTTTTGCTAGCAGAGGGGCTACAGGGGTGGCTTCTGTGAGAAGCTGCTGGAAGCTTCCCCGACAGAGCCCATACCAGCCGGCTGCAAGTCGGACCCATCGCTGGCCAAGGCCGAGCCCTTCAGCAACAGTGGTAGCACCTCTGGGAGAACAGATTTAAGAAGGGGCGCCGGAAAACCTGCGCAATGGAAACTGCAGCTGGAGAGAAGAGTGAGAATATGTGAAAGAAACAACCCTGCAGACACCCAGGTCAGTGAAGAGGGAGGGGGAGGAGATGCTCCAGGCACTGGAGCAGAGATTCCCCTGCAGCCCGTGGTGAAGACCCTGGTGAGGCAGGCTGTCCCCCTGCAGCCCATGGAGGTCCACGGTGGAGCAGATATCCACCTGCAGCCCGTGGAGGACCCCACGCCGGAGCAGGTGGGTTCCCGAAGGAGGCTGTGACCCCATGGGAAGCTCGTGCTGGAGCAGGCTCCTGGCAGGATCTGCGGATCTGTGGAGAGAGGAGCCCACGGAGCAGGTTTTCTGGCAGGACTTGTGACCCCATGGGGGACCCACGCTGGAGCAGTCTGTGCCTGAGGGACTGCAGCCCACAAAAAGGACCCACGCTGGAGCAGTTCATGAAGTGCAGCCCCTGGGAAGGACTCACGTTGGAGAAGTTTGTGAAGGACTGTCTCCTGTGGGAGGGACCCCATGCTGGAGCAGGTGAAGAATGAGGATTCCTCCCCCTGAGGAGGAAGGAGCGGCAGAGACAAGGTGTCACGAACTGACCCCCAACCCCCATTCCCCATCCCCCTGTGCCACTGAGGGGGAGGAGGTAGAGAAAATGGGGAGTGGAGTTGAGCCTGGGAAGAAGGGAGGGATGGGAGGAAGGTGTTTTAAGGTTTGAATTTATTTCTCATTCTCCTACTCTGATTTGATTGGTAATAAATTACATTAATTTTCCCCAAGTCAAGCCTGTTTTGCCAGTGATGGTAATTGGTTGAGTGATCTCTCCCTGTCCTTATCTCGATCCACGAGCCTTTTGTTATATTTTCTCTCTCCTGTCCAGTTTAGGAGGGGAGTGATGGAGCAGCTTTGGTGGGCACCTGGTGTCCAGCCAGGGTCAACCTACCACACACACAGTTAAGACTGTTGTATCTGAAGCTGGTATTGTCCAGGAAACAAACACAGCAGCACAGCAACCACTACTATTTAACTACTCTACTACCAGTCTCTGAGCTATTTTAAAGCTAGATCAGTTTTACATACACTTCAGTTGACCAAGTTCTCAATGTAGCCTTGGAGACCCTTCACAGTGCTCTTCTGATTTCTCTTGGTCGTGCTTGCACTTTCTTGGTTTTTTTTTGTGGGGTGGTTTGTTGGGGGTTTTTTTGGTAGCAAAGATTATTTGGAAAATTGCTGAGTTTTAAATGTAGTAAAATATAAGAAATTAATTTTACATCCTCTTCCCATCTGCAGAGTCTGAATTGTGTACTTAAAAGCATAAATTTGCTTCTGAGCATAAGTTTGTATTGAACTTCTTGTGGGTTCTGACTCGTCAGCTGTGTTGCATGTAGCTGTGCTGGTTTCAGACGGAGCTGATGCCGAGCTTCCCTCTCCCAGAGAGGAGAGCTGCTGGTTGCATGTGCTGAGTGAGGCTGTACATGTGCAGGTTGAAGGATTGGGACCTACTGGGGATTTTAACACGTGGATGCACGTTCTTGGTGCTTGTTAGTGATTTCTGTAGTTAAGACTTCCCAGTGGTAGATGTCTTCTAACGTGGTTTGAAGGAAGCGTTATTGCAGACATCTTGCAGATATTTGCTGCCTTGATGTATTTGCTGTTAGTTCTTTCTCAAGAGTTAGGACTGCTAAGTCTGTACCAGAGATAAAACCCAGGGCAGACTCCTGTGATTGTTATGACAGCTGTTGTATGTTGTGCTTAGGATCAGTATTTCTTCGGTAAAATAAGTTTAATAAGCTGCAGGTGAAATATCAGTAGGTCAAATGCGTACAGCATGGCCTCAGTAGCCACTACACAAGTATGAGAGAATGTCTGACGAGACGGCCTGCTTCATGGTTTTAATATTTAACAGGTGTGGGCTAAATGATGAAATAATTAATATAAACTAGATCTTCAGCTTCTGTAAGTTATCTTGGCTCAATTAGCTGCTGGTGAGTTACTCCAGCATTAGACAGTAGCTGAAGATGGGAAAAGATTGTACCTTATGAGTATCTCTGTGACAGCTGGTACTTTCAGGGGGCAAAGGGAGCTCTGAGCAACAAGGACTTTGGGATTTGACATGATACTTTGGCCAGTGCAGAATTCATGTTTTTTCCTCCTAAGGAGCGTTTCACACCCTTACACTGGATACCACGGCTGTGTAATTGCTCTCTCCCCTTTTCAGATAGGCCATCCAGGGAGGTGCAGAGCTTCCCTGTGGTGGTGATGGCTAACCTCAAAAAAGCCCTTTTCTTCGGGAGGCGTTGGAAGCTGTGCTGGCTACCAGGAGGAGGATGAAGCTAAAGGAAGACAACAGCAAGATTAGCATGTTTCCTTGCACTCAGGATAGGCAGTATTTGGGAAAGCAGACAGCCCATATAGTGGTCAGGGTGGCACTGCCACAGGTTTCCTTACATGTTATTAGGTTTCCTTACATGTAGGTTTGTTCACTGATGAACAGCAGAAAGAAATAAAAATCTAGGTCAGGCAAGTCACTGTCAAACAGACATCCTTTTGCATCTATTAAGGTGCAGAGCATAGGTATGAACTTACCTGTTTATTTTAGCAGTTTAAACATTTTACAGAAGAAAACAGCAAGAGGTAGCTGATTTTTCATTAGCTGAACACATTTTGTCAGTCTCTCAGTCTTTGTTCCTTAAAACACATGGGGGAAAAAAAACCCTTGCTAGAAAAACTATTTCAACTGAGTACATCAGATTGTGATCAGGAGGTGGGTTTTTGTTATACAGGAGAGTTGCAGCTTTATTTTGTTTCTTAACTTCATCCATATGTCAGATAACTATAAAAGAGGTTTTTATTCTTTAATTAGACCTTTATCAGAGGCAGTTCAATTGTGGCTATGCTCACCAAAATGATTTTTTGAAAGATTTCTGAACTTACTGAGAAAGAGAGAACTGCTTATGTCTGTTCACAGCTGTAAACTTGTTGACTTTGCTAACTAAAATATCCATACTGGTACTTTGAGTCTGTAGAGGTGGTGACACTGTGAGGAGGCGAGGATGGTAAGACAAGGATTAAAGTGAGCTGCAGAAGCCTTACCCAGCAGTGATACTCCAGCCCACTGAAGACAGGGCCACCGCTATATTAAACACTTTTCCAGAAGTTTCTTAAGACCTCTTGAGGCCAGCCTTTCACCTTTGCGATTAATACTAACCTTGAAAGAATTTCTATTAAACATTGCAGTATGTTGTTGTCTACATCACAAGTTCCAGAAAATGAAATTGGGTCGTACATTGTACAGCTACATTGTGTAGAAATGGGAGAATACTCCCTTGAATTAATCTGATGCAAGTGAGGGTGCTTTTTGGTAAAGGTTACTAAGCATCACATAGAGCCCAACTCTCATTTTGTATGCGCATTTATCTTCTGCTATCTCTCTAATTAATGCTTCTGTGCTGTGTTGGGCAAGAGGTGCAAGTACCTTTTGAAATGCTAATGCTCCGGTGGAATATCCTGGTTCTCTGTCAGCTCCGGAGAAGCTGCAGCAGAGGTCAGCAGCAAAAGTTTTAATAAAACTTCTGCCTCTCAGTGACTTACCAAATTCCAGCCATACAGAGAAAACAGACTTCAAATGGCTGTCTGCTGCTACGTGTCTTTTCTCGATTCCTTGCCGTGTGGGCTCACATTCCCACATTCCCTAAAAAGATTAAGTGATATGTTTTGTTCCTCTGTGTAGCCCAAGTGTTTTCAGGATCCTCAGTGCATTGTTTCTCTGCAAGATGTTACATACCTTATCAGTGTAAGGGCTCAAAACCTGCAGAAATTTTATTAATATATTTCAGGTACTCAAGGACATCTTCACACCCCCTTTTTCCCCCCCCCCAAAAAAAGGGGTGTGTGTGTCAGAATTTTGCTCAGTTGCTGCTCTACAGGCAATTAGAGTCCAGGACAGAAGGACATTTTCTTTAACCATATGGGAGTCAACTTTGCCTTTCAGTAGTTGCATTGTCATCAGATATTCTGGTTTCCTCCTTAAGACTTCATGTCTTCTGAGTCGGTGTTTTTTCATAAGTTTTTGTGTGGCAGTTCACCTTTTATGGCTGGTCTTCTTCCTTACAGATAAGTGTCAAGATGTCTCTTTTCTGGCCATGAAACAGAAAATTAATCTATAAAATGATGTGTACGTGGAAATCAGAAAAGAAAATGCAGTCCAAAGAGGAGAAGCATAATTAAGACTTTTGAAAACCTGCAGATTTCTCCTTGCCTGCTTGGAACAGGTTGCTCAGTAAGGGGATAAATCTCTTGCACTTGTGAGTCATTGTGTAGAAAGGGCTCTAAAGGATTTCTGCTGCAAGCTACTTATTGCAGTTTCAAGCCCTGAAGAAGCAAAGGGCTTCTTCAAACTCAACCTCTCCTGCATAGGTCATCTTCTCTGTTTTTGGAAGTACATAAACAGATGCTAAATTCAGGAGAGGTATTTAAGGTACTCAGGTGAGAATAAGTAAATTATGGAAGCAAGGAAATCCCATGTTTTACATAATTTACATGTAACTGCTTACTGTTTGATTGTGCTTGACTTTTAAGTATTCTTACTGGTGTGAAAGTTCACAGAAAGGACACATAGAGTTAAAATACTAGTAATCAAAACTGACTTTTAAAATTGTATAATGAGTTTTCAAGCCACACTGTAGGGGTTGTTAGTAACTATCTAATTAGGAGGAAAAAATATGTGTGGTTCTAGCTCTTCTGGGAAACCAGAGAAATTTTTTATCTTGTCTTGGAAAAGTTTTTTCTCCGTTGGTGCAGCAAAATCCAACTTTGGTGACACTCCATGAAGGAGCCCTGAGCCTGCTCTGTTTTTTAGTGCTGCCTTTTTGAGACTAGTATCTAAATCTCAGTTTGTATAATTTGTGACTGCTTCGATTTACGTATACCACGTTTTAGATCCCATCCCTTTGATTCCTCACATGCAGTCTAAAAATGTTAATAATGAACAGTTTACCTTTCTGTAATGGCTGGTTTTCCTCAATTTATAGGGCAAATTCTGCCATCTGTTGCTTTGATGTGAAAAGAGGGAAAACAGTTTTGGGTGTCCTGTCAGCCTCTGTGTTCTCAGTTAGTCGTATACTCTCACCTGTTGGAGGGAGTCCTTGTTACATTGCTCATCTTCTGTCCCCTTTCCTCTGGCCTTGTGTCCTAGAAGACTAGAGTCTGGCACTTCTGGATGAGTACTTATGCTTCCCCAGCTTTCAAAATCATGTGCTCGTCAGTGACTCCTGCCGAGGCACCGGTGCTTATTGTGCCACTGAATTAATATGCTGTCCTGAGCCATGCTGCCCCGTGCAAGGATGAAAACTCAGAGCTCAACCCCCTTTTTTTTATTTCTTTTGCCAAGGATCCAACAGCAAGCCATGGTGCTTGAGCCTGTGAGATGCTGAGTTTCTTCTGAGGGTTGCTGAATAGTTTCAGCTTTAATTGGCTCTAAGGTGATGGCAACAACATTGCATTCATGTATCCTTTATTTTAAGCAACGCATTAGTCTGTAAGTAATAAAAAAGAAGCCACAGGTACTTCGCAGCAGTCTCTGGGAGTTGCTTGTTCTGTGCACACTGGGCTTTTCCCAAAGTACTTGTACTTACCTGAATACAGGAGGGTGTTCAGCACCGTGGAGAGCAAGTGAGCAGTTCTTAAATCTTGGAGCACGGCTTTATTTTGTACTGTATTGATTGTAACTGGAAAACAGTTTCAAATATTGACAATTAAAAAGAAAAATGCAACAGTCATAGCTATCATTAACACTTTTCTTTGTCGCTGAGGGAGAAGGTTTCAAGGCAGGGCGTTAGCTGCTTGATTTCTGCTAATGATAATGGGAGCGAGTTGGCTGTCCTCTGCAGAAGATGTCCCCCTGATGTGTGCTTTGCATAGCAGTTTGAGCTGAGGGTAATATGTTCTCCAATTTATTTCAGATATTTTTTTATTATTTGCAAGGTGACACTGCATACCAGGCAAGCATAAATGAATGCATTATTGCCCTCATATCTTAACACACTTTTATCTTTTTCTTTAAATCATAGCGTTTGCAAATAAAATAACACTTTTATGCTCCTTAACACTAAGCTTTTTAAGAAGTAAGGAGAAAAGAGGCTGTTCTTCAAGGTTGCCAAATATTACCAAGTACTTTTAATCACAGAGCTACCTGACTAATCCACAGATTTGGTAACAGTCTGTGCAAAGAATTCTGGCAGGGTCACATGAACCTGTTATCTGTGTATGGCCTGATGTATGCATATGCTCGCTTTCTTCGTTAAATTGGGGTCTGCAGTACTGTTGTTTTTTGTCCCGTCTCCCCCCGCCTTTTCTTTTTTTAAAAAATCTTGTTAAATCTCATCTGGTTTTATTGTAATGTACAAAATGTTGTTTGGGAATTATGTTCTGTGTAACCAATTGCATAATGAACATTAGGGTTTATTAAGGTCTTGAAGATGGCATGGGCAACTGGGGTATTTTTGTTGTTTCTGTATTCATACAGCAACTAGCACAACATCATTGTCAGTTCCACCCTGATACAAATATTATATAGTGATAAGGGAGGCTTTGTGGATTGAAGTAACAGTGATGTGAACCATGGAGTCTGAAAAAGTAAGCTAGCTGAATTCAAGAGAGTCCTGATTGGGAAGTAGAGGGTGGAGGAAGTAAGGACTGTGTTTTAGCTGTTTTTTAAAGGCCCGATGATAGTATATAAGTTATGGAATCCTTAGTGTGATCTATTCAAGATTAACCAAAACAAAATGCTTTTTTATGGTACATTTGCAGTTCATTAATTGTATTGGTATTGAGTGTTTGGCTTCTGAGGTTCAGGCCTGACCCTTACTTGTGGTAACCTCGCAGGTAGTACCGGGAAGGTATTTATAGATTGAACAGACATTAACTCTGAATAGATCTTGCAATCTGACATTTCTCCTTTCCCCAGGAACTCACCTCTGAACAGCTAGATGGGGCATCTAAGTATGCTGCTTTGAGACAAAATATGTATGGCATATACTTGTGCTGTACCAGTCTCTGGGAGTTAAAAAGACACTTTGATCTTCACAGCAGTTAACAGTGTACTTTTGACAGATTTAAACAAACTTAACACCTTTCTGATGAGAACAGCCCTCACTCATCCTTCTAGTCAAGACCGAGTCAGGAGGGCAAGCTGAAAGTGCTTCTTAATAGTTAGCAAACATAGATTTGGGGGCAATAATTTTTGTTTATTGGGATTTTTTGTTAAAATGTGGTTTTAATATTTATCATGAAGTAATGCTGGAGTGCTTTATCTTCTGTATTCCCAACTACTAGATGCTTATGAAAGTCAAAGCTGACTTTACCTCATGGTAAGTCTGCAGCATTTTATCTTCACTGTATTTTTTTCTACTGGAAAGTAGCCTGTGTGTGTCTTCTAGTCTGGGGTAAAAGACAAGGGTTTAGAAATTTATTTTTGGTAGTGAAAAAAAAGCATAGGGAACCAACTCTGCTCCCTCGAATGATACAGCTGCGACACATACGGCTTGTCTGCGTGGGATTGTTTTCTGTGCTGTAACTGAAGAAAGCAAAGGGTACCGCAGATACTGCCTTTAAATGTTCGTGTCACTGATGTTAACATTTGTTTAAAAAAGGTTAATTGCAGGCAATTGTGTGTTAAAGGAGCTACATCACAAGAAAAGTCAATAGTACTAGGAAACTAACTTTGAATTAATGACAGAACTGAACAGTTATGCCAGAGAATTTATTTAAGGAGGCAGCACAGTATTTTATTATAAACTGCTAAAGTGCAATGTGTTGGTGGTGGTTTTTTTTCTTTTTTGTAACTGTATAAAAAGGCATATTTACCACTTCACACTGAATTCATAAAGTGAGTGAATAAAGAACCAAGTATTCTGATGTCTTAAATTTAACATGCTGTTCATTAGTGTTGAATACTTAAAAAAACCCTGCTTCTTGAATTAAGCTGTGTCCATTATATGGGTTTCTTGAAGGCAAGAGGCACAGTTGTGCTTACTTAGCCTGAGAGCCTCAGAGTTTAAATAGCTTCTATTTATTTTGTAATCTGTGTCTATGGTAAGAGTCAATTACTGTTTTATGATACTGGTGACTAAAATTTCATTAGTGTATCTTGAAACTATGGCAAACTTGTGACAATCTTTTTTTTTTTCCTGCTCTCCAGCCCAGCATCCTGGGAGTTCATAAAACCATTGGGTAAACATTCAGCCTTTATCCAATTTGGATAAATCCCCTAGCTGGGATCCATCTCAAAACATCTGAGAAATAGTGCTGTTTTTTCTTGTTAAGGTAGCTAAACCTTTAAAGGTTTCATATCGATACTCTGTGGGTTTTTTTAAAAAAGTTATATGCACGAAACATAAGCAGTCTGCTATGGAAGTGCCTTCGGGTCCTTATCTGAAAGCAATTCTGACCCCTCCTGACTCCATACTCATTTTGGGTGGATGCTGTATGACTCTAGAATACCCTCATGAGAATAAAAACCAAAACAACAACCACAAAAAGCAACAACCTAAAGCCAAACAAACAAACAAAAACCCTTAACTCCCCCCAAGAGGAAAGAGAATGAGGAAAGAAAAACTCTGGCTGGCCCAAAGCCCCTGAGGACATTTGTTGCTCAGTGCCTGGCGTTATGCTGCTTGACAGCTCTAGAAAAGGCTTGGTAGACTGATCTCAAATGAATTTTGTATTTTTGGTCCCATTAGGATTATGGAGTTGGCTCACTCCTGATAAATGTCAGCGTAAAGCAGCAGAGAATCAAGCCAGCTGAGCTGGTCATGACCTTGTATGCATAGTGATAATTAATAGCTAATGAGACTGGTAAGACATGGTTCTGAAATGCAGTAGACTGCATCATCTGGACTGTTTAGAAATTAAAATTTTTAATTGCACTTTGAAAAGGAATTAAAGACATCTTTTGCCATCATGGGCAAAAAGATAACCTCCTTCACTAAAGGATATGTGCCATATATGTCACTGAAATATGTCATCTTCAATGCAGTTATGCTACAGAATAAGAATTATGAATTTGAGGTCAGAGGGTAGGAAGGCATGGGTTAGAATAATGTAATGCCTGTTCTTAATCCATACTTTAAATAACAGCAGCTGTTTCAAATTTTCTGGAAGGGCCTTTCTTGTTACTTTTTCTGACATAATTTCTTCCACTCATGTCCTGGTTTCAGCTGGGATAGAGTTAACTGTCTTCCTAGTAGCTGCTATATTTTGAGTTCAGTATGTGAAGAATGTTGATAACGCTGATGTTTTCAGTTGTTGCTAAGTAGTGTTTAGACTAAAGTCAAGGATTTTTCAGCTTCTCATGCCCAGCCAGCGAGAAAGCTGGAGGGGCACAAGAAGTTGGCACAGGACACAACCAGGGCACCTGACCCAAACTGGCCAACGGTGTATTCCATACCATGGGACATCCCATCTAGTATAGGAACTGGGAAGGGGGGGGCAGGGAATTGCCGCTCGGGGACTGGCTGGGTGTCGATTGGTGGGTGGTGAGCAATTGCCCTGCGCATCATTTGTACATTCCAATCCTTTTATTACTACTGTTGTCATTTTATTAGTGTTATCATCATCATGATTAGTTTCTTCTTTTCGGTTCTATTAAACCATTCTTATCTCAACCCATGAGTTTTACTTCTTTTCCCGATTTTCTCCCCCATCCCACTGGGCGGGGGGGGTGCGAGCGAGCGGCTGCGTGGTGCTTAGTTGCTGGCTGGGGTTAAACCACGACAACTCACACAGTAGTAAGCTTGATACGTGATTCTCCAGAGCGTGTTCTCCTGGACTAGTCTGTACTCTGGAGTAAATACGAAACTACACCAGAGCAAACAAGTGAAAACCAATTATTACAAAATAATCTTAAGTTACTTTAGTATGAGTTTTTTTTCCATATTTATCTCCCTCAACTATTTCCCTTTATATCAGCTAGTGCTAATCTTCTCTGAGGTTAGTCAGTCTAGGACAACTTTTCACACAATGACTCTGGTCATTTCTGGTGCTTCTAAAAGGGAAGGAGAAGAGAAGATGAAAGAATTCTTCTCTTCATGTACATTAATGTGGGGCTTAGACTTTTTAAAAAGTTGAAGTTCCCAGCCACAATTCCTTATTCTCTGTTAGTCACTTCTGGCTTTATGGTGGCTACAAGTGAACTATTTAGAGAGGGTGTTTTGAAAATGGAGTTAGTGCTTCCTGGCAGAGGAGACACATTCAGGCAGTGTAGCCAGGAGCCCTGGCAGAGTGCTTGGGAGGTGCAGCCAAGATTCTTGTTTTGCTTGTAAACATTCAGACAGAACTTCAGCTAGCTTTTGTTATGGAAGTGGTTTTACTTCGGATGAGAGCAGAAGCTGTACAGGAGCGTTTGATTCTGAGAAGATACTTTTTTGGCCAATTCTGCTCCCAGTTATGCCTCTTGAAGCAGTCAGGAGGAATGGTTGATTATTTAAAAGCATGGCAGTCTGTAGTTGCTGTAGAGAAAAAAAAATTACAAAGACACTTTTGGATTTATGTACCGCATTTCAGTAAGATAAACAACCTTAATACATAAGCTTTTTGATCAGAGTGGATGTGTGTGTGATACCAAGTTGGCTTTCTGTCACAACTGGCTGTTGTTCTTCCTATCCAACCTGCTGGGTTGCCTCCATTCAGGGCCACCACTGGAACGCCTAGGGTGAGTTTACTTTTAATGGCATTGTTTCAGTCAGGAAGAAATGAAAGGAAAATAACAAATTGAAAGAGAATACCTGTAGTTTTTTAGGCTGCTTGTATTCAGTAAATATTGCATTGGGAAACTTGTGGAAAGGTAAAAAGGCAGCAATTTAAAATTGAAATTTTGAAAACGTATTTTTTGTAAGTTGAAAAGGTCAGTCTCACAATGAAGGAGGAAATCTAATTTTCTGTTTCGTTTTTGCTGGGTTTGAACTATACTGACTTGGGCATATGAAACAGAGCACTGAAGCATTTAAATTTCTTCTAGTTCAGTTCTGTGCCCTCGATAAAACGCAACGCAGAAAGGATTGCCCTTCCGCCCACTGCAACTATGGAAGCATCACTATTGGAGAGGTTATTTTTAGAATATATCCTTCTATAACAGCCTCAGTAACAGCAGAGAGCAGTGAATTTGAAATGCCATAGTTGCACGTGAACTAAGTCACAACAATTTTACTTACCAGCTTCTGGTGAAGCAGCTTTCAGTTTTCAAAGAAAACGGTGGCCATTGACCATGTGTCTCTTTTGAAATCTTTGAACAGAGCCAGAACAGAGATTTTTATAAGTTTTACTGATGTGGGGAGTTTGTAGACCCTGCAGCATTCTTCTAAAGTCATGTGGAAGAAAAATACATCCCAATATGCTTTGTCCAATTCCTCGTAACTCAACTTGAGCTGTAAACTAATTTGCTGATGAGCTCTCATACCCCTCGTAAAGAATAGTAACCTTGGAGAAGAGAAGCTATGTATTTAATTTGTTATAAAACACTGAAATCACAGCTTTAATTTCAAAACTCACTTCAGCCTTATCTGTTGAAACAATGGCAACCTTCACCTGTCTTCTTAGCTGCTACTTAAAATTCCAGGAAATGTGCAAAATGGAAAGCTGTGTTTCTGGGGTGGGGTGTCCAAAAATGTTCTTAAACTGTTCTTGAAGTTTCATTATGAATTTGATAAGAATTTATACAGTAAATATTTCAAAGCATTCTGCAATTAAAAAACAACAAGCAAGTTGAGTTAAATATCACAACATGATTTCTATGTGCTTTGCAGCAGTATTGCTGTACAAATGATGCTTAGGATTTGAAATCAAATTCATACACATTTTGTACATCCAAGATATGACTTAAAAATCACTGAGCATTTGGCTTCTATGTTTTGGGGGGAATATTTTAATAAACAAGGAGAAGAGCAGAAAAGAGATGACATCAGTAACAACTCAAACACAAATCTTTGGAACATTTGTGGCATACCAACTGTCCAAGAAGCATCATCATCATCGTCTCCTTCTGACAAATGATATCCACCAAAGCTTGACGTATAGCACTCAGATATGCTTTTTCAAATACTCTGCTGACTGAATGATACATTTGAAAGATATTTGAGAATTGTCTGTCTAGAACCATGCAGATACAAGTCTTGCCTTACTGACCCAGGGAGATGTATAAGCATCTAAGCAATGAGTAGCTCCCTTAGCAAAGAAGGGACACTAAATTTAGCGGTTTCACAGTTCATCTGTTACCTTGTTTTGTAGCACCTTGTATCAACTCTTAACATGCTTTTAACTAACTCTTATTCCCTTGAGAGATTAATGCTTGTACCCCATAGCGCTCTTGAGAAAATAAATATTAAATGTAGTAAGATGGATTAATTTTTCATTTCACTGCTCATTGCTTTCCTTTCAGCTTCTTGCCTGATTACATCAGTGGTGATTTTGATTCCATTCATCCTGAAGTCAAGGAGTACTACAAGGTCAAGGTAAATTAAATCTCTTTGATGAGTTTGTGTGTGTTAGAGCATTGTAGGATCCAACCCATTAGTGAGCCCCTTGGTCATTAAGTGATTCTGGCTCCATTGGTTTCTTTGAGGCTTTAGTTGTGAAGCACCTTACAAGCTCAGATGTTGAGCTCTGCGTGGCACTGTACTAATGCTTGAAGTAAACACAGGAGGTGTGGTACTGCCCGAGTCCTGCATGGGGTGCAGTTTCATAGCACCAGCTCAAGAAATAGATTGTACGTTGCTGGAGATTATAGCAACTGGAAACTAGGATAAAGCTTCCTGAAAAATCTGTGACTTCTTTTGCTTAGTGAGATACAGAGCAATAAGATTAACCTCCCATGATTCCCACATGACTGGCACCCACAGACTTCTAGAGAGAGTTTCTCTGTGTGATTTTTGTGTGATATGACTTTACCTTTGTAGCAGGAAGCTGCAGATGGAGACATCTGTCTCTTTCATCATCCACTGAAGCATTGAATTACGCCCTGACTACTTCTACTTCACTAGTGGAGTGCCCTCCTTAATGGGTTTTTGGACAAATTCCTGCATACATTAATTTATTCCCAGCGTAGCCACCGTGTTTCCAGTGATCAATATAATTGTAAACTTGCATTTCTTGGGTCTCAGGCCTCAAAGTTCTGCCTTTAGCTGACTATTTGGTATTTAACACTTCACCTGCTTGCTTATATAGGCTTTTGCACTGAGCACAGTGCTTTACCCTCACATCTTGGACAGCAGGTTTCTGCAAATTGGGAGTTTGCCTCAGTGTGCCAGCTTACCTTTGCAGCAATCTGCACTTGCAAGAGAAATAAGTGTTTGATCCTTGTGAGCTAGTGGACTTGGAGGTCTGTCATATGTCTGCTGCTAATTCAATGTGTGAGGCTGAAATTTGACTAAAATCTTTTCTGATGGACTCGGGATCAAATGGTTAGAACAAAAGGTTTCAAACTGTGACAGGAGGGCTGGAGGAGTGTGTAGGACTAGTTTTAGTCCCTCTCTGAGCACTGTGTGATTTTTTTTTGGTTTTGCCATGTTCTACCTCATTGGTTAGAAGGAAGAAGTGTGTGATGGCTGTCTGTCTTGGGAGAACAGCTCAAGAAAATTGCTTGGGAATCTTTAGGTTACAGCTTGGGAAGTGAAAATAAAATAAAATAAAATAAAAAGCTTTGGATTAATGCTGTTCATTATAGACTGGAAATTCGTGATCTGTGAGTAAATGGGGAAATTGCAAAATGCAGTGCTCTATTTGGCATGGACATTGGTATTAATGCTTATACAAACTGCATGTCGGTCGGTAGGTAAGTCCTACCAAAGAATGCGGGTTAAGGATTGTTCAGCAGAGGGAGGGGAGATGAAAGAGGTAGGAGGGGGAAGAATACAGTAGGATATGGAAAGGGATAAGCTAAGCTAAGCTGGTATTTCACTTTTTCACAGGGATTACTTTTCTGGCCATAGCATCCCTTTTGTCAGCTCCATTGTAACTGGCTGTTGATGTGCAATTTACATCTTCTCTATGAACGTGTAGTGAACTATTCTGCTTCATACAGAGTTGATACAGCCATGCAAGTGCTGGGCTGACAGGCTGTAAAGGAAGCAGTATTTCATCAGGATTGTAAAGGTGTAATGAAGAGCAAAATCCTTGCCTGGTATCCTCATACATGACTGAGGAAAACACAGTTTGACTTTAGAATTTTAAGTTTGGGTGTATACGGTAGGAAAAATAATTTTTTGCATTTTTAAATTAAACTTCTGTAGTCAGAAAATTAGAATGGTAAATACAGGTGGGTATCTAAGTTGGTTCTGAGCAAAAAAATATAATAAAACACAGAATTTGGAGAGAGGTGTATGCTTCTTTTCTTATAAAGTATCTTGTCCAGTAAAGCACCCTCTGTAGTCCAGGCAATTTCCAAAGTCGCTTGGAAATATATGTGTTGGTGACCCAAAAATACATTAGGCTACTTAAAACAGTCTGTGAGAGAACTTCAGGTGAGTAGACTGGTGTAGTGCCATTGACTTCAGGGAAGTACAGCGTCACGTTGTGAGTTAGGGTTGCTTCCCATGCTGTCCTTCCTCCCTCACTGAAGCACTCCCTCACCTGGATGCAGATTTCACCCAGAGATGGGGTAAGACTTTATCATTAGATAGTATTACTCTGTTGTTTCAAGCATTCTCTTTTATCAGTTGTTGAGGATTATGAATGGGAAAACAGAAGAATTGTTGTAGCGAAGCTTAGACTGATGCGATGTGGTAGTTTTCTGTGAGCAAGTGGATGAGAATCCACAGAAATCCCACCTGCTAATTGACTGATCAGTATTTCCCTGTACAAAGAAAAAGCCCTTTCCCGTGCTAGCTTTTGGTATTCATGGTCAACTACTTTGACATTGGCATGCTCCTACAGCCTTCCCCTTCCCCAGTCTTGCTTCCAAATACTCACCCTTGCTGGAATTGAAAGCCTGAACCATTCTTATCACACAGAATTACCTGAAAGCACATACATTTGTCATGCAATACTGCTCCAGTTTCATTTGCCCAGGTTAGTACCAACAATTTCATTAATTAGCTGGACTTCTCTGAAGTTGAGCATGGTACTTTCAGTCAACTAAATATTTATTTTTCCTTTGAAATGTGTCTCTGGGTAAACTTTTTCAGCGTGTTAGGTCTTCATTACAAAATAACAAGAATATTCTATCGGCATTCCTAATGTTTCTGCTCCTCTTTACTGCCAAGCCACCTTTCCTGTTCCACCAGGCAGCAGACTGTCCTGCCTGAATTTTCCCCATCACATGCACCTGTCTTGAGCTGCTGCCATGCCAGGGTTGGTAATGACTTACACTGTAGCTATAGCTTTAGCTTCTTCCAAATTCACACTTTCTATGTAGAGTATTTTATACTGTAGTGTAGATTTTCATCTCTTGGTACCCCTTGCTTTTTTCCTAGCAAATATACCTAATGCAACTTATTCCCAAATATTACACAAAGGAAAGGTGACACTGTTTGAAGGCACTTACTTGGGATGAGTCAGGAGCTCTGCTGCCTGGCTGTAACATTACTTTGACCTGCAGGGAAATGGGGGTGCGGAGGCATGTATTCCTTTGTACATGTATCGCCAAGTAATTCATTATGGCCAGCAGAAAGGAGGAGCTATCACATGCATGGAGTGAATATGAAGGAAAATGAAGCAAGCAGCAAGTGCCGAGAGGTATTCACCCTCTGCACTCCTATCTGCCTTTGTGTATGATGTACAGGGAAAAGTCACGTCAACTTTTCTATCATTACTTAAGTTTGACTTCATTGCTGTAGATGCAGCTACCAGGTGAAAGGCAAGCAGTGCTAAAGGAGCTGGAGGTTCCTTTGGTATTTCAATTGCAATGATTTAATTTATACCAGGAATTAGAGTGATTTTTTTTTTTTCTTTGTGAAGCTGAAGGTAGGTAAGTTTCTCTGTGTTTTTTATAAACATGCTTTATAGTTCTGTTAAGTATTACATTTGCAACAGAGTACCAGTGACCTCTTTTTTTCTTTTTTTTTCTTTTTTTCTTTTTTCTTTTTTCTTTTTTCTTTTTTCTTTTTTTTTCTTTTTTTTTAATAAAAGCTACCTATATTGACATAAATTAATACATCATGACTTCTATCATCTATGTGAAGATAGCATGCCACTGGTTAAGAGGAGTTACTTTTTCTATAGTAAAGCTTATGGACATTAATTATTGAGTTATAAAACATACTCATGTACAAGTGTTTGTGTCAAAGATGGCCTAGCGTAGTGCTGAGTAAGAATGGGGAGTATTGAACTCTGTGTGTGAAACTAATTATGGCTCTGTGAAGTGTTGTCTACAAGCGGTTGTACCATCATCACAAAACAATGTCAGACCTGACTCCTCCATCACAGCAGCTTCATGCCAGGATGTAGCTAGTAGACTCAGAAGGTTTTCTACCTCATTTAAATGATGATAGCAAGAGCAGATATATGCCACTGCAGGAAATGTGACATACAGATTCCTGAAGCTGAAGGGTTTTACTGGAAGGGGTATCTTTGAGCCAATTCCTCTGGTGTTTTCAGTTGAGCAAGGATTACGTGGCAAGTGTTTCCATTTTCCCTTAAGGAGGATTAACGTCATTGTGTCGGGGAACCTTATTTAAATCAAGTTCATAAACGTGAAACAAATAAATCCATTTTATTGCTGTTACATGCGGCATGCCATAGTGAAGAGATCTAAAGGCAAAAATGCTGGGGTTTTGTAGTTGTGTTGGAAGGTAATCATGTAATAGACTTATGAGTGGGATGTGTAAGTGATGGGTGAGGCGTGCTATGCTTTTGGGAGAGAATAAGTAAGCATGCATCATAGGTTATTCAGCTTTATTTTTTATTTTGTGCACTCTTGGTTTTGCCCCATTGGCTTGTCAAGTAGGTATTTGTAGTCTTTTATTCTTTATTTTACAAAATTACTGATGATTTCCCTATTTCTTAAAGAGTTAAATAACATTAAAACAGGATAAAACTGCACGACAACTGGAAATGGAATATCATGTTTAAATTTCCCTTTTAAAATCACATAGCACTATAAATGAAGGATAAAGAATAACAATTCAATATTCTTTATTCTGTATATCTTCTGTCATTGTTAAAAGAGATATTGAGAAGAGGTTTTGTACTTTCATGATAAATATGCATGTTGAGATGACCCCATAATAGAGGCACTGTCAGTCTTTCTCTGTATAGTCTGAAGTGCATTGGAAATGACACTGCACAAAGCAGGGGGGACCTGTGCTATTTCTGTTATTGCAGTTTCATCTGTTTCTCGCTTTAGCTGAATGTTTCTATTATTGAAACCTTTTAAACATTACTTGGAAGTTAAAGGAGCCATGTGCATTGTTATGCCTCAAACAAGGCTCAGTTTCTGAAATTTGGAGACCAAAGATATTACCTAAAATTATACCAAATCTGTACTTACACCTAGAAGCAGAAGGTTGAATCCAGTACCCTTTGAAATCCAGATTATGCTATTTATTAAAAATCCAGGTTGGCTTTTCTGCTAAGCAAATGTCATGTGCTTTAAAAGAGTTCTGTAGACTTGGTAGGCTCTGCTTCAGATCTGTAATTAAATGCTGTGAACTTATTTACAAGTCCACTGTTTTCCTATTCCCTTTTCTTTTTAAGCCCCATAGAGCTGCTTATTTTTGCAGGCAGTTCTGCAGCTGTAGCACTTTCCCTTTCCTTTTTCTATTACTGTTCCAGGGTTTAATGGTTATAGGGGCTGTAGAAATGCTTAATAGCTATGGTGTGGGTATTGTCTTTTTGTTCTATGAAGATGCACCTGTAATTAGATTTACAAAATGTATTTGTAGCAGTGAAGTAGCGCTTGTACATCTCTCTAACTTCTACACTTTCTTGCTGAACTGCATGTTTTAGTGTCATATTCTGTGCTTGCTTTCTGAGGCCAAAATTTTTAATTTTGGACAATCACAATGTTAATTGATTTTCCTCAGTTATATTATTATAATTTAAATGCATACAAAATCATTGAGTTTTTCTATGGCTATTTTAATTTACCTTTTAGCCTTAAATGTTAGTATTTTTTCTAAAACTAATTTTTAATACAGGATGGCACTTTAAATGTTAAGAAGTTTGACTCATTTAAGCATTCTTGTTAGACTGAACAGTTTTCTAAGAAAAACACCGTTCATTTTAGGGCCTGATTCCTTTGTGAGAGGTTTTAAGGTGTCAGAAGGAGCTGTAAAAGTTGTGCGGGTGGATCTGAAACAATTTAGTCTTGCTGTTGAACAGGCTACTCCTACTTGACAATCGCCACTTAAGCTTTCAAGCAATCCCTTGTTTTATGTGTCCTGCTGAAGACATCTCTGACAGCTATAAAAAGTGCTCTGCCTACCTCAGTTCAGTTTCTGATGTGTTGAGGGTGCCCAGTGCTGCCTGGAGTTATAACCAATTTATAAGTTGTAATTTTTTCATCAAGTTAAAATTATTTATAGGGCTGGGATGGTCCTGTTATTAATAGTTCAAACTGTATATGACTGTATATGCAATTCAGGATTTTGGACTGGAAGCTTTCTGTATGTCTTAATCATGTAATTATTCAACAGGAGCTTTCATAAAATGATTCCATTCTTGAATAGTATGTCAGAGGTCTTGTCAAGATCATGTTTCCAAGTCAGTTGTGTATGTGATTTGGGTTATGTGGATTTCTTATTCATGCCAAACAAAAGTAATATCATAATGTTCCAGAAATGTCATAAATTTGTAAAGGATACTGTGCTCAGTGGCACTTTTGTAAAGGTGAACATGACAGACAGTCACACTAGGTCAGACCAGAGGTTCATTCAGCCAGTGTTTGGTCTCAGCTGGGCCGGTACAGAATACCTTTGAAAGCATATGTATCCACAGTGATGCTACTTTGATACCCTTTTTCATCTCCCACTAATATATGGCTTAAAGATTTCCTAAGTCAGAGGTGGTATCTTTGTGTTTAATCACTTCATAGATTGATTTAATTTTTCCCAGAATTAGTCTACATACTTTTTTTCAAACTACATAGATGAGACTGCAAGTATCCACAAAAAACCTTGGCAATAGGTTCCCCACTGTGTTTACAGTGGAGAAGATCTGCCTTTTGGATGTTATTTTGGTTTTGAGCTTGACTTTTGTGGTCACGTTTGATTCTCCTGAATTTTTATATTGTGATAAAGAGTGCATGAACATACTTTAACCACCTTTTCACTCCTGTTCTGATTGTATTAGTATGATTGTGCCTAGCATTCCTGTAGGTACGTAGGGGTGTGTGTGTGCACAACTGAAAAATGGAATATTGCATATGCCAAACTTCTGGCCTAAAAATGTACAGCCTGTATAGATGCTTTGTGTCCTGCTGAGTTAATATATGTATAATGGCTAGGAAGTCCTGTTGAAAAGAGTCTTCTGTAAAGAGAAGGATTTCAGGACTCTGGGCTTGCACAGTCCTGTTCTTATGTGCTGGTGAAAAACAAAACCAAGAAAAATCTCTGTCGAGTTCTTAATATCACTCTTTATGCTTTTACCAAGGTAGCAGTTTCCAGAAAACAATGTATCTGTCTAAATGCAGATGAGATTTTTGAAGAAAAAACAAACAAAAAACCACACACACACCCAAAACCAACCCAACAAACCCCCCATATTCAGTTATATAGCCCTGCATCTTTTTAAGTAATGGGTGTTCTTTGTGTTATCTCCTGGAGTTGCACATCACTCTTTTTGAACCTGAAGAAACAGCTAAGTCCTACTTGCGTTGTAAGATCGATATAATATCATTGAGATTCAGCAAGTTTGAGGTCATTGAGAGTCACTGTCTACGTTTATTGGGACCTGAGTCAGGCCCTAATTTATCTAGTAGGATAGAGAATGCAATTTGACCAAGTTCTCATTCCTTTAAAAAAGTGCTACACTATTTTCCTTTGCAGTATTTTGCTGCTTGTTATGTAGCTTTGGGAGACAGTATATAGAAATTAAGAGATCAAACTTTTATTAGAGGTGGTTTGTCTTTCTTTTGCTTAGGTTCAGAATGACAGTTTGCAGGTTACGAGTTGTTTTCTTTCTTTTCACAAGTGCCTTAGCTGAAGCTGAACTGTCTGACAGTAGAATATGCAAGAAAACAGTGCACCATATAACAAAAATGATGCTGGTGGTATTTTAGTCTTGCATCCAATTTCAGTTTAATATTACGTTGCAGTATGAGATTTATTTCTCCCTTTCATTGGTTATGGCCTGAGGAGGGGAAAGGGTAGAATCTATATTGCAATAGACATTTGAGTTACTTCCAAGAGTTTTAAAAAATTTAATCTGGTGTTAATCTCTGAAAGAAGTCATTACTTTGGTCTGTCAGCCTGTGATGGAGAAAATAACAGAAAAGTTTAAAAAATAGAAATGTATTGAATTAACTTCATTTCCAGTGCAAGGAACAAAAAAGGTGTTTTAAACAATGACAGTTTAATCTGGAGAAGGAAATTGAACTGAGTTATTTTGTGATTAAACCTCTTCACACAAAAGAGACAGCTTCAACATGGTACTAGTGGTTGAAGACTCAGATGGTAGGTCTTTTTAGATGTAAGTGGGATTTACACATCCATCGGTTGTTTTTTTTTAGAGAATTTAAGAGAAAACTGTTCCTGGAGCACAAGGCTCAGCGCCCATGCCTATGGACTGCTAATTAGAACACTGATGAAGCTGCAGAACCCACAACCTCGCAGCTCATCCAATGTTGCTGCAAACTCAAGTTCAGTCCAAATGCTCTGTGGGATTCGTAAGCTTCATTTGGTTGTGGGGGAGCCAATTAGCTAGCCAAAGCACAACTATGGGCAACAACAGGAACACAAACCTGATCATTAACCTAGAAAAAGATCCCCAAAATCCTGATGCTACAGTTTTTAAGTATTTTAAGAAGCATCTTGGCAGCCTCTGCAAATGATTCTATTGTGCATCTTGTCAAAGAGCAGGCAGCTCTCACTTCAGACGCAGAGTGAAAAGATGCAGTCTGTTGCTCATTTCAAAGTAGGATGGCTTGCTGGTGGGCTGGAGAGGCAGAAGAATACTTCTGACATGCTTTCAGGGACCTGTAGGAAGCATTTTGGTGAGTGCGTTCCCTTGCTTTAAAAGGAGCATCTGGACTACTCGGGATCATTCTCCCTAACCTCCAAACTCCAGAGGCACATTCACCAAGGCCACCATAAACTTTGCTTCTTCATCTTTGACACAACTATGAACTTAAAAAGACACAATAATTGGGATACATGATCCAGGCCTACCACGTCTTTACTTACATAATGTTGCCCTGATGGTGCTTACACTTCACTTACAGCAATACAATTACAAAACATCAAGGATGACAATCCAGTTGCAAGAAGGTTAGATTTGGTCTGAGTTCATGCAGATCAATGAGTGCTTTACAAGCCTCCAAATGGAAAAGAAGGAGAAAATTATGTGTGTTGTTCAGGTAGGAAAGTTAAATGCTTTTGTAGCTTGTCAGTGAAAGGATGAGCTAAAGCTGCCAAATTTGAACTTGCCTGTATTAATTAACCTAATCACGGAAGTATAAAGTTATTTGGACTTTTGATATGAACCACGACAGAGGTGGAGTCCAACAGGAAAATTCAAGTACAGCTTCTGGAGCACAGATGGTTATTTTTCCTAACTGAATTTTGATTTGGTCAAAAACATGCAAAATATAAGGTTTGTTTTTATAGCTGCACTCAGAAATAGTGCAAGATGATAAAAGTTGCATTCACATATAGCAGGAGGAAATTTAACTTAATATGTAATTTTTTAAAAAGACCATTAGTGACAGAGAAATACCATTACTGCGGGGCGGAGGGGAATGAAAGAACTCAAGTTCTGGTAGCTGTAACTACAGCCAGGTGGGGAAAGCTCTGCAAACTGGAGTATATCTCATACTTGCCTTTCTTGGTGCCCTCTCCTTTTATTTTTCTGCCCTGTATTTCCTGACTCTAATATTCTTTTGGGCTCCTGCTGTTTTCACTGTCATCAGTAAGCATTTGAAGCTCTGTTTTTCTGTTTCAATTTTGCTGTTTTCCATGAGTGCTCTGTAGAGCCCAGCAAAGAGGGGTTGGATGAAGGTTTGATAAGCTGACTGTGCAGGAAGCTTGGCTGAAATCCGGTGAGTCTCAGGACTGTGAGTTAGTTTGTTCTGGTGTGCGGTTGGATTCCTTCATTTGAAGAAGCTGTGATTAACTGTGATTGAAAAATAATAGAAGTTCCTTAAGTCAAATAGATTTGGAGGTATAATTACAAAGGGAAACAGTCCCCTATGTCATGAAATGAGTTAAAAGAGAAAAATGAGATGTCAGGGGAGAGAAAAATGAGGAATGGAAACTGAGAAAAAGACAGAGATTCTTTAAAAAGTTAGAAAAAGGTAAGCATTTTAAGAGAAAAATAAAGGTAACATCAGCAGAGGGTAGGAAAGAGAAATGGATAGAAATGGAAAAATTTCCCTGACACATCAGCAAATTAGTTCTGCTGTCATTTTTTGCAGCTGTGAAGAAGTGAGTGTGATAAGCACGCATGCATGGAAAACGTATTTTTTCTAATCTAAAAGTAAGATTTTCAGTTTATTAGGAATGAGTGCAGAGTAGTTGTTTGGGGGGCTTTTTTACTGTTTTCAAATGCTTTTGTCTGAAGTTAAAATAGGAGGACCTATGTTTATTCTATCCTTGACCAAGCTTTGGTGGGAGTTTCATCAGGTGAAGAACAGAAAAACATACAAGGAGTTTAAAACATAAATAACTGCAATGGAAGTTGGAATGTATTTACAGTAAATTCACAGGTGTTAAGACTATTTTGTCCAAATTCTGCAGCAGCTGCTGGTGTAATATATAATGTATCTAAGCAACTGTTAATCCAATTGAAACAAATAATTTAGTAAGTATTTACTTTGCACTTCATTGATAATAACCCTTCAAGTAAGGAACTGGCAATTTACCATAAATTGCTAGTTAACATTACCAGATTTTCATTTAATTGATAAAAATGTAGCCTTCAAGAGGAGCCTTCTTTTGAGAGCTGAAAAGACCTTCCTCCTTTAAAGCTCAGCAGCAGGAGGAACACCTTTAGAGAACAGAGTAGGGATTAAACATGGGATATAATCGCTTATTGTGACCCAGTTCCATTTTTTTCTTGCATTTAAAAGCCAGAGTCTTTTGACATTTCAATATGCAGGTAAAGTCTTCCATTTGTTTTGTTCACCATCTACTGTTTCAACATATAGTGAAATATAGCCGCTATACTTTAGTGGTTTAGATACTTCATATTTTAATCGCTATTGAAATGGTGTTTGTAAGAAGTCATCAAAATTGGAGACCTGCCTATAGAGGCATCTCACGGTTTGCAACAGATTAATAATTGGGCTGGTTATGACTGTCCCGGCTGGGACTCCCCTACTTCTAGCACTGGGTTTGTACTAAGCAATTTGCTGTGGACAGAGGGAAGGAATAAGGCCTTGTAATGGTCTCTGTAGTCCTATCCCCTTTCCCTGCATCCACTGGTGACTTATTTGGATCCTGCCTTAAAAATACTTCCGAGAGGTTAAATGTCAGCCTTTGCCTAGACAATTTGGCAGGATAATAGTGCTCACACAGGGAGGCTGTATTCATTCTGTCTTCAGGTCAAACATGGGTGTATGTCTTGGGACTTTAAGATGCATTTCCTAGTGGAAATTTTAAGAGGGACAGTAGTGGAGCATGTTCAGGCATCAGAACATGCTCTGTATCCTGTATTTATCGCAGGCTTTTGGAGCAAATAAATGTACTCATCAATACCTAACGTACCTGCAGAGGTGTGTTTCTGATCTGTCATCAACAGTTGCTTACACAGCTGAATCGGGGGGAAGGTCTCTAGAGTGATTCAAAAAAATCTTTTCTTCAGTAAGGTTATGTTCTCAATATCTTGAGCTCATCCCAGACTGGAAGTGGGACATATGCTGGGAGGAAACTGGCAATATCACAGTTCAATTCCCATTTTATTCTCCTACTGATGGGATAAAATGGGAGGGAGGGTGGAGGGGGGTCTGAAACTCCTTGAAGTATTTTTCCATGTTAAAAGCTCCATTACTATTCCAAAAAAGCTCTGCACCCACTGGACCCTGAGCATGTGTAGTTTGGTCTGAAGGACAGGGTGTTGCGAGGGATTATTTTTTTTTGTTAGCAACAATGGAATCAACTCACATATGCTCCAGCAGTTGTTGTTAAAATATGTTTGGCTTCGTCTTGAAGAGCGGAGTGGAGACGTTTCCAAATTTTTTTGTTATTTGTTGAGTGTTTGGGCAAGCCAACTCGTCCTCACCCCAGGCAGTTATGGATTCAAGCACGTATCCTGCCTTTAATTACCAAATTTAAACTGTTCTACATGCTTCGGTCCTTGGGCCACCCTCAGTGTACTACCTTGGTTGTGGTTTGCAGCCCCGGGCTGATGGTAGCGAGCAGCTGCCACAGAGCTGTTCCCACAGTCCAGGAAGAGGTAGAAACAGTCCAGCCAGGGGAGACAGCCCTCCCCTCCAGTTTTACCATTTTATGGATTTTCATGTGGTCTGAATGAATGTGTTCTCAGCAATGCAAATAGCTGGATGTGGCCAGAGTCAGTTTCTTTCTGCTTTGCTCCCTTTCTGTAGAAGAGCACCCTACTAACTGTGAACCTTCTGAAGTTCAGTGCCTTAAATTAAGTACGAGTCAAATCTGTGCCTTAAATGTAGAACAAGCTTCTTGCTTCACTGGAAAGTCTTTCTGAACACTTCTTCATCAAAAATAACTGGTTTGTTCCAATTGACTGGAGTCTGTGATAAAGCATTGCTTGTAGTCTGTGGCACCAGGCTTCCCAAGTGTAATGCCGTGCAGTAGGTCTGCAGGAGGCACGGCCAGCTGGTGTCCTGGTGTGAAGTGCTGTTCCCATCGAAGTCGATGGCATTTCTGCTGATTGCAACAGGATATTCAGGATGGGTCCTCCCCAAAGCAACCATCTGCAGAGAGAAACCCAAAAGCCATGATAATAGCTCAGTTCATCTCTTAGAGTTAATAAAGGGAAGTAACCGATGAATTTGCAAACTTTTCAGCTTATTTAAGACTATGGCAAATGGTGAGGCTTTCAGGATTTTGAACAGGGACATCTTATTAGAGGAAACAGAGATTACATGGCATTAAGAGTGAAAGCCAGTGATTCTTCTGTGATTGTGCCCTCCTGTACAGAACACAGGACAGCCCTGTGTAATGTTTTTTTGTGTTAATGCGATGCCTAAATGCTTCAGACCTGGAGTGCAAGTAGATGTCTAGGTACAGAAATAAAGTGATATGGGAAAGAGAATAATTACATTTGATGTTTTTTTGACAAGTTCTTCTTGAACTTGGTTCTATATAGTGTGAAAAATGTAGGTGTGGGTTGACAGCTTATAGATGCTGTGGAATAGCTCAGAATTCCCTGTAGCAGGAGGAGAGTGGTAGAGCAGGAGGGAGGCACCAATGTACAATGGGTGGTTAGATGTGGGAAGGAAACAGTAAAAAAAGTTTAAAGTTCCTTAGGGAGCAGTATTTATCACTTATGTGATGTACCTTTTGTGGCAAACTCAAGATGTTTTGAAGGGTTAGGGTAAATCTGAGATGGTTTGATAAATACTGGAAAATTTTGTAAAGATGAAGTGTCCCTAAATCATCTTACTAGTGTTTACACTGTCTCTCCCTTAGTTAAATTCACTTTCAAAGAAGTTGCACGGAAGGTAATATGAGGGACAATGCCTTCCTAGCCTGTTATCTGTCAATAGATCATTTATTTCTTCCCACCACAAGCCATCCCACTCTCCTATCTTTTTTTTCCTCCCTGCTTCCAATGATTCACTAGTTTAAAATGATGGCACCTAAGCCTTTCTTGCTGAGAGTTTTGTATGAATTACAAATGAAGTAAGAGCATTGTAGTTGGACCCAAAAATCTGAATTAAAACATGATGGGCAAACCAGGCTTTGAAACTGCATCTTCAAAAATGCATTAATTAAGTGTATTTGAGTAATAATGAGTTGTACAGTACACAGACATGCTTTCTAAATGGCCACCTGTCCTTGAAAGTGATACTGATGAGGCTTTGCAATCACAGTCATTTCAACCCCAAATTATGTGTCTGAGTACAGGGAGCCCATCTTTGGTCTTTGATGATTCAGTGGAAGGGCATTTAAGATATAGATACCTAGGACTGCAGGCAGCAAGAGTGATGAGACAGGAGGTCTCTTCCAGTTACTGTGTTGACAGATAATACAGTTTTTGAAGTCTGCTTGTCGGGCACTTCTGTGAGTATCCGCTTTAGAAACATATAGTGTCCTTTACATACCTTTCAGCAGTTAGTAAGTATTTAGCAGCTACCTTTTGTATTACTATCACAAATTTAAAACAAACAAAACTGATTTGAAATATAAAACCACAGAATTTGTATTTCACTAAATTCATACATTTCTCTTGAAAAGTAGACCTAATTAAAATGAAAAATATGGCACTTTGTTAATAAATTCCTCAGTTCAGTTTAAAATCATTCAAAGTAGATAAAGAATGTTTTTTTTAAATATGAACTGCTGTTTAAGGGGAACTGGCCACATTACTAGCTGAGCATTTGGAGCTAGAGTAAGTTAAAGCAGCTTTTGATAGGGGTTTACTGTAGAGTCAGAGATTTTCTTTTTATTATTGTTATTTTACTGTAGTCATTTGACTTCAGTTCAATGCTTAGGTTTGAAAAAAGCAGAATGGTTTATTTTCTCTTTCAGCGTATGAATAAAAATGAGGTATGAGATGATGAGAAGTACTATTCATAAAGTGTGGAAGGGCTTGGTGATGAGAAATGATCAGTATTATCTCTAGCTACTGAGTTCAACCATGTGTGTCCAGTAAATCAGTTCACTTTTAAATGCAGAATGTGGTTAGATAAGCTTATTTATGTCTCCATAGCATATAAGATTGCTTTATTTAGTAGAGGATAAAGACACAACTGGGGGTTAGAGTGTGAAACAGAGGGAAGTACGATTTAATGTGAATTGGAGTGGTAGTTGGACAACATACTTAGCCCAGCTAGAAAATTGGATAAGGTCAGTGAAGAGTAACTGAAATGCTTTGTTGACTGATGTACAAGAGCCTCGGCAGGAAAACAGAAGAACTAAAACAATTGTTATTGGTATGCAAATAGATTTTTACAGCTGTTGTGGTTTAACCCCAGCCAGCAACTAAGCACCACGAAGCCGCTCACTCACCACCCCCCCCCATCCAGTGGGATGGAGGAGAAAATCGGGAAAAGAAGTAAAACTCGTGGGTTGAGATAATAACAGTTTAATAGAACAGAAAAGAAGAAACTAATAATGATAATGATAACACTAATAAAATGACAACAGTAATAATAAAAGGATTGGAATGTACAAATGATGCGCAGGGCAATTGCTCACCACCCGCCAACCGACACCCCGCCAGTCCCCGAGCAGCGATTCTCCGCCCCACTTCCCAGTTCCTAAACTAGATGGGACGTCCCATGGTATGGAATACACCGTTGGCCAGTTTGGGTCAGGTGCCCTGGTTGTGTCCTGTGCCAACTTCTTGTGCCCTGGCTGGGCATGAGAAGCTGAAAAATCCTTGACTGTAGTCTAAACACCACTGAGCAACAACTGAAAACATCAGTGTTATCGACATTCGTCGGATACTGAACTCAAAACATAGCACTGTACCAGCTACTGGGAAGACAGTTAACTCTATCCCAGCTGAAACCAGGACAACACCTTTACTGGAAATATGGCAAAGTAGCAGGCAAGGATAGAATAGAAATATTACAAGCCATGCACTGATCAGGGATAGTAGGAGTAAAATTAAAGGTTAATGTGAAATAACTTTGTATGTTTATGATGAAAGTGCAAACAAAACCAGCTTATTTGGGTTCACGTTTTTGGACATGCAGGGAAAAAAATGCTTATTTAAATGGTAAACCCCAGGTATACCCGACTGGTGGACGGCAGATCATTTTTTAGCATACAGTCTCTGAAAAAATAAGAAGTTATGGTATTTTCAGTGTAGTTCTGGTAGACAGTAAAACATTTTCTGGTAGACTTGAGGGCCAAAAATAACTTTGGGTATAATGATCGGAAGTTGACTTGTGAACTGTGGAGATGAACAGAAAGTCTATGAGGTCTGTGCTCTACTTCAGTTTCGGGGTTTTTTTATAAATCTTATGTAATTGTATTTCAAAAGGGGAAAGCCTTCAGAAATTGAGAACAGAAAGTCTTAGAAAACTTCTGCCTGGAACTGGTTTGTAAACAAAAGGTGAAAGATACACAAGAAAGACTTCAAATATAACCATGCGAACTCAGAAAGGAAATTAAGAGTAAGTGTGAAGCGTGTGAGAGGAAGAAGGCAGGGGGAGGAAAGAGGGCTGTTTGGCAAAAAATACTGTTTCAAAGGTCAAACTGTGCAAGTGAGTTAGAGCTCTCTTCTGTGAGCTCCACGTGTAGTAATGGGTGCTTTATTTACCTAGAAAATGCAGAAAGGTGGAGTAGTCAAACTGAGCCATGAGGACAGCATAGTTACTGAAGATCAGCATCTTACTACGCTCCATGGCAAAACAATACCTGTCTTAAGTTTTTGGGAAAGAGGACAGTAGAAGTTGGGGAAAAGCACACTGGGTAGTGGGAAGGAGAACATGGAAGTGAAAATCACTGTTGTTATGAGAAGATGACAGCTACACACTGGATGATAAGCCTGCTAACCCTCCTGTTAGGATCCTAGTTTGGACATAAAAGCAGGGTCAGGAGACTCAATTTCCAAATATCACAGCTCAGGCTCACAGTCACATGTGCAGGAGAAGATACAGTCTTAATGACGCTGCAGATGGGCGTACTCCCTTTGCAGTATGGCAGCAGCAGGAGCAAAGATGATCCCCTGATGAGGGAAGGATTCACAGCCAGTAGTAGGATCTCTTTTAGTGCCAGTGTAGAAGGTTTTGATGCCACCCTTGAACACCATGTACAACTCCAATAAGCCATCTCCAAAAACATGAACCTGAGCCTGAAGCAGGTTCAAAAAATGCCTGCTAAAATGGGGGGGCTCAACAGCCTGTTTTATGAGAGAAGGCTGAAAGAGTTTGTCTTGTTTAGCCTAATGAAATTAAAGTAAAATAAATATATAAAGGGGCTAAACACGAGGGTTGGAGAAGATAAAAAAAAATATTGATTTAAGATCCCTTCAAATAAAATCAAGCTTCAAATCAGAAGTGTGCTGTTATCCATTGGAGGAATGAGCCTTCCAGGAGACTGTAGTTGGAGAAGAAGCCTGAGTGATTTTAAAATGGATGCTAGAAAGTTTATGAGAAGTGTTTCATGACTTGTTTCCTGTGGCAGCACTGGATTGAATTGGATGAGACAGGACAATCCTACCTGTCCTAGATTTTAATGAAAATCTTTCATTGCTTTTAAAAATGTGAAGTGGTCATTGTGTGCATTTTAATTTGATTCCAATTTCCATCTGAAAGCAGCTTGATTTAAAAAAAAAGGAAAAACACCCAAAAGTAATCATGGTGAATGAAAGGCATCATTCACCATTTTCTAGAAAAATAAAAAGATGTATAAAATTAATACTCTGACTAAAAGCATGTTTAGACAGAGGTGTCTGGGAGGGTGTGTCATATCATTTAAGAATAACAGCAAAACTGTTTTCTTTCTGAATTTAGCTGATTGTGACGACCTACTGGAAAGAGCCTTTCTTTTAGGAGATAAATTTTTGTTTTATTTTTTTGGATCATCAGTTTAGATGCTTCTGTGACCTTGGTGAAACCAACCTGACTCTAAAGAACAGAATCCAGGCATGTAGTTTTCAAGTTGTAATTCTGATCATTAAACATAAACAGTGCAGGTGATTGTTTTGTTTGTTTTTTAAACCTGTTTAATCTGCAATAATAAATAGTCTAGAAGCAAAACTGGATTTTACAATCATTGGGTTATTTTTCTTCTGCATGTTTTTAATAGCCAGTTTAGTATGACCTGACGTGATTTGCATCTGTTTTGGAGAGAGCGTGTATTTCATTTTAATGACTTTATTGGTTAATTTGACAATTGATAGATTAAATCTTGTTAAATAATGTAGGATGAGGATGGGCCTACTTTGAGTGTTGATACCAACATTCCTTTTTCAATATTGGAAAATTAAGTTGATTATTGCCACAAATACTGTTCCAGGATTTTTCCCCCCAAATCTGACAGACCTCTTGGTGATTTCTAAAGAATACAGCAAAAGCTGGAATTAATAGAGCAAAAGCATATGTCCTAAATTTTTACATCAACATATATCTGATTCATAGATTCAGATCTTAGGCATTGTTTTTTAAATATTTAGTAAACTAACAATGTTAAAGTGTGTGCATTTAGTTGACCTGCATTTTTCTAACTAGTGGTATGTGCATTGTAAGGCATAATGCTGGATTTTTCATGGAAAACAAGAATCTTCATACTTGCAGAGCTGAAGTTCACTTTTCACTTAACTAAATTTACTAATCCAGGTGAGTGACTACTACAGTGAATGTGTGCTTTTCAGCAGAACTTCAAACCTTTGTGCTTTTGAACTACAAAAAGTGCAAACAAAATTTTCAGATCAAATCTCCTGTTTGACCTCCAGACAAACCAGCCACCATGTTTCATGCAAATTTTAGGTAAGAAATTCAGACAATCCATCATACAGGACAGTCTACAGATACATTAATCTGATTAGTCTGTATGAGTATCCTGAAAGAATTGTACTCAAAATTAAGTGGAGATGCATCTTTGCTGTAGACAGATGCAGATTTTTTTGTTCTTCTATATCAAGCAACTTCCATATCAAATGTCCAGTTTGTGGTTATGGAGTGGGTTACAAGCCTGTAGTTGTGATTGATATTTTATTGCTATTTATTATTTATGTTACCCTTTGTGTTACCCTTTTGACAGGTAATGTAGAAATACAGTGCAAAAAGAGGGAGTGGATTTTCCTCAACTAAGACAGGACATGGTTACAGAGTCACAGGGAGGATAAGAGAGACAATGGAAGAAATCTTGATTTGTTAGTTTTGTTCTGTTTGGGTTTTTTTAATTTCTGCCCAAATATAATGTTTCCTTGCCATGCTGGTTCCAGAGCCAATTGTCTGTCTGACATTTCTGGTTGTACTGCAGGCTGTCAAGCTTAGCACTTCTGGCTGAATTCCCTCAAAGTCACTAGTAAAGTTCCTTGTCTTTTCTTCTCTCTCCTCTTCTTCCCAGCCTCCCCTGCCAGCACGGACTTTGTTTCCAACTTTGATGCCAACTTGATTAGGTGTCCCCTGGGATGTCTTTATCCTGATTAACCCAAGTGTGTCTGCAGCATGACCTACAGTGCTCCGGAGCCTGAGAACATGATGCAAAGGTGTCTGCAGCAATTCTGCACAGAGCTGGCATGGAGGAAGCACTGCTTGTGCACTTGGGTTTCACTTGTGTGCTTATAGGTCATAGGCTGCGATCATCAATACAGGAAAGCCCTTAACAACTACCTGAGAAATAAACAGAATATTTAGAATTCAAAGGACTTCCAGAGCATTGCCATGCCCTTGACAATTGGTTACTATGTGTAATTATAGCATAACGTAATTATTCCACTAGTCATCTTTATCATTCTGCAGTACTGGAAGTAATAAAGTCTGCTGTGATTCATTTTTCAGCCAAAAAAGCTGTCTCTGTAAGCATACTACTGAGCAAGAAAAGCTACTGTTGTGGTAAAATCAAATAAACAGTGTTTATTCTCCCTGCCCCCCCTGCCTCCCTAGAGTTTTACTAATATCTTAAAAGCAGGTGCTTGATTTGATCCTGTCAGTGCTGTTTTGCATCTCTATACAGAAGAAGGGTGGCCCAAGATCAGGAACAGAGGAAGGGATGATGTTAGTTTAGGGATACATTACAAGAAATGGGATAATACAGATTATCACGAGCAATTTCAGTTTATCAGGGTTGCTTTGCAAGGGACTTTTGTCCAACATTGCTAGGCCAATTTATTAACTCATTGATCCATGCCCATGTATTTCTGAATACTTCGTTTTCCTTGTCCCTTTTGCTTTATTGATTTCACTGTACATCCCAGCACTTAATCTAGAACTCAAATGTATGATGGTTTTGTTATCATTTGTGGTGTCGCAGTACCTGTGAGCCCCATATGTTTAGGTTGTTTTCTTCCCTGCCTCTCCCTCTGTCCCCCACTCTGTTTTGAAAAGAGCAATTCCAGAGGGGGGCTGTGCTCCCTATTTAGGTGAAGGCTCTGTTTTCCCTCCAACACAAGATGCTTTGTCAGAGGTTTTCAAAGACTGGTCAAGGACTCTTGCCCTCCCTGTATTGCCCCTGCAGGTTGTGGGCTTGCATCATTCAGTACTTCTTGAGAGTCGATTCACGCATTCATCTCATTTTACAATCATGAGGAAAAACTGAGTAAAGGAGATCGTTGGGTTAGGTAGGGTATATACATCTGTATGCGTTCTTCCCTTTCCCCCTCCTTGTACTGTGACGTACAGGTTCAATACTGTAGTAATCGGCATCTGGCTCAGCCTACTACATCCAGTTGTTCCTCCTGATAATGCCAAGCCAGAGGCTGGAGACATCTTCCAAGTGTTAAAAACATGGGCTTGTCTCAGAGCTGACTGGGAGGATGGGTGGCTCTCTTGCTGTTGGTGACAGAGCAAGCTGGCGATGGGAGCCCCAGTTACCCTGGCTGCTTGTCAGGCCAGGAGGGGCCGATGTGGGGAGCTCAGAAACGCGGCTGGAAGGTCACCGTTCAGCTGCAAGACAGGGCAGAGTATAGCTTTCATTGTAGTGTTGTTTTGTTTTGCTTTGGGATGTGGTTGTCCTACAAAGGGGCTGGCCTTTGCCACGGCTTGGCTGGAGGGCTGAGGTACTGACACAGTGAATCCTGTCCGAAGCAGCTTTTTGACCAAAAGGTTTGGACAGAGAGACTAAGTTATGAAGAACAGGAATGGGTCACTAGTGAATAGGGAAGGGCCACCATTGGGACCAATGGGTTGCTACTTCCCTCACAATTGGCATTTTATACTGTCTTTATTTCTGCTTCTGAGCTAGAAATCTAGGAGGGTAGTTAGTGAGTTGAAACATGGGAAATCAAATAATTGAGTATTTGGAATGGCAGAGGAAAAAGTGAGAGCTGGGTGGTGCAACAGGAATATCCTCTCAGATCATGAACTTCTGTTCGAGTCACTGGAGATTTTCAAGGTGATGGGGGGTTCATTATTAAATAACTATAGGTGCACTGCTTTTATAGAAAACAAAATTGGATAAAAGAAGCAGGCAGCACATCAGCCTTCTCAGCGATGGGCTGTTCACAATAGAGTGGTTGGCAGTGCTTGCGGGACTCCCATTGAGATGAATGTGGTATGTAAAGTTACATATCTGAGGGCATTATTTACTCAAAACGTATGAGATACTGTGAAAAATTAAATGGAAGATGAACATGGAATGATGCAAATCTCAGTAGCAAATCTGGCTGTAGTGTTCGGGACTCTCTTACTGCCTTCACACTTCCGGTATGTCCTCTGCTTTGCTAGCCATAGGACAGTCGGTGCAGCAATGTCTTCTGGCGTATGTTTCTATTGTCTGCTTATTTCCACCCAAATTCTTTTTTTATATACATTGTTGCTAATCTTCCATGTCTTCAGAAAGAAGCACCTGAATCCCTTGAAGCATAGTTGTTTGGCCCTCAGGCCTAAGAGGGTCTTTCAAGGATTGTGAAAGTCTCCTGTCCCCCAGACTAGAATCTTTGCAGTGTTGGTCTAACAGCAGCGACAGAACATGACCGGAATTACTGTGGCCACTTTGCAATGATCTGTAGATAAAGTAACTGTGCTTTGTCAGCTCAAAAAAATTGGAGAAAATGGTATATTTTCCTGAAACAAAGGGAGATCTTGCTTTTAGTTAATCCAGCTCAGCAGGAGGAGGAAGCTTGGTTCAATGTTGCATCACGCAAAGTTGGCTGAGTTCTGGTTGCAGACACTGGTGACGATGGAAGGTGCTGAAGCTATGGCACAAGATAATTTGTATACATTTCAAGATGAGTTACAGAGTGCTAGAAGTTAAGAGAAGATGCAGCTTGAAGTAGAACTTTACATGATGCAAGTGAAAGAAAACCCTCACCCCTGTTTCTCACCTCAGTTTAATTTTTGCAGAAATGCTTTTCTGAGAGTACAAAACAAGAAGTTTGGGGGATGTCAGCCCTATGCAACTACATCAAACATCCTAATGTTGAATAATAACAGCAATCTGTCATACAAACATATCAAAATAATTGGCTGTGCTTCATTGGTAATGTTGATCAGACTGCATGGCAGTACCTTCTGTCACCAAAATGATTTACAGTAAGTGTGCAGATGTTATTTACAGTGCCCTACTAATTCTTCTTGAATGAGGGACTGTATTTCTTCTTTCACATGGTAATCTTAGCTCCTTTTAAAGTGAGCTCTCTTCACTCTCCACCAAATTATTTGGAACAAATAAGTAGTTAATTAAAATGTCTGGTGCTATAGCACTGTTTGAAGTTCCATATTAGCAAAATTTTGGCTGAGCTTGGTAGGAATGAAGGGAAATGCTCCTACTCTCAGAAGAGGTGTGTTACAGTCTTTCACAAAACTTACTGAACACAAAGTTTTTCCTTAATGGTATATTCTTACCTAAGTCTGTGGTAGTTCTTTTCTACTTCCATTCTAACAATCTAGCCAAATCCTTTACTTGCTAAATAATAATTTGTATGAAATGACCACAGTGTTTTTAGGGTTTTTTTTCCAGTTAATCCATTAAAAACAATTTTACATTGCAATAGACTGCATTCGGGTACCAATTTTAGTGTTAGACTGTCACATTCAAAACACTATCTGATTGAAAGCTGTGGTTTCGAATTTCATTTGCATTACATGCACAAAAAAGTTGGAAAGAGTTAAAGTATCTGGGGAATAAAAGTACTGACTTCACATAAAATATCTTGAAGTGTTACAGTGGTTCTTCAGGTTTACATGAAGAAAGTATTAAATAACTGTCTTCTTTCACTTAGTAATAATATAATTTGAGTGGAAAAACAGTTTTTGCTTTAAATCTGCTGCAAAACTATTTCCACTGTGGGTCTCCAATGTGATTCATTCAAATGAAAAAATAAGTGAGTTGCATACTTCCTCTGTTGTGGTATTTTTATTTTTACTTGATACAGCATGTAATTCTGGAGTGTTTAGTGTTTGAATTTCCAAAGGAAGCAAAAGCTTCTGTGATGGCTAAAATGGGGATGCAGAATAGATGATGATTGCTACTTTGTTATGCTAACTTATTTTTTTTCTGTAAAAAACAAGGTGAAGAAATTAAGTATTTAAAGAATTTTACTATAGGAAAAGCACAGATGTTCATGCATGGCTGTGTCTTCAAAAATTGTGGAGGAGAGGTAGACATTTGCATTAAGCAGTTGTTTATCCTATTAGGATTATGGCTACGTTACTTGCCTGTTTCATGATGGTTCTTGTTGCTATATAGACTACCTCTTGAATGCTCATTCACTTATTTTCCCAGTGCATGCTAGAGGTATTAATTTATTGCACACTTGCAGGACTGAGATGAAGAGAGACCAGAACTTGCAGGACTGAGATGGAGAGTGGCCAAAATCAAAGCCTAACACCCACAGAAGCTAGGAACCATTTAGTCCCTGAACATGACTGTGGGGCTGTACACTGATGGCTTGCCCAGATCATGAAGGTTCCCATGGCAGCATCAGTGGCTGAACCCTTAGTTGATGAATGTTGTCTCGGTGCCTTGATCACAAGACAATTTCTTTCTGATTCTTTTGGATGTGGATTATAAAACTGAAGACTGGCAAAGAGATGACTAATCTGCAATGAATAGTAAAAGTAGGGCATTGTCTCCAGATGCCATGGGTGGACAACTAATAATTAGGCAGACATGGAATGAAAGGTGTAGGGGGAGTTTTTGCTTGTTTAAGGGAAAACTGTTAAGTGTCTGAATGTACTGGAATCTGTTGACGTTTAGAATATGATCTGCAGCTTGAAAAGTAAAGCCTTTCAACACAAATAATTTTTGTGGTCCAATTCAGGCACAGGACTGCCATCCCATTATGTAAGGAAAAGCAGAATGAGTTCCTGCAAAAAGGAGAGCAGCTCTAATGTCTTCTGTCAGTAGAGAAAGGCTGCTTTGTATATACCACTGATTTTGCTTGTCCATGGGCTTTACTTTTATGTTTTCTCTCTCTGGATGCTAGGGATTTTGAAACATGAGTTTAAAGAAAGATTGGGAAAGAAAGAGTGTTACTGGGCATAGCATGGACTAGGAATATGTACTTATGTAACTCCTACATGCAAAGGGGGATATGGCTGCATAAAAGAGACTTTGGTAAATATCAGGAGAAACACCTAGCAGGATCTTTTGTGGTGTGGTACAGTTTTTTGCTGGAAAGGAGCAAAACCTCCAAGGCCTGAAAAATCTTTTAATTAAACTGAACACAACACTTGAGAGTGTACTTGAGAAAAACTTTCTCTTTAGGAAGATGGACAGGTTGACTGAAAAGGTTAGTTTAATCTCTGTGTTTTATCATCCAATTAGTGTATTAATTGCCTTCTCACAGCAAATCCAGCCCTGGAAAACATTTAGAAAGTGTTTTCTTTGCAAATGTCCTCATACCTTCAGAGATGTCTGACAAATCTTTAACAGAATGGGTTAAAGGGCAGTCACTAAGGTTCATTGTTGGTCAAAACTGTTTTGCAGGGAGAGGCTTTTGAGTGGTAGAGTAAGGTCTGGCATTGATTTGCTCATAGGGCTGTTATGTGCCTGCTCAGTGCAGACATAATCTGCCTAGCTGTGAACTAGGTCATCGGGAAACCTGCCTAGCTATGAACTAGCTAGTTGGCCTCCCAAGAGCAGTGGCAGTATTTAGATCTGTTCAGACTGTAAAACCCACCAGAGAGGACAGAGGCTTTCAGGTAGAGCCTAGGCTGAGCTTTGTTGCCCATTAAAGCTTGGTTAGGTCCACTCCTGTTTGCAATCACAGCATTGACTCTACGATAGAGGCCTAACTGTTGTCCGCAAACCCAGCTGGAAAAGAGCCAAATGTTCTGAAAACTTCAGAATTTGGGGAGTATGTATCTGCATATCTTGCTATCTCCATGTGGATCCACTTCAGAATTACAGCTCAGGCAAGGCTCAGTCAAAATAATCAATATGTGTGGAAGACTTGCATGAGCTAAAAAAAAAATTAAAAATATGCACATATAGCCCTGCTGAGCTTCTGATGTCTCTTCTCACAGCTTTTTGAAGCTGTAAGCTTTTTTTAGATCTCTGATCAAAATGCACAAGCAGGTCTTGATATCTTTTTTTCTTTTCCATCTAATAGCAGTAGTTTAAAATAGAAAATGGGTAGAATGAAGGAAAGCAGAAAAGAAGAAGCTTCCAGATGTGATTATGTGTTAGAATAGGGCGTTATGGAAATTTTATATTGTGCCTTACTGTCCTAAGTTTTGGTATCAATGAATGTTAGGTCAGGTTCACACAGCAATCAAGTTAGCTTGTATAACTGATGGGAAGCTCAAAGCACAGCAGGATACTCCTGAGCCTTATGCTTTGTCTAGGCAGCAGTCAACAAAATGGCTTGTTTTGCATCCTTGCATGTTCCAGATACTGTTAGGCCAGTCTGCCCTCGAGTATGCACCCAGCTCCTTTTGACAATTGCACACTTCATATTTTAGTGCAATATGTAACTCTGCTTTTTTGCTGCATTCAGTTCCTGCAAACCAGTTACATCTCTTAGCACAAATGGCTGTGGCTTGCATTTTGAGTTATGAATGTGCCCTGTTTCATTGCTTTTTGTCAACAACAGGTGCACGAGGCCAAATTCTGCTCTCAGTGATGTTGGAGAAGATCATGGGATCTGATCTTTCACATAGATGTCTGTTCAGGGTAATTCACTTAAGGCATACACTACAGCATTAATAGATATCAGACTGGGACCCCTGCTTTCTGGAGATGGACATATATCCCTTAAAATACAACCTATCCAGTGGGCTGTGATTGATCACAGCTCACAGGACAGTTAGTGGAGTGGATTCTGAACAGACCCTGTTAGAACAAGAAGATTACTGTACAGTGCATTTTGTAATGTCTGTATCTATTACACTGTGTTAGCTTGCCTTGCCAGGGACCACAGATATCCGTAAGGAGAGCTAGCAGTGACACTGGTAGACTTCAGAAATCACTGTCACTATATAAAGCAAAGGAATATCCTCCTAGGAGAGACCAAGGGTATACCAGTGCAAAATTTCTTGTTGCAAAGCTCTGTATTGCTTGCAGAGTCATTGCTGTTAGTTGGCTACACATTATTTATTTTGCTCGATGTAATGTTTGTCACCTGTTCAAAGCTTGAAGCATTTAACATATGCAATGGAAATATTTTCAGTACAGTAAGCTGGATATTCTGATATCTAATTGAACAGTCTCCTGAGTGGTTGTTTATATATCATGTAGAAAAGCAAGAGGGGGAGAAGGATGTACAGCCCAATTGCAAGGTGTTCTCTGTTTCTAAACCTGCAACCTCTGCCTATTGAAAAAGCAGGCCTTGAAGTATACCTGGAAGATAAAACTGGTTTCCAGCTTACCAAGTAATCAGGCGCTCTCAGACCTAAACAATGGATGTTTGTTCAGCAACCTCACATTTCAATTCAGAGTAGTTGAAGCCCTCCACAAATCAAAAATGCAGCAACTGTGTGAATATGATGTGTGACCTTTTATTATTCAAGAATCTACCTCAGTTATGCGGAAATATAGCAAATATCCTGAATTTCACTTGGAAATGTGTTCGTACTCAGTGGAACACTTGCCAGTGATGAAGTCAGAACTGCTCTGCTGGGCAGTGGTTTAATTTTCCTGAGCTTTCCCTTATGTCTGTCAAAATGTCAGCATGTCAATTACTTGTGTTCATTGCTCCCAGGTGGTTTGGTGATCTGTGATGGAAAAGAATTGTAAAGCTGCTTGGTGGTTGTTGCTGCTGTTGTTGTTGTTGTTGTTGATAATAATAATAATAATAGTAATAATAATAATAATACTTTCAGTGCTGTTAGCTTTGCAATATCACTTGTTGAAATACAGAACAATTTAATTTTCTTTTGAATTTGGGAAATCTGTTTCCACTGGTCTACATGATGATTAGGCATTTGCAAAATCTAGTCAGTCTTTATAATTCTCGGACCCATAAAGCTCAGTCCAGTACACAACACTATAGCTAAATAAATAGCAATGTGCCCTTTGACTCTGGCACCCTTTAAAAAGTTGGTACTTCTGACATGAGAATCTGTTGAAGCATGGGATAGGAACTTTCCTCCAATTACTTCCCAAAAGCAACATCTCTTTTATGTATTAATCTTCTGCCTGTAGTTAACATGGAGTATGTATGGTTAACAACAAATATTAACTTCACTCTGCATTATTGTTTCTGGTATCCTATAAATATGCAAGCAGGATGTAGACCTGGTGTAGCAGTGCTGGGAGATACCCAGTTTTCAGCAATGCAAACCTGCTGCCTTTCTCAGGCACCAGCACATACTGGAAATATTATATAATCCTCCTGTCCCAGATGATCTGCCTAGAGAAAGCAAAGGAAACATCCATAAATTTAAAGTGGCCATTCCCTTCATAGAGAAGGAGAAATATGACTGGAAAGAAAGTTGCAAAACTGAAGGAGGAAGAGGGACCAGGCATATCATTTAAAATGCTGAACACAGAAGCTGATCTGAATCGGTCTAAGGATACATATAGTCTAGTATTCTCCTTTTGATCTATACGAAATTATTCTGAAACTATGGGGTATTCTAGACAATGAATAAACTCCTCCTACAGAAAGTTTCTTCTGTTCCTTGTGACATACAGCTCTTACGCTGAGGCTGAGAGGTTTTAGAAACTGTCAGACAGAACAATAACAAGGAAAAAAAAAAGAGTATTATCTAGTCACATCAAACTAAAGGCAGCCAGCTGTTCTTAAGAAAACTAACAACCAGTGGGAAGTAATCAGTGACTTTCCTGAAGGATCAGTCTTGGGACTAAACTTGCTATTTTCATTAATACCCCAATACCAAAAAGAAAAATGAGGTACTGAATTGTACTGATAGCGCAAATCTTGGAGTTTTATCCACAACAGGAGGATATTTCTCTCTTCAGTTTGCTGTCTTTAGGTAATCAAAATCTTCGAATACCTTTGTGCTCATCTTGTACATTAGACAGAGTTGTGTAAGAAAGTACCTTTTTTTGTGAGCATAGCACACATTTGGGGCCTGGTCTCAATTAATTCTGTCCAGTGATTGATACCTGAGATGCAGCTCCACTTTCACAATCCAAATTCTTTTCAGATCAATTACATATCTCTGAAACTAAGGACGTACTGGTAGATACTAGCTAAGGAACAAGAATTCTCTCACATATAGCCTGTCTGAATGCAAGAGTGAGAAAGAGAGACTAGCTGTACTGGTCATATATATTTAAATAAGCTTACTGATTAGGAATGCCTCGCAGGGAATTTTATACCATCCAGATTAATGTCTCTTTTGCTATTTTCTATGCATTTTTCACAGTCACAGTGCTCTTGGACCCCTAGGTTGCTGGCAAAGGTTCATATTAAGATAGTGTTTAGGATGGCTAAAATTTCCCAGCCCAAATCCTTGAAAACACCCCAATATAAGCCTTGCTGTTTTCTCCTTGTTTTTCTTACCTTGAGATGAATCTTAAGAATTGGTAATCAGTCTGGAAACTGTAGTTGATTCAAATACAGTGTCTGCTTATTAACTTCAGTTCTTTAACATGTCCGTCATGCTATGTGATAAAAAGCAAAAGCTGTTAACCTGAAGCCCTTTTAATTTAAAACAAACAAACAAAAAAAACCTGAAACAAAAACCTCTTTTGTTACTGTGCATAAAGTGTTGTGGGATTTGAAATGCAGATAGCCTCTCATTCCCTCCCACCTGATAAAAGCTACCTCAAGTGGTTGAATTGCAAGGAATACTGCATGCCCTATTTCTTCAGCTTTGTGGGTCATAGGATATGTGGTTGGGGCAGCTTTTCTGTTTCCTGCTTGATTTCAGGAGAGTGCTTGACTCTTACTTGTATTGTCATTGGTGCGAGTGCCATAGATAGTTTTAGTATGGTGTTTAAGTGTAGTTACAGCATTTTAGAAATTATACAGTTCAAAGTGCATCCAGGTCAGCAAAAAAGACTCTCATTGACATGACTGGGTAGTGACTCGTGCTGTCTACAATCAGTGGCATGTGCTTCCCTTCTGTCAGAGACTGGTGCTATTCCAGCACTCTCATTTCCCTTACACGAGCTACCTCGTATCTTCATATATAAATGCACACAGACAGAATAGCAATTCCTGTTTCCAGGTTACCTTCCAAGAAAAGCAAGGTACCATAACCAGTCCTATCAGTAGGTTAGGATCCAAAGGGCCTAATCAGCTTAATAGACAAAAGCTTTTCACAGTACTGATTACAGAGGGAGCCTGACCATCAATTAAAACTCCTCTCTCTGAACCTTTGTTTTTCAGAGAAGGAAGAGCACATAAGGGAAATTTCAGAGAAGATCCAAAAATAGCAGGTGGCTGTCACTGCTGTGCTGTGCTCAGTTTTAATCATCAGCTTGGAGAAATAACATATCTGGGTTGCACAGGGATGTACAAATGTACGTCTATTGTTTAAATGCCAGAAATGGTATGGAGAGATACAGGTTGTATATATGAGACTGCAGCTCCTGACAGACCTTTCTACCTCAATTTTCTCACGCAAAGCTCTTACCTTTCCACTTGGTTATTTAAAAGTTTTAAAAGACATTAGTGGTCTTCTGGTAAAGGTGTTGCAATGACATATATTTTATTGCACTTTTTGACCTGTAGGTGAGTATTTAAGATGTTTACTTTCATTCACCAAACTTAAAATGAGAAGAATTTGCACCAGTACAGATAAATATGGGGAATTTATCCAGCAAATGGAACGTTAACTGTGCTGTTTGGTTTTTTTGTTTATTTCTTTTAAATCTGTGAGTGTTTTTTCCTTGGGTTTGGTTTCTTCGATTTAGAAACGTTTGGTTTTCTGCTTTTCAGTTTGTTATAGGTGGCAAAGAAGGCATGTTGGCTTTCTATAGTATTGGTCAAATACCAACCAACCAGACTCATATTTTGTTCATTTTAAGTAATTGCCATGATTTCATGAACAATAGACTTTTCTTTTGAAAGGGGGCAACCTAATTAATGCAGAAGAACGCTTTCATTGCTGCTATCTCAACTTCAAATATATTGTATAAAAAAGCTATCCTCCACCAGAAGCCACATGCTGCCTCATTAAAAACAAAACCAGGAAACATTTTATTTACTTTGAAAAAGACTCTATCAAAGTAGAAATAGGGGAAGGGAGGAGAGGCTGCAGCTGTTGCAGTCAAAGTTTCAACTACAGAGGTCGTCTTTTTTTTTTTAACGCTTGTCAAATTTGACAAGTTCATGTAGCTTTTGGTTTGCGCAGGTGTGCATATGTTTACATATATTTACTGGTTTTGTTTCATGCCACCAGATAGTATGCCACCAGTTTAATTGTTTAATAAATCAAGTGGTGTTATATAAGGTTAGAAGTGATGGTCAAAACTGAACATTCTTGGTTTGTTTTTCACTAATAGGGCTTTCACTTGAGTGTGGATTTCAGTTATTTGGCTTCCAGTGCATATGCTTCAACATGATTAATAAATTCTTTTAGTTAATCTGAATGGCAGCACCACTTAATGTGCAATTGGACGAGTCAAAACATCATCCACCCCAGAACTGAGGGCCAAGCAATCTGTACAGTATTAGCTTTGCGCTGATGCCAAGCAGTCAGCCAAATTTGAGTCCAAAAACTGAAAGAAAATGCATTTCACTTAATTATGTATTTTTGGCTATTTAAATATCCAAAATAATTTCACCAATTGCACATATTTGTTTTGTTCTCTACTACAGAAATCAAAAGGCAATTCATGCAATTAAGCTGATCAAAAGAGAAGCTGTTCCAATACTTGTTATTCAACAGTATTTGAAACTCCCAAAAGAAATCAGTGAACTTAACTGCTTTGCTTTCCATACTTGCATCCTACTCCCAAAATGCAAAAGGATTCAATTCATTAATTTTTTTGCCAGTTTGTAATTCATAGACATAAAACAGCTCCGTGGTTTTGGTGCCATCTTACTACATCAGTCTCTAGTAACTTACAGCCTGTAGGAAATCTATGCAGCTTTTATGCCTATCAGTAGCTCAAGCTAGATATTCTTGTTCTGTCTTTCTCCAATCCTGTCTCTTTAAATGTTTTCAGAAACCTCATGTGACATTCTAGCCTGCTCCATCTTTATCCCATGCTAGACTTGATTTCCACTCTGAGAGAGTTGGTTTGGATCATCTGTGAAATACTGGGCCAACAATAAAGATGACCACTGTCTGGGTGACTGCCATCTCTGCAAGAAATGTTTCCCAAACTAGGGTTTTTTTTATTTCCGATACTGATTGAATGCTCTGCTCTCACAACACCACCTTCCTGCTATAGGCAAGGTGGTAGAACATAATCTGTTGTCTGTCATCTGTTAAACTTGTTTTATTATGCATCAGCATGTTTATCATCTTTGCTAGGCCTGGTCCAAGACCCGCAGTGAGACCTTGTGGTCCCTTTCTATTCATTGTCTAGAGCAGCACTTTCCTTGGATCCGTGTATGCTTTTTCCTACAGTTGTTTATCAGTATCAAATGCATTGAGTCCAATTCAGAGTGTAAATACTTGTTTGCCTATTTGGTTATGAAAATGTTTGGGGGTTCAAAACATTCAAGTGACTGCAGCTAGTATATGAAGAACGTGGAGGTTTGGGGTTATTCTTCAAGTGGGCAAAAGTGGAAGAGGATACCAGAGGGGCGAAATGACTGAAATTCCCTGGGCCAGAAATTTACATTAAAAAGGAGAGAACTAGGAACCCTCTACCTCCTTGCTGCTAATTGACCTCTTCAGGCTCTTTGAGGTGGAAATATTGCATGCCGATGTAGTGCAAGTAAGGAAAATGTATGTTAGGGAAGTCTAAGAGCACATGATGCATGAGAAAAGGCTGAGGGAAACTGGTTTGTTCAGCCTCCAGAAGAAAAGGTGAATGGGAGATCATATTGCTGTCTTCAACTTCCTAATGGGAAGGCAGAGAAGAGACAGAACCAGACTCTTCTTTAAGGTAAGCAGGGGTAGGAAAAGAAGCAACAACCACAATTTGCAATACAGGAGATCCCAGTTTGACACTGGGAAAGAAAATTTCACACAAGAGTGGTCAAGCACTGGAAGAGGTTGCCCAGAGAAGTTGTGGAGTCTTCAGCCTGGGAGATACTCAACCTAGACTGGAAAGGGCCTTGAGCAACCTGAGCAAATCTAACCTACTTGGAGCAAGAGGTTGGACCAGATGACTTTGAAATGTCCTTTCCAACTGAAATAGTTCTGTGTACCTATAGCTCTTACTCAGTTGGTCTATGAGATATTGGGATTGATTGGTTGCATTACTGTTTGGGCAGGTGAGAGGGCAGCTGAGGTCTAGGGGAAGGAGAATGTTTAGAAATACCATTTAATTTATATAGGTTCCCTAAACTTTATTTGTCTGTCCTGTGGTTTTGAGAGGCTCTGTAAGCTGTCTTCCTTCTCTTTTAACTTGAGGATATATGGTTGTCCTGTGTCTGCCATTAACACTATACATAAGTGCATCTGTGTTGAGATTGATACCTCAAAATTGAGCCTCAGTACAACAGGAGTTGTTAAAAGACTGAACTGGACATCACTGGTGCACTCAGTGAGCACAGCCAGACACAGGCTTCAAAAGATAGACTCAAATGGCTTGCTGTAGGAGGGTCTTGGAGATAGAGTACAAATTAGGATATTTTATGCATTCTGTCCTAATTATATTCTCATGCCTAGAAAGATTAGAGAAAGAACAAACATGACTTTCTTTTAATAAGAGATTAATAAGGACATGGGGGAATGGACACCTGCACACTGCTATCTTCAAACACACATGCTGTGATGCATAGTATTTCTAAAACTGGGAGAAATGCTGAGATGTTCAGATTGACATTTCAGTGCCTGTCTGATTTCAGTGTCTGTCTGAAATATAGGGTTCAATAATCCTATTATATTTGTCTGGCACACTCCTCCTTCTTTAGCAATGTGCCTCCCGTAACTGCTATAATAAGGCAGAACAGCCAAAGCCTAATTCTGTGTGCCTCATCCTATCATTCAGCAAAGTTACATCGTCATCAGATGCAATCTATTGTTTTCTTTCCTGCTGTGTGGTATTGATTTTTCTAACCTTTCCTAATGTTAAATTTGTTTGGCTTTTTAACTTTCTTACCAAAGGTTAATGTTATTAAGTTGAGCAGGTATCTATAAAAATAAAAGTGTTATTGCCTATCTTGCAATTGTTATACTGTTATTAAACCCTGGCTGTATCAGAAAGCTCTGTCTTCAAGGTTTTTGTCATTCAGGAATAATATGGTGAAGGTTAACAAGAACAGCATTTGAATTATCGTCCAATTCTGTGGTATAAAATATTGGATTTGATATGTCAGGAGCAACAGATTTATCTAAAACTCTCTTACCATCAGTGAACATGAACTGCACAGATACTAATTCCAGCGAGGCTGTAAAGAGGATGCAGGAAGATGCGAGTGCTGCTGCCTGTCCACTTCCCCAGTACAGTCTAACCATGCCAGTCTCTTTGCCACTATGTCAAAAGGAGCAGTTCTGAATCTCTGCCAGTTCCAGAATTGTTTATCTGCTTGATGTGGAAAGAGAATGAGAAATCACAGTTTAATTTGAAGGAAGTGGTGGCTTTAACGGTGGCACTCTGTCAAAAATTTTCAGTATGATCTACAGCAGTACTTGCATGAAGTGTCAAAGGTGCAGACAGTGAGTAAACAGTTTCAGGATACCGCTGTTAAGCCAAGTTTTGGTTTTAGTTACGGCTGCCACAGTACCCTCTTGGTATCAATATCACAGGTACAGTGACCTGCCTTTAATGAATTGTGCGTTTGACATCCTGTTTACACATTTAGATTGCATCTCTGTGACATGTATTTGAGGCCTTTTATTCTGAATATGGGCAAAAGACAGTAGCAGGTCTGAACATAGGATGTCTATGTGTGGTGCATCACGGCTTTCTTCTGGAGCTGTGGTAGATGACCTACGGTGCTCTCCAGCCACCATGCTGATGTTATCTTACCTTGGTGGTACCTCGTAGTTGCTCCAAAATATTTTTCTTATCAGAGAACATCCTGAGAAGCTAGGCAAGAACTAACCTCAAGTGAAATGTTTTTAATAGTAGAAAGCACAAAATAATAAAATAATTAGAGCTGTTGTAGATCATCACTTAAAAAAAGAAAAAAACACAGACAGTTTGGTCTTCCCTGGGTGGAAAGCAGAATTGCAGCCTACCTGCAGCTGCCAAAACCTGACTGTCCAAGGAGGAGATCAGGCTTGTTAGTGACTGCAGGAAGGAGTATTTCAAAGTGCTGGAGGAGAGTGGGGTTTAAATCTTTTATTTATAAATTGGTACCTATAAACCACTTACTTCTGCCAGCGCTGTGAAGCCAAGGAATGGCCCTGGCAAAAGATAAAAGACCTTCCTTCTCTACTGCTAATTTAAGAACTGGTAACTCGGGTTCTGTCTCTTCCCCCATGCTCAGCAGTACCTGTCCCTGCCATTGATTCAGTCTTCATCTGTCACGTTCTCGTGCTGTTCAAAGGCTGATTGTGAAAGACTGGGGAGGTTCTGTCTGTTCACTGTTTCTCACAGCTTGGTCTCTCTTGCCACTATCAATGCTGATAACGAGACTGTCTGAGAGCACCCCGTTCTTAGTGAATGAGACATCTTTTCAATCAGAGTGGTTTTGATTAACAAATTACCTTCAGTAATTTTCAGATCCAACTGTGAGCTTTCTTAGTGGGCCTGAACATCCCTATACCTTTCTTGGGCTCCCTTGGTGTCTCTGGCTGGCGTTGCACAACTCACATGTTCATTACAGACTCCAGATGGCTTGCGTCCCTTCTCCCCCCTGCCAATTTTATGTTTCGGCCTTTCCTGGTGAAGAGTGGAGACATGGTAGCTCTTCAAATTGTATGACGCTTAGCACTAACTCCAGGCTCCAGTTGCATTTTCCCTAGCCTCTTCGTGGTGGCAGCAGCATTACTTCACCTCACTGGGCCTGTTATTACTACTCGAAAAGGTATTTACAGCAATAATAGGTATCAGAAAGGCTACAGCTTTTGACCAGGTTTCCTTCCAGAAGTTTTTGAGGAGGGAAGAGAAGATGTATAATAAAAAACATGCCATTATCTCCTCCCTTATCTCTTCCACTTCATCCAAATCCCCTACTGCATGATGGTTTTGTTTGGTTTTATATGCATTCTGGCTGTGCGGGGAAGCATTTCGGTGATAATGTATGTCTTCCTATTGGATGCTCATTATTTTGTTGGCTGCAGTCCACTAAACTCCATCCGTGCACACTGATCTGGGAAATTTTGTCTTCTGTGCCTTTATTTTTACCACTAAGGTAGAAGCAACTTTAACATTTGGGGTTTTTTTCTGATGTGCTTTATACACACAGGCACATGTACAAAGATTCTGTAGTCTGTATACTTTTCTCTTATCAGTTGTTATTGTGTATAGCAGAAACATAAAATCTGTCAGATAAAGACAAAGCTAGGAGGCTTTTAAGGGGACCTTGAAGTGGTAGGAGTGGGAACCTCTAAATCCATTGTGTATTGTTCTTATTTTAATTTATGCTGCTGTATTGGGTATTTTGTATCCTTGAAACCTCTTTGAATAGTGACTTTATGTGGTAGATATACTCCACTTTTCCTTACTCAGCTTTTTATCAGAGACTTAGGAATTGCTTTAACTCTCAATTAAGAAACCTGAACCCATGCTCTTCTCCACTTTAACATTCTCTCATCCATATTACCCCACTGCAAGGAAATTGTTGTATCACTGCAAATTAACTAGTACTGTGCGCTGGTGCCGGGAAGCTTGAACACTTTTGTATGCTTACATTTATACACATTTGAATATATGTAACAGAAACGTAATAACTGTAGCACCAGAGAGGACAGTCATTTTCCTGGAACCTGATTGTGAAAGTTACTGATGACCCAGGGTTAATTATACCAGAACTTGTCAATCCAGCAGAGCATAGTAGAACATGCTTATCTAAACTCACAAATGTACTCGACGGGTTTTGAATATCTACTCCTGTGCCTATCAAACTGCTGTTTCATAATAATTTGTTCTGCTGGGACCTACAGTCTTTGGGCTCTGCAAGAATAATAGTATTTTACTTAATTCTGCATCTCCATGCAGAGTCTTTAAGAGTTCTTGACTGCAGTTAATTTCACCAAAGACAGCATTAGTTCTCAAAACTGAAAGATGACTGACATAATTTTTTTTTCTCTCTGTTCTGCTGCTTCTTCACTAGGGATGTGAGTTAATTGAGACCATGGATCAGGACCTCACAGATTTCACCAAGTGCCTGCAGATACTCCAGAAGAAGATAGAGAAGAACAGCCTCCAGGTAAAGGCAACACGTCTTTTGTCTATGGTTCTTAGTAATTACTCTTCCTCTCAATGTATTTAGTTTATGTTTTAAGTTTGCACTGAAATGAAACAATATTTTCTGTAGCCTTGCATTCTGCGGTTTTGCCATAATTTACTGCACACCTTGTAAGCATTGACGCTTTTGCTAAAAGGAATTATGCAGTGTGTCAATGAACAAGCATTGGCTTTCTTAAAAGCCAGCTTGTATTGATCTCTGTTAATGAACTACACAAAGTGCAGAAGAGCTGTTGTGGCTGATGTTCAAAGCAAGAGTCCCACTTCGGCATGTAAATATATTTTCAAGTCTTGGCACGCTCAGCCTTGATGTTCATCTCCTTCCTCTCCACTCCCAAAGGTGAGATAGGAGGGGAAATCTTATCCTGCCAATATTACGTATGGTAAGCAATACCTCCTTCTGCAAAAGGTTCCCCTGGAATCAAAGGGAACCTTTGCAGAGCAAGCAGTGCACTAAACTTAAAAGGAGCCATATGGAGTTGTCAGCTGCTCATTTCATTGGAAAGGCAAAGGAGGCAACATTCCCCTTCCCCTTCCACAGTTCAGGTTTGGAGGCCCACTTGTTTCATCTCTCTGAAATGCAACGTTAAAATTCCTTGGGAATTTCCAACATGATGAGTCGATGGCAGATGTGCTCTTCGGATTGCTGCCCTTTCCTCCCCATGGAGCAGTCATTCGTAAGGGCTGAGCTCTCTCTTCAGCTCTATACGTATGGGCGAAAGGAATTGAGAGGAAACAGCTGCTGCATCCTCTTACCAACAGTGAGGGTAAGAGTCATGTAAGAAAATGAAAACAACAGCACAAGATGTAAGGAGATGTGTAAACCTCCTCTTTTCCCATTTTCATTGTAGCAGGGTAGGAAAGTTGCCTGACTTCCTGAGATCACTGTACTCCAGCAAAGCAGAAAGAGATGGAAATGCCAATACCACTCCCTCTTTCTTCTCTCCTCACTCCAGGCTGATAAATAATTAACCAGGTTTTGCTTAAGCTATTTGGAAATGTCTTGATCTTCGAAAGGAAATATATGTCCATGGGACGTTTCAGAGTGCTGTTGCACAACGCCCATCTGCAGTTGTGTCTCCTCTTGCTGCCCTCAATACATACTGTTGTTCATCAGGTTTTTTTCCCCGTCAGTGTAGACAGAGATGGGAGGGTTTCTCCGTACACTTCTCTTATCTGTCTGGCTGTGAGCCAGGAAACTTTTATATGATAGCTTATATTTTTCCCCCTATAATTTATCATTACAAGAACACAGAGGGCTGTCTTGCCATCTAGGACACGAATGATAATAAGTGCCATCAGAACAGATGAGCCACCTACGCCTAGGATTTGTTTTGACTTTGGCAAGTAAGGTGCTTCCCTCTTAACAGAATTACCCGTAAAATGAAGGAGAACTCAAGTGTTTCCTGGATTCGGTTCGTTATCAAATCCCAGCTATTGCTATAGAGGGATTTTTTTTAAGCTATCACAAGAGGTTTTATAATGAATAATCAATGTGTAGTTAAAATAAGAGCAATGGGAACATGACAGCTACAGATGTGTTTCAACAATAAGTAGTCTATTTGCAAAACTTTGAATTCTTTGATCACTCTCCTAAGTAAAACCCTGTTAAGTTGGCTAAAGGATACTGCATTGTAATCCTTGATGATATTTGTAAAGTACAAGACAGACTGTAATTGCAGTAATTGTGTAGACTTCATGCCAATGCACTAAACCTAAGATTTCAGTTCAGTTAAATTTTCATGCTGTTACATGTAAGATGTGCTTTAAATACAGTCTGAGTTTTTCAGAGGTGGAAGAAGTAACACAGATATGTTTTCTAAAACTAAGTACCTAGCTGCTTCTTGCTTGCAGTGTCTGTTACATAAAACATAGTAAGATGCTATCAGCAGATTCATGTACGCTACCTAAAGCATGCATTTCTATTTTTGGTCTTCTGCATTTTCTGACATAAGGAGTTTCAAGAAGTCGTTTATTCAACTTAGGCAAATAATACATGAAACTTAAGCAAATGGAACCCAAAACTGTATCACAACTGTATAAATTACTAGTTTGGGTTCCAATTTGCCCCTTGTTCAGAAGTGTTAGGTATAATTTGTTAGTAGGAGGCTTGGTGAGTCTTCTGTATGCCCTGATAATGCAGTGCTTAGCTTGATGCCTGGTCCCCCAGTAACACAGAGATTCTGACCGTTTGCAACATATACTGGCCTCAGTCCATGGATGTAACCACTTGGCTCCACTGAAACTCTAGCCTCTTTAAATACCTAAATTTGCATTTAATTTCATCATCTTTATGGGTAACGTTCTGGCATAAAAAATGTCAAGTGGTAAGGAAACAGACTGTTCAAGCCATATATCTAAAATCTTTGAGGAGAATGCAGATTTCTTCAGAGAAGAAAGCTGCCATTGAATTCTGTGGTCACCTGGGGAGTACATGCAGCTGAGAAGAAAAGAAGGGCCAGGGTCTGAAAACTAGAAATGGATAGAGAAGGGGTTCTTCATCTGCATTTGCATTTTTGGCCTGAAGTACAAACTTGCATGTCACAATGTGGGGTTTTTTCCTTCTGGAAAAAAAGATTACAAAAGCTTTCCTTTTAACTGAGAGTATTAACTACGTGGGAAGTGTCTTCCTGGTTCCGGGAAAAATATGTATGTCTCCAGCTTTGATTTTTACCCCCTCTGTTTGGCTTATCCAGAGCACTTGTTAAAGAGGAATATGACAAAGAGAAACTACAAATCTGTTTCCCCGTGATTTACAGTTGAAGTTACTAAACAAGCAAAGTATCTCTTTAGTATTTAAAAAAAAAAATAATTGATAACACAGTCATGCTGTGTTTGCTGCTCTTTCTGGGTAGCAATAAGTTAAGCTAAGAAATTACATTCAATGTATATCATGGATCCACAATCCTGTGACATAGTTTGTCTGGATGAAATTCAACTGTGAGGCACTGAGATATTTGAAACAGATGTTCCTCTGTTGGTTAGAGAATAAGTTATCATTTATCTGCTATACTGAACATTTAAAATTTCTACTCTTATCTATCAGTCACCTCTACGGAAGTTCTATGTCAAGGAGGTTTTTGAGCTCACGTGAACGTATGGGGGCAATATTTTGTTCCAAGGGAATTAAGTCTGTGTAATTTACTTTCCATGTCTCTGCACATCCATCCTCCTCCTTCTCTTCCTTCCTGCTCACCCAAATAGCTTTTGAGCAAATAACTTTTAAGTAGAGGAATAAAGTACTGAAAGATAATCATGTCAAACAGCAAGCTTTCTCTGAGGTCACCTGGATGGGAGTGAAGGTGAGATAGACACTCAGTTTCCCTGCTAGAGAGAATGCTGCAAAGTTAGAATTTTACTGGTTGTTGGAGAATTCAGTTTGAGAAGAGGCCTTAGAAATGCCTTTACGACAAGGAAAGATGCAATTGGAGTTGATGGTCAACTGAGACACAAATCTGGGAGAAGAAACACCCTGTTAGTTCTTTAACTTCTTGTTCAATATAAACAGCAGTAAGTCTATCTTCTAGAATAATTAGCCAAATTCATAACTGCTTTTTCCTTATGTCTCAAATAAAAACTCTTAGAATAGTTTCTGAATCCTCAGAGTCATTCATTTTTGGTTTACGTTGTATATTTTGATTGCATAGCCAAGTCATGCAGAAAGCAGCATTGGGGTCATTTTGTGATATCTAAGACACCTAATTATATGTATTTATAATTACATACTGCAGTGAATGTTAGAACAAACAGTACCCTTTATAAGTGCAAGCTAGAATCAGTCTTAATTTTCCCTCTCCACAGCCCTAATTCATTTGTGAATTGCATTGTATTGGATGGGTGAAGCAGTGAAGTACCACCAACAGAATCGTGACTCCTGAAGCTTCTTTCCAACCTAAAGGTTGTTAGATATTTCTCTTTCTCTTTCTGCATGACTGTGAGTATGCATGCACAAACATGCACGTGCATGTATGTATATAAAAGCACAAATTTCCTGGCAGTATACCTTCCTGGCCCTGTGTGATGCTTTTTTAATGTCTTAATAACTCTGTCTTTATTTCTGCCACGTGTTTCTTTTACGTTGTTTATGGTCTATTGAACACTAGGTGTGCACATTTTGCTTTGCTGCTTTAATCACAATTTTATCCATTCTGTGGTTATGTGAGTACTTTCCTTTCTGCATTACAAGAACTTCAAGTAAACTTATTTACAGTAATTTCTGTCTGGTACTACTTTCTGTTCTTAATTTTCTGTCATGTAACACAAGCTATTTCAGGAAACCAATTGAACTGACAAAACGATAGGAATACTTAAAATATCTCTTATTTAGAGATCAACAGATCTTTCATTAAAAGTGAACACGATTATCTTTGATTTGCAAGTCAGAAAGCAGTACAGAAGCAACTTGTCCAGTCTCTCGGCATACTAGTGGTACAGCTGGGGATGATCTTCCAATTCCCAATCTTCATCAAGTGCTATTTCCGTAGCAGTGTCACTGTCACAGGCAGCTCATAGCAGCTCACACCAGTGAGAAGTGGAAGTGTGTTTATCAATTATGCAGCTCCAAGAAAAATCCTCATAATGTAAAGATAAATTTAAGTCATTATCTTCATCTCAGAGTTACAAACTCTGCTTTCTTTAACTGTTTCATCTAAAATACCATTTAGTCTTAAAACTAAGCTCTGGGACTTTTCATTCAACTTTATTATCTTTTCTGCTTAAAAAAAGTTAAAGCAGCTCATTTGGTTATATGGGCTTAAGATATAAAAAATGAATTTTATTGAAACCTACATGCCTTTTAGTGGTTTAATGTTAGTGTGTTTAAATTGATGAAAGCATCAGTGTCAATATGAAAAAATCCAAACCAACTCTTCCTAAAAACCCGTTGCAGTAAAGGGATACTATACTAACATTTCCATCTTAAAATTACATTTTAAGGGTTCAGTCTGTCGGTAGTCTAGGATATTACTTCTTTTAAGTGAATGCAAGCATGCTTCTCTTTGCCCTTTTAAAGAAACTGTCAAATCAGTCCACTTTCTTTTCTGTTGAAGGAGGCAAAACTAAACATAATATTAGTGAAGTCCTGTGTTTATAGTGCTGAAGAGAAAACAATGAAGCGATGATGTTCATGTACCACTTCCAGCTATGCAGTGTTCAAACAGCTTATTAAGCACTCTCTGGTTTGTCTTTACATAAAGAAAATAGACCCTGAAGGAAAACAGAAAATACTCTAAAATGAAAATCAGAAAATACTTTAAAAGAGAATAATTTTTTACATAAAGAGCGGTCCCATGTAGAAAAGGTATAGTTATTGCAAGTACCAGGTTCTGTTTGGGTTAGCATTGGTTTTGTCTATCAGTTGAGCTTATTCGTGATGACATGACATTTTTGTAACAGTAAATATGTCAGCTTCAGTTCCTGACTGAATCATAATTCTGCTGTTCACATTAGTAGTTGGTAATTTCATGCCAGATCACTACTTGTTTTCATTTCTGAAAACTTTTGGGGACCCAGAACAGTAGCGGGAATAGCTTTTAAAGGAAAGCCTAGGAATAAGGACAGGCCATTACTGGGATCTGGGAAGAGGGAAGTAACTAAATACCATGAACAGGGGAGAGGCAGTCTGGAAGATACCAAAGCTGCCATGGAGCTGGAGTGTGAAGCTTTTACAAGGACCCTCAAGTTTGTGGCTCTATCTCCAAATTCCATATAGGAGGCAGGGCTAAGAATGAACCTGTTCGGTTTTGGTGGCACTGTTGAGTTTTTCTTCTTAATGCCTCACAGGAGGAGAATAGAAAATGCAAATGAGATGTATTTTAGGGGAAGTTAAATACGTGTAATGAAAAGGTTTCTATACTGTCAAGTACTGTATCAAAAGTTTTTCATGAGTTATTAATAGTAATCCTCTTCATAAACCTTTCCTGTCAGAAAGAAACAAATGGATCTAAAGTGTTTCCTGTTAATTCCCACTTCTAAAATGTAGAATTTCATCATATCTTTCACCAGGAGTAAATCCCTTCTATAGGGTGTACAGACATATCCTTGAGTGCCAACTATTGTGACTCTTAAGGTCCAAATCCACCTTCCATGAATGCAGTATGTAACCCATCTTTCCTACTGCTGAATTATTTTAAGGCTTCCCATTGTAAAGGTATGGCAAAGTACATTTCTTGTAATACAGGATATCAGAACTTGCCAGTTCCCAAAGAGAAACACCCTAATTTCATGTGAAGGAAGCAGGCTGTCTACTTGTTTCACTATAGGTGTGGGCATCAAGACACACTGCATATCTTTGTGTTAGAATAGTTTCATGCAAAATGGGTGCCTGCAAGAACACAGTGCATCCCATACTGAGAAATTCTCTTATGTAATCCTTTTATACTCTACTGGGGCTTGTATTTGGTCTATGAAGGTAATGTAAACAAAAAAGGCAGAAGCAGAGTGGGATTTCTGGAGTATGCATTGATTTTTGTTTGTTTGTTTAAAAAAGAGTAACTGCATATCAAGCTTTGGGGAGGGGGGAAAAAATACCATTTGTTTAGGCAGTTCAAGGGATGGGAGAGATCAAGAATATGCTCCTTAACAAGTCTGTGGAAGCTAATAAGGAAGCCAGCTACTGTTCTCTCAACTTAGTCAAAGGCTAAATATATTTGAAACAGTAAATGTGAGGTTACTACAGGTGATATACTGTTCCCTTTGTAACCACCAATTTTGTCCTGTTTTTAACTATTTTTGATAGGAGAGGTGATTCTCCTCCCCCCTCCAGCCCCTTCTCCTTTACCGGAGCACAGCTTTGGCCTTGTTGAACTTCATACAATTGGCCTCAGCCCATTGATCCAGCCTGTCCAGATCTCTCTGTAGAGCCTTCCTACCCTCAAGCAGATCGACCCTGCCTCCCAACTCGGTGTCGTCTGCAAACTTGCTGAGGGTGCACTCAATCTCCTCATCCGAATCATTGATAAAGATATTAAACAGAACAGGGCCCAACACCGAGCCCTGGGGAACACCACTTGTGACCCGCCGCCAACTGGATTTCACCCCATTCACCACAACCCTCTGGGCTCGTCCATCTAGCCAGTTTTTCACCCAGTGAAGAGTACACTTGTCCAAGCCATGAGACGCCAGCTTCTCAAGGACTATGCCATGAGAATGCCATGAGAGACAGTGCCAAAGGCCTTGCTGAAGTCAAGGAAGATAACATCCACAGCCTTTCCCTCATCCACTAGTTGGGTCACCTGGTCATAGAAGGAGATCAGGTTGGTCAAGCAGGACCTGCCTTTCGTAAACCCATGCTGACTGGGCCTGATCCCCTTCTTATCCTGGACTTGCCATGTGAGTGCTCTCGAGACAAACCGTTCCATAATCTTCCCTGGTACTGAGGTCAGACTGACAGGCCTGTAGTTCCCTGGATCCTCCCTCTGACCCTTCTTGTAAATGGGCTTCACATTGGCAAGCCTCCAGTCCTCTGGGACCTCCCCTGTTGACCAGGATCACTGATAGATGATAGAGAGTGGCTTGGCAAGGACCTCTGCCAGTTCCCTAAGTACTCTTGGATGGATTCCATCAGGTCCCATAGATTTGTGAGTATCCAGGTGGTGTAGTAGGTCACTAACTATTTCCTCCTGGATTAAGGGGGGCATGTTCTGCTCTTCATCCTTACCTTCTAGCTCAAGGCACGGAGTAGCCTGAGGATAACTGGTCTCCCTATTAAAGACTGAGGCAAAGAAGGCATTAAGTACCTCGGCCTTTTCCTCATCTCTGGTTGCTACATTTCCTTCTGTATCCATTAAAGGATAGATATTCTCCTTAGGATTCTTTTTACTGTTAACATATTTGTAAAAACATTTTTTGTTGTCGTTTACAATAGTGGCCAGTTTAGTTCTAGCTTCTTTTGCCTCTCTAATTTTCTCTCTGTATGATCTAACAAGATCCCTGTACTCCTCCCAAGTTGCCCGCCCTTTCGTCCAGAGATGATAAACTCTCCTTTTTTTCTTGACTCCTAGCAAAAGCTCCCCATTCAGCCAGGCTGGTCGTTTTCCTCGGCCTGGTCTCTTCTGTCAGGTGGCTGGAGATAGGACAAGAGGAAATGGCCTCAAGTTGAGGCTAGGGAGATTTAGGTTAGATATTAGGAAAAAATTTTTTACTGAGAGGGTTGTCAGACATTGGAATAGGCTGCCCAGGGAAGTGGTTGAGTCACCATCCCTGGAGGTATTCAAAAAGCGAGTAGACAGGTGTTGAGGATTTCTTGGCTGGGCGAGGGCATGTGAGCAATCCAGCCTTTAGCTGGGAACTAAGCATAAGTTTACAAAGTGCTGAAGCAGACAAGGACGCTGTGTCCTTGTACGCTGGGAAAAAGGAAGATAAGAAGAGCCTGACAAACAACTCCTGGATGCCAAAGAATGAGATGAGTAACCGCTGGACACCTCATGAAGAAGCTTGAACAGCCAACAGAGGATAAGATAGCGCCGCATGAAATGGGGCATTGTACCAATTAGAGTATTGTATAAAGCGTGTGCATAAGCGCATAAGGTATATAACTGTGCTAAAAGTTGTAGTAAATGGGCTTCACTTGATCACATTGGTCTGTGTGTGATGTCCCCTGTGGATCCTCCGCGGCAGACAGCGTATTTCAGGACCTGGTTTAGTGGGCATGGTTAATGGTTGGACTCAATAATCTTGAAGGTCTTTTCCGACCTAAATGATTCTATGATTCTATGATTCTAACTGCCTCCATGCTGGGAAAGTCAGGCTACACTGACATACCACTATTCACAAAAGACTGTCGTACTTGCATTGTCAGAGTCTTGGAGGTGGATATTGTAGCAGGAAATCTTGAACAGCCATAGGTTTTGACACAAGGAGTTTCTCTGCAGTTCAAGGACTCAGTTTGTTGCCTGAGATTTTAATAAATAACTTGGTTTATTTTTTTTCTGCTCGACACATGAATACTGTGGTGTTATGAAATCTCCTGTAATTTATGAGTATTTTTATGAAATTCTGCTTAGTTAATGGCATATAAGTTTATCTTTATAATTAAGCATATCAAGAAAATTGTGCTGGTACAGCAAATTTTAACTGCAGATTATAATAGGACATTTTTCACATCTCAAACATGATTTCTTCCTACTAAATGGAGATGCTTGTCAAGAATAAATGACAGAGTTTTGGCTATTGGTGAGATAGTTTCATAAAAACCTTTAGCAGTTTTCTATATCCATGAGTGTAGAAACACTGGCTTTAGAGAGAACAGTTTATAACTTCATAAACTACAATGATCTGGACCTTCAAGCAGTAGGTGAGTCAACAAATTAACCTTTTTCTGTGGCTTCTTTTTTTATCCTGTTCAAGGAAACTTATTTCATCTAAGTAGTGCATGTAAGAATGCTTCCTTACCAGTTTTGTTGGTGTTTCCGCCCCCCCCCCCCCCCCCCGTGACATCTTCCCTCTTTTTATAACATTGTGCAGCCTTTTAACAGTCAAGAGAAACAGTGAAGTTGTAATATTGGTCAAATCTTTTGAAGCTGTGGTGGATCTTTCTCCTTTTTTTTCTTTTCCTTACCTAGAAAGGACGATTGGGGGCAGAGGGAAGAGCAAGGTATTAATACTGCTGCAAAGTAGAATTGTGCGGCTGGTGCTGCGTAGAAATGGTTTAGCCTGTAGTCCTGAGGCCTCACTGTCTTCTGCAGTCCTTTGACTTTCCGTGACCTTTACCTCTGGACCTCTTGGCTGACACCAGTAGTGTTCAAGAAGGGGCAAAGGGGCTTACAGTAATTTAACTCTTCACAAATATTATGAAAATGAGGCTGCCTGGTAATACATGAAGGACCCCTACAGTATTCCCACTGTAAAAAACGCAGTGGCACAAGCTCAACAGAGGTAGGGATTGAAGGGTCTTCATAGCAGAGCCACACTGGCAACCAGGCTTTGCTAGTTCTGATGCTCACGCTGTTCTTTTTTTAATCGGCTACCTTTTAATTTAACTTTGTCACTGCTAAGGAGGAGACTCGGGATGGTCTCTTCAACTTGCCTAAATAAACCATCAAGCTTCCCTTTTAAACAACTGAATAACTAAGTACTGAACAATTAAAGCTCAATATTTTGTGCAAATTAAATGTGAGCATAAAATGTTTACAGCTTCACAAGCGCCTCCAGTTTAAGAAATCATGCTTCATTTCTTTTTAAGTGCATGGCTAAATTTATACGGTCTAGAGGACAGTGTAGAAAAATAAAATAGCTTCTGTAATGGGTGTAAGCTGACATTATTCAGGCTATGTTTAGCTTACCTGCTATAAATACTGAACCTACTCTGAAAAGAAAAATTAGCATCCATGATCCTAACCTACTTCCTTCAATATAAGAGTATCTCCAGCCTCTTAGAAACAAATGTATAAATTCAAGTCTTCGTTCTGCAAATCTGCGCTCCCATGGAAAAAAAAAAAAAATTCTGTACTGCCCAAGTATTCAGTGAAATCACTCAAAAGAGGAACCATTTACAGAATAGGACCTGAGAGACACAGGAAAAAATTTCTGTCTTTAGTTTCAGGTCTTATATCTGTCCCTTGAGTATAATAGGAGAGGCTATTATCCCCTTGTTTGTCATGAAGATTAATGTTCAGACCAGCTGAAAATATTACTGTTCTGTTGGGAGCTATCGGGAGATCTTCAGACCTGTGTGAACCCAAGTTTAAACTTTTTAAATAGCAGAGCTAACGTCTCATCCTAGTTAGCCACAAATGCATCTTTTGCCATTATCTCCTCTGCGATGCTGCTGCAAGAGAGTGAGGATGCCCTACAGCTCTGCATTATTTGTGGCGTCTTTTATACAGACTTCATTGCTAAATGTTAAGATACGCAGGGAAAGCGCCTGAGCCATTAACTCTTACTCAGATGAAGTAAAAAAAAATAGCATCCTGCTTTAATGGAAATGGAGATTTTCTAATATCCTTTTCTGTATTTTGTACGGAATGTTTTCCCTTCAAAATCTGCAATTCTTTCCTTAAAATTTGATACCTAAACTTAACATGACAGAATGGAAATAAAAATAGGCAGAAAATTAGTTTTAAAGAAAAGACATATCTGGTTTAGGAAACCACAGGAAAAGATCTCCCCTCTCGTAGTGTTGAAGTTGGCTTTCTTTGTTCATCTGGGTATAAGCGCCTGTGGGCTGCTGGTGGAGTGTTTCATACAGCTACCCTTGTCTACAGAAGATCTACCCCATTGCCTTGGAATACCACAGGTTTGTTTTACCTCCTTTGTAGGCTTTCCAAGGGTCCCGGACCAGTGTGTGGGCAGGAGCTGACACAAAACCACAGGAAAATGTGGTGGGAAAGGAAAGGGAGCTTTGTGGCCGAGAGAGACACATCTTAATGTTGATCTCAGCCTTCTAGAGAAGCAGAAATAATAATGAGGTAAGCTATGAGGGTTATTAGTTAGGCTGAAGTAGGGACTTCAGTATCAGGTTTGTGTGCCCAGCTGCTGGCGGGGGGCTGCAGGGGTCTCTGTGAGGAGAGGCCGGGCCGGACACGGCCGGCTCCCGCGGCCGGGCACAGCCGAGCCCCTTGGGGAAAGCGCAGCTGAAAGAGGGCAAAACGCTGCCCGGCGGTGAGGGGAAAAGGGCGAGAAACAGCCCTGCGAGCCCCGAGGGGAGAGCGGGAGGAGGGGGCTCCAGCCGCCCCCGGAGAGTCCCCTGGAGAGCCGCCGCCGGAGCAGGTGGACATCCGTCTCCTGAGGGAGCTGTGGCCTGGGGAGAAGCCATGCCGGAGCAGGTATCCACCCTGCAGCCCGTGGAGGACCATGGTGGAGCAGATATCCAGACTGCAGCTGGTGGAGGGCCACATGCCAAAGCAGGTGGATGTGCCCTGAAGGAAACTGCAGCCTGTGGAGAGGAGCCCGTGCAGGAGCAGGCCCCTGCCAGGAGCTACAGCCTGTGGGAGACCCACGCTGGAGCAGTTTGTTGCTGAAGGACTGTACCCCGTGGAGAGGACCCCATGCTATCACAGGGGAACAACATGAGAAGGAAGGAGAGGCAGAGAGGAGCTGGTATGGACTGACCACAGCCCCCCATTGCCCTGCACTGCTTGGGGGAGGGGGGAGATAGAGGAGTCAGGAATGAAGGAGTAAAGGTGGGCCTGGAAAAAGAGGGATGGTAGAAAGGTGGTTTTAGTTTTTTCTTTTTTTCTCTCTCTACCTTGATTTTTGATTGGCAAAACATTAAATTAATTTTCCCCAAGTCAAGTCTGGTTTGCCTGTGATAGTAGTTGGTAACTGACAATCTCCCTGTCCTTGTCTCGACCCATGAGCTTTTTCATCTTATTTTCTCCCCATCCTGTTGAAGGGGAGGAGTGAAAGAGTGGCTGGGGTGGGTACCTGGCTGCTATCCAAGGTTAACCCACCACAGGACTGTAAAGGAAATCAAAGAGAAGGTGTCAGGGCTCATGGAGGTGTGCAAAGGTGCACCGACTCTCATTGATATGTGTCCTGGGATATATATCCTGTTTGTCAGCTAGCAGGCAGAACTTACATTGTCTCTGATCCAACAGGGCCTGAGTAGCCAGGGACCTTCCTGTACAAGACCATCTCTCTGCCAGCGTGCTCCACCAGAAGCCACAGTCCAGGCAAGGCTCCCTGATCTGGATAGTGATCTGTTTCCCTTTGGGGGAGTAACGGAGGCTTTTAGAGAGTCTTTGCAGCAAAAAGCCTCTTCCCTGTGCAGTGCCCTTCCCACCTGCTGACCCTGCAGGAGTGGGTTAATCTTTAGCACAGGCTGCAGGCTGGCTCTAGTTGAGGAGTGTGGGATGACAGGCATCAGCACGGTGGGATGGGGGTCCTGCTGGCAGGGAAGTGGTGGGTTGTAGTTCTGTTTTCCTGCTGATCTTGTGACAACATGGAAGCGTCTTGGAGGGAGGGGAAGGAAGGCTACTTCAGTAAAGACTGACAGCCAGAGTCAAGTGAAATGTGAAAACAAACAGGTTCTCTTGAAGAAGATAGGATCACTTTTTTCCCTTCCCTTGAGTTGTTCATTGATGGGAGTTTTTAGTTAGTTTGTTTTTCTTTTTTTTACTCCTGGAGGCAGTATACAAAGAGATTAAAAACACAGCATGTGCCAAACGCAGCTTTTGGCACTAGATGCGCATGGATATGAGATCGTTAAAGAGATTTTTTAGACCATTTTAGCATAATCTTTTGAGTGCCTCTTGCATTGCTACTAATACAAATCCAGGGCTTGCTTTCTTAGGGATATGATAGTTTACAGTTGGTTGGTTTTACATCTCCATAAGGGTGGTACTGCAGTACACACTGTGGATTAAAGAGGTTCAGCTGTGGGAACAGAAAGGTTAGCCTGATGCTTGTGAATGTCTTTTCATACTGTTTTAAAAGACGAGAAGATTTTGTGATTTTTCAGAAGACATGTGATTGATGGTCCTGGAGTCATTGCTCATGCACAGAATAAATGTGTCAGGGTCAAAACCAGCACACATTTTCCTCTAAAGCCTCAGTGAACAGATTGCTCTAAGAGTTTAGTGCACTTTTGCCTATTCACAACAGCATGGTAACAGTCTGGAGTAGGGACAAGCCCTTCACCCAGAAAATTTGAGTCAATAAGGAATTCCAGTGACCCTGATCTCACACACAGCACGCATTGCAGAGCTGTGCTCCAGCTGACCGGCAGTAGCAGAGCAGGAGTTATTGCTGTCCCTACTCTACCTGAGGCACAGGGAGTACTGTTTGATCAAGGTCATACAGCAATATTCAGCACAAGAGCAAGCAGTCAAACTCAGATTGCTTGGGGTCCAGCAGTTCACGTGGATTTTGTAGATTAGGCTTCTGTAACTAAGGAAGAATTAAGTCAATGGTTATGAAGTCTACATTCCACAAAAATTATGCCAGATGATGTTATATTCACCCTCAAATGTTCCATTTACCTGCAGGAGAGAGCAAAGCCAAAGCACTGAAATGAAATCAAGTCGTTTGACCGAAGATGTAAACACAAGTCAGTAGTTGAACCAAGATTAAAATGCTTCCAGCTATGACTGGATTTTGAGATTATCTTTCCCTTTTCCATTTTATCATCATACTTGTTGCTTGTTTTAAGCAGACAAATGCAATGTGTTTGCATGCTTATTGTCATTAGCAGAAAGAATTAACCTTTTATTTGAAATAAAAAGGATTACAAATAGAGAAAGCATTTGGGTAAAAATGTAAGAAAATGAACATAAGAAGTAAGAAATGCTTTGTGGAGGAGCTGGAACAATACAATACAAAGATTAGTGGAATCAGTGAGGTCACGATGAAGCTGTTTGAAGGTTATCATCTCAGGTACACAGACAGGATGGCAGCCTTCAGCTGAGAGCTCTTGTTCCCATGAAGAGTCAGATGGCTGAAGCAATGAGCAAATTCTGGCTAAAGAGTATTCTACCTGAGCAAAGTTCAGATGCTGCTGTGTGGCTGGATAGATCATTCCCATAGGAAATGAATGCCATACATTTTATGTAAAACACTAAGCTAGAGAGCCAGTATAATCAACTAAAATGGACTATATCTTGCTATATATTCAGCATTGGGTTGTGGGATTTTAATAGTTCATTAAATTTACATTGCAATTTTGTGGATGATATAAAAAAATGACTGTGATCTGGCCAGCACAAGAGCTCTAATACAGCTATGGGAGAATAGGCTGAAATCTACTCTGGCTCATTTGTTATCAGGGAAAGTGCTTGCTGTGTTTTGAAGTCTTCAGTACTGAAGCTGATGCAGAGACCAGAAAGGATATATCTGGATTTTCAAACCTTATCCTGAGTTGACAAAATTGTCTTATGGAAAAAAAAAAAGCTTTTCTTGTAAACTGGTCAAAACTGATAAAGTGTCAAAGTGATAAAGTAGTAATAAACGTAGCATTCACACTACTACTTAATTGTTTGCTTTTCAACATATAAGATACTTCAATATATATATATCAGCATATACTTCAACATACTGTGCATGTTACTACAATAATTTTATTCTCTATATCATATTCCCCAAAAATTTTAAATTAAAGGAATAGGCTTATGAATGGTAGGAAATTAAGAAATGCTGTGGAAGGTGAAAAGGTATCAGTGAAGTGAGAAGGTGATAAAAGGAAGCTATGTTCGAATCAAATACAGTATCTGACCTCTAGTTGTCATAGAAATATCTTAGGTATTAGCAGTGGGTGGTCTATATGGTCTCAGAGGAAGGGAGGTTTATTCATGGCTCCAGAGCTTTTACAACATCTTGATTATTGTCGCCTTCCCTTTTTCCTTTAGGGGAGGTCTTTTTCACAATTCATTCAGTGCTAGCGTTTGTTGTCAGTAATGTGTTCCCTTTCACCTACCCACCTCTCTGAGACTTAGGCGTGTTTGTGTGCAAGTTGTCTGGCTGAAACTGAGCTCATGTGGAAGAAAATCCTTTGAGTTATCTGTCCAGAGCCCTACCCATACCCTGGGGAGAGGATTTCTTATCAGAGATAACTGAGCACAGTTTTGGAAAGAATGGGCATCCTTTGCTGTCAGTTCGAGCCTTGGACTTTGCTCTTAGATGTCATGGTGATGCTGACATTACAAAGCTAGATACTGCACTCTTTTGACCCACCCCAGGCAAGTTCCCAGCTTCCTGTGTCCTTTCACCCTTCTCCTTGAATACGTGTTCCTCAGTCATATAGTGAAAATCTTTGTATTTAACCCATCCATACCAGAAAGAGGAATGTTAGCTGGATGAGTTTTCACAGAAAGGAAAGATAGTGTTTAGCAAGCCTGCAAACAGTTTATAGCAAGTTGTCCATTTCAGTAGTCTCTGTGAGAGTGGAAGCAGGAACCTTAGCAACTTCATTCTGACATGGTGGCAGCCGCCGCTCCTCTTGGTCCTCCCTCTAAATTACAGCTTAGAGGAGAAGGAAGAAATACATCCCTGAATTGCCAGCACAAAGTCTTTCTTTATGCTTCCCTTCTCCTTTTAACTGCCCTGCTGTTTAGTAGTGACTCCTAAAACTCTTTCAAGAGATACTAATGTATAAAGGTATCATTTAAACATGACTGAATCCCACCCTTAGATCTTCAACTCTTTCTAAATAAAAGTTCGATAGCCTTCAAAGATGCTGTGCAATATATTTAAGTCAGGCTATAGATAGACTAAGAGAATACGGTGCCCTCTACACTATGCCTGCAATGATCCAAGCTATTCTTTGTAGTTATTTAGGATTTTATATCCTTTTTTCAGGAAATGAATGACACCATGAAAACAAATTGTGTAAGGGGACTGGTGACAGGACATTTCAGTGAACCATGGACATTTCAATTGAAGCAAAGTGTGTTAGTCAAATGCTACCTGCTGTGCTGATTAACAGTAACAGTAGCCTGTGTTATACAGGAAATCATAGTAGAAAAATGAATGGCCTTTCCTGTCTGTAGTATGGGAATTTATAAATGTCCTGTGCTTTGGTATTCACTTTGTCTTACGTTCTGGAATGACCAAGAGTCGTGTATGTGCTTTCATGGCACATCCGTTTTCTTAAGTGCTTGGCAGAGCAAGAGGAACAGTGATTGCAGGGAAGGAACTGGTTGTTTTGTTAGTTTGTGATTTTTGTGTTGGGTTGTTTTTTTTAATGGGGGTGATAGCTTTGGGATGAAAAGGCTCTTGAGGTTTTTGTTGGACTTAGTCTCTCTGTGTTTTTGTTAAATAAACAAAGTGTGTATACCTAGACCTTCAAATAGAGGCTCTAAAAGCCCTACAATGTCTGGATGCCTGTCACTGCTGCCAAGACTATCCAGTGAAAGGCAGGACTGTCAGCCGTCACAGAAGTTCAGAATTTTAGCTTTTCTTTCTGCCTGCTCCTCTCATACTCCAGCTGGGTTTGTTTGCGTACCTGTCACATATTTGTGTTTTTCATTTTCACAATCCATGCAAACCTTAAATAATAGCTGCATTCCCTTTTCAGATATATTTATTAGCCTTCTCCCAACATGCCACAACCCCAAGCCTCTGTTTTATGAATGCCTTTTCAACAGATCTACTCCATGCTAGATTGGTTTTGTTTTCTTACTTTTTGGAAACAATCTACAAGATCACTGCGCTGTTGCTACTAGATAAGGAGTAGGACTTCAGGATGACTTCTGTAATACTTTAAAATACAGAAGTATTTTTTTGTTATGTTTTTCTTCAAATCTCTATCACAAAAAGCTGCAGTCACTGAGCACTTCATTGTTTGAGATTGGTGCTGTACTTCACGGTAAGTATACATGTGTGAATAACAGAGCAGGATTTTTCTGACATACTGACAGTTTTACAATGGAAAGACAACACATTCAGAATGTTATTGCATCATTTTAATTACAAGTCAGAGGGAACTCTGTGTTTCCTTCATTCTTACCTTTTAAACTGTAGAAAACATCAAAGCCAAAAGAAACAAGTTCACTTATGGTGAGACATATATACCAAGAAACTATACAGTAGTTGCTTGGCTTTTTGAAAACTAGGCTAGGCTAGGCTAATATTTAAGCTTCGGTCCCATTGCTCACAAGAAAAAAAACTATACACGTGGATCCTGATCCTTTGCAAAGCCACCTTAGCTTCACTGCAGTTCCAGGTTAATGTAGCAGATTTTCCCAACCTCTGTTGGGGTGGGCAGCATTTTTACTGCTAGTTGTCTGGTAGGGAGTAGGTGTTGGTGGGTCTTTTTAGTTGCATTAGTTTCAGAGAATTGATTTTTAAATCACAGTCATCACCAGTCAAACAAAAGCAGTTTGTGTCTACACTGGAATCAATAAAATGGAAAAGATATTATCGCTTAGCTGGGAACACATGCTTTTTACCTTTTGCTGTTTTGTCTCCTGTTTAAAGATAGCTTTTCCTACCATTCATATTCTATTGGTTGTATGTTAGGTCTGTGTGATCTGTAATCTGCACAGAAAATACCTGCTGTCTGCAGTACAAGAATAATTTTTTTGTTTCAGTGTTTGCTGCTAATATAATGTGTTATATTGATCCATTCTGGGTTCTCAAGTATTTTCCTGGTGGTGATGAGAAAGATGGTATAATTCTTCACCAAAAGGAAAAGAGCTTAATTTTCATGCAAACCAATATTCGACAGAATAGTAAAGCCCTAGCCCTGGTAATAAAAATAGAAGCTGATACTATTAATACATCATTCCAGTTACACAGAGCACCATTATGTGGCTCCTGGGTTGAGTAAAACTTCATGTAATCACAGTAGCCATAGACTTAAGCCCTATAAAGTTGGAAACTTCACCAGATGGCCATTATCAAGGCAGATTCTAAAGACTTCAGAGCTGCAATGTGTTAGGGCTCTAGATATGACTTACTCAGTGGTAGCTTTTTAAAATACAATTACTGAACATAACTGATCCACATTATGGAAGTAATAATAATAATAATACTTTGCACTCAGTGACCTTTTATCTGAGGACCCAAAAGCTCTTAACCAAGGCCTTTAAAGACTCCCTTTCTGCTTATAGGAAATAAAGTGTTCAGAGTCTTGATGGAGCGTGAGAGAATTGAGCAGCAGCAGTCCAGCTCCGTGGCCTAATGCATACGGTCACGTGGTGCTCTTCGCGGGTCTGGGACTGGGACAGGAGAGTGCTCCTGTTCCTGTCCCTGACAGCTGGGAGATGATGTCCCAGTCACTTGGGATGGAACCTCCTACTTCAATAGTACTCCTAATCTTGAGTAGAGCAGCGTGTGAGTGGGATTGCTGGTACGTTAAAATGCTGTGTGGCAGGAACGAGAATGACATATAATGGCCCTAACCTGAAATTTCCTTTATTCGCTCTGTAAACTGTGAGGATAATACTGAAATGATGTTAAGATCTGGCAATGCTAAGGTTCAGATATACCACACTTAGCTGAGGAGCTTAGATGTGGAGTGCTATATCTTAGGCTCTATATATTCAGACAGATAAGTACCTGGAAAGACTGGCCTGTATTTTAGGCAGAACAGTTATGTCCTTTTTAAAAGTACCACATGTTGGCCATGAATTTACTGAGCTTTAATACTCGGCCCCAAAAATCACATAATGGTATTTATTGGTAATGGGAGTAAATAACTGTATTTGACATTTGCTTTTGTATAGTCAATAGTTATTTTTTCTTTTTTCTTTTCCCAAAGTGATTTTATTATTGATTTTCAGGGTCTGGAAATCACACCTGAAAGTTTTCTTGGTGACCATTTTTGTTTTATCTTTTAGATCGATGTGATTGTGACTTTGGGCGGACTTGGTGGACGCTTTGACCAAACAATGGCATCAGTGGAAACACTTTTTCATGCAACAAATATCACTCCTTTTCCAGTGATAGTTATCCAGGAGTGCTCACTGATTTACCTGCTTCAACCTGTAAGTGTTGTGAAAAGTTACTACATAATAAAACTGATCTTCCACCCACCCTGACCCTGTAGGTCTTCCACTATTAAACACTCATTTTTTCTTAATTGTATTCTGTAGGGTGGGAGCCTAAATATAAAATACATTGCAGGGAAGTGGACAGCAAATGACAGGGCTCTGCATTCCTGCCTTGGAAAAGTTTGTGTTTAATTTGTTTAAAAGGGGAGGAACATAGAAATCCAGAAGGTATGAAAACTGAATTTGGGTAAATATAGGATTTTGATTATAAATGAAAAAAAAACCCAACAAACAAACAAAAAAAAAAAAAACAAAACAAAAACTTTTTAATTAGATTCTAGTAAGTTTAAATATAGCATACAGCCCTTTTGCATGTTGAGTAGCAATAAGGATGTCTGCAGTAAGAGAAACAAAAGAAAGATATAATAGGAAGATATGAGGGAGTTCCTGACAAACACGTCAGGCAGAGCTCTTATGTGGTCTGAATGGTGCAGTTCATTATGATGGAAATCCAGCTAGCATCAACAAGGGAATTTATTGAAGATGTGTTATTTTTGTGGTTTTTCAGGCCTGTTATTCCATTTATTGATTCATAAAACAACACACACAAAAGATCTTGCTGGGCTTCTACTTATAAGATTTAAATTAAAGGCAAATCTAAGCATCAAAGAGTCTTCTCTAACAGTGATTCATTTATTTGCTTGGAAATATCTTTTCCTGATGTCAGGGTTTCTAGAAGCTTAACTAACTTTCCCATTTTATCTTGGACAGCTTATTTCATTAAAATAAATAACATTCACAGATAAATTTGACAAAACCCTGCACTACATGTGCTTCATTGTAATTTGAAAAAAGCATTAATAAGGTTCTATGAGATTATAGATTTAAATCCACAGGGGCAGGTGCTGTATTAACAACTTTGAAGCACTGTGTCTGCAGGAAAGATAGTAGGCACAGGAGCTAATTTGCCAGTATGACGAGGAATGACTCTGATCATTAGTTGCACAGCTAAATAGATAGAGGCAGCAGAGTAAGGGGGAAAGGGGGCTAAAGGATAACTGTGGTTCAGATCTGAAAGTGAGGAGTAACTCATTTGTGATTGATCTGTGGGTGCAGTACTTCACTGACCACTGTAACTTAATTTTAGGATATTTCTAAGAACCTATTGGAAAGCTGAAATAAGATGGAGAATTCCCAATTTAGCTTACAAAACGCATACTTGGACTGGAAAGACTTTTAATTCTTTTCATTCATCATTTCCATAAGTGGCTTTAAAATGTCATGCCTAAGGTTGCTTTCAGAAGAGTCTTCAATGAAAAACTAAACCCTTTGCAACTTGAAAAAACTTCATGATCTGTGCATTTAAATAGAAATAGGAGGTTACTAATTGTTTGGGCTTGCTGGAAACTTTTTAATGTTCTTTTCTTAATAATGCCATATGAGAAGCATTTAATACTTTTTTGTTGATGGGGAGAGTTCTACAGGATATTATTTTTTTCTGCCGTTCCTGCTGTCAGTCTGCATTGCCAGTAACTGACTTCTTTAACTTCAGGCTGTTTCTGGCATTCAGAAATAAAGGGCAGATATAGGGGGCAGGCCATTTAAACAATCTTAATGCTAACTCTGACACAAAATTGCTTTTCATTGTTGGTTTAAACTTGTCACTGTCAGCATCTTCAGTCAACTGCCGTGGTACCTCCAGATAATAACATTAATCCTGCATAGTTTAGATAAAAATCAAGTGAGTAGTTTATACACAGAAAGAAATGAGGATCCTAAGCTTGGAAGTATTCTTTTTTTTTTTTTCATATGGAGTTCAGCATGATATTTTTCTGTTGTAAACAGCCGCAATCATGACATTCTCTCTTCTTCCCCTCTCCCTTTTGTAATTTAAAATCAAGGTAGGAGGGAGTTGAACACAGTGGGAGATCCACTGACTTTTTCAAACGCAAGTCTGGAAACTGTGCAACAAATGAAGCAAGGTTTTGAGATTCAAATGCTAATGCAAATGATAAAGTTAAGAGCATGTTGCTTTTTCTATAAAATGTAGATCTGAAACCTTTCTCTCTTGGGGAAGAAGAATCTCGTCTTCATTGGATTCTTTGGATAAAGTATATAAGCAAAGTATAACCATGTTTTTGCTTTAAAATAACATTAGTTCTCCGTTCACTATAACGGGAGACTAGTATTAGTTCTCTATCATGTGTACCTAGGCAGAGGCTAAAATGTTTGGATAGAGCAGATAAACTGATAATCCCGTAACATCCCTAGGAAGGATACAAAGGGGAATAGCAAGTCAAGCTGCTGAATTTTTAGTTACTAATGCAGAAACTAAGAGGAGGACGGTGTGAGTAGATATCTAAGTATACCGTAATTGCTTTGAAAGAGTTATTTTGCATTATTACAATTTTGATATAGAGGGCTACAGCAGAAGAAATATATCAATATTCAACACACTTGTAAAGAGTCCACAGTGTTGTAGGAAACAGGCTTATAGACTAGCTAAAAGTCTTCAGGGTGATAGAGGAAGACAGCAAGGACAATGCCTGATTTGGGATCCACTGCAGACTACCAAGCAAGGAGGACCAGGTGAACAAAGCCTTTTTTCATCAGCAAATAAAATTATCCAAGTGCTGAATATAAGAGTAATTGGCATTTTGAGTATTGAGGCATCTCTAGGGAAATAGATGGACAGACAGTGCAAGTTTTTGAAATATACTGATAAAAATGTTTTGGCATGGAAAGTGAGGAAAACTACAAGGAAGTAAACTCTTTTATATTCATTTCTGATCTGTAAGGATGAACTATGCTGAGAAGTGAAGAGGAGAAAAAAGGTGGGAACAATTACACCCCATAAATACATGTCTCCGTGAACTCTATGGAGAAATTGGGTGGTAGGCTGAGATCTAGGTATACACTGTAGGTATCTAAATTTAAATAAATGAATTTCAATATAGGTCAAATTACTAAACAAGTACTTGAGAAAAGATAGCAGGCATGAAATGAGGTGCATCTATGGAAGGGCCCAAGCAATGAGAACATAGTTTGTAACTACAGAAGTTGTTAGTTGACAGCGAAAGATTTTCCCTTATCTGAATGGGAAAGGAAAACTGATGACAAATAGCGTAAATTTAATGCATCTTTTGCTCAGTGTTCACTAAAGAAAAATATTCTTTTGAGCAGATAACCAACACAGTTAAAATCAGTGCTAAAGTCCGAAGACTTCAAATTGCTCCAGAGAAAAAGCAAATAGGAGATTGAGCTGCCTTTGATTTTGCCAACTCCAAGGGCTGTTAGTTTTTGTGTGCCATGCAACACTAATTAGGATGGGTGTCAGAAATAGGGAGATTGTGTAAGAATTGCAGGAGGTGAAGCCTGCTCTGAAGCATTTTCTAATGTGGTTTGGAATTGAAAAAAAAAGTATCTCTGTACTGAATAGCCATCATATTTCTTTCTGTAGTTGGGGGGGGAGGGGGGGGAGCAGAGCCTGAATTCTTAATAAGGAGTAATCGCTCTTTATAAGCAGGATATTTTATGCAACAGTCTGTACATTTTATGCTTGAAATTTTGGTAATATCAATTATCATTAGAATATACCCTAGCTGAAGAGCATTAGGCCCTTAGAGTCATGTTTATCATGCTAGCCATGCTCAATATGAATGGCTTAAGGTTTCACATACATACTTTCTCATTTTCTGGTTGTGTGCTTCTCAGGAGTACAGAAACATTAGCTTCTGTACACTGAGCATAAATTATCTTTTATCTGTGAGTTTTATGGCAGTTTGTAATACAAGGTAATAGGATTTATGACCAAGAAATGAGAAGATGTCCAAGAGTTAATGAGGCCTGTCTTTTACATTATATTGAGCAGTTCAGTTTTCCCCACACAGGATTCCAGCCCTGGAATGTAGAGAAGAATTGCTGCCTACACATGAAAATGTGTTACAGCAGCATATTTTTGTCAGATAGGTAACTCTTTTGAAAGAGTGTGTGAATACTTTGAAAACCCTTTTTTTTTTATTTTTGCACACAGCCTTTCTTGTGAGTGCATGCCTGCCTTCCTTGTGAGAAATGATGAATAATTTAACATCATAGGTAGTAGTCCAGCAGCTAAATATGAGCAATAAGAATCAGGAGTCCCATCCCTTACTCTTGGCTCTTTACTACCATTTCATTGGAAAGAAGTAAATTGTATAGCCCTTTGATCTCACAGTCTCCTAGTTTGTAAATTGGATAAAACCCACGTCCTTCTCTGAATGGGTACTGTGAAGCTCGTTTAGTTTTTTACAAAACGCCATTACATCCTCAGCTCTGCACCGGGGTGGAACATAGTATTATGGTAATAGTAACAACAGTATTAATAAGGCCCTTAATTAACATAAATATTGCCATACAGTAGGCTGTGCAGCTAATTAGTTAGCATGGTCCCAAGCACAGTTTTAGTGGGAGTCAGCTGTCATAGTCTTATAGACAGTGCCTGGACACAGTCTGGGTTTAGCACAGGCCAGTTACCACTTACTAAGCATTTGGAGGGTATTGCCTTGTCTTGGGGACAAGTGAGAACAGTCATATGCATGTGAGCAGTGCTGTGCCAGTTGGCTTGAGGTCCAGAGAGTATTACCTGAACATTTTAGAAATGCAGACAGAGTGACTACACATGGATATCTGCTCCTAGATGGGGACACTGCAATAGATATAAGTGAGGGAAGGTACAAGACTGGAAACTTTACTGGAGTTGTTGCTGCAATTCTCTATGCCACTGTTATTTGGTTTGCTTTGTGTCACTGCTTGTAAAGTTTAATGGGAAGTTCAGGGTATATACCTTCAACTTCTGAGCTTTCTTCTGGCAGCCAGTTCCTTGAGTTCTGCAGGAACTTCAAGAATGAGTTATCTGATCAGTTCTATACTGCCTCATATGTGTAAGAAGAAGGTCTAGCTTGCACTGGCACTCAGTGGAGAAAATCCTTAGTGAGTGTGTCTCTTCTGGGGGATAACTTTGGAATTCGGAAACTTGGCGATAACCTTTAATGTCTCCTTTTCCTATATTATTAGTACATTTTGTGGGTAGATTCAGTTGCAAAAAAGTCCCAGCTGCCAAGGAAGGTGTTTAAACATATATTTAATGTTTAAACATGAATTTAATATTTAAACAAAATATTTAAACATATATTTAGTACTTAAAATATTTATTGTCCTGAAAAGCCATCTTTCTTGTTTAGTATCTGCTCTCAAAGAGCACTGTTGGAACTTTAGTTGACAAAGCAGTGAGTCTCTGTGCCTCAAGTTCCTTGTAGGTTACTTGAATGAGTGTCTATGGAATTTGCAAATATACAACTTCTTGTTCTTCGATAAATACATCTTTTTTGTGAATTTTTCTATAAGAAACCCAGCTGTTCAGCTGGACAGAAACACTGCCAATGTCAAAAACGTTAGCAGTGGAAAAGTCTTACTCAAGCCCGTCTCTGGGAGCCTGACTCCTTCACAGAAACCCTTGCAGAAAGGGCTTTTGTGCTTCCAGAGCTTCAGTAGCACATTTAAATGGCTTCTGTGAAAAAAAGTTGCTATGTTGGTAGTTTAGCTGCCTTAGTTTCCTTTTTTGGTAAGAAACTTTGAGGATTTGGTTACAGCTTCTGTTTTTGAAATAAAACTGTTAAGAGTTAGAGCCTGTGTTTTTCTTCTTCCCTGGGAAAATCCAGCAGGGCTAATGATGATTCAGTCATTCTTATCATGTGTTTTTGTAATGGGTCTGTGTAAATGTGACCTTCAAATGGCTCCAGGTCCAAGTGACTTCAGTTTTATTTCATGTTAATTTATGGGTATGAAGTGGTGTTGCTTCATGTTTAGTACTGGATTTCTGCATTTTACTGGATATCAGTGATCCAAATTTAATTAATTTTTGTCAATCACATCTTGACCTCGGGAAGATTTACTTGCTATCTTGCTTCTCACTGTTACAAAGGAAAATTTTAGTGGGATTTTCTCTTAACAGCTAGATTCTTTATAACTTAGTTCTATTCCAGCATCAGCAAATGTGTAGTATGAAGTGTTTAAAGCTTATATAGTAGAAAATAATAGAAATAATATTATTAGAAATAATAACTAGCTTTTGAAACACTCATATCTTTTCAAGCAGTTTATTTAGCATCAGTTAAAAGTGCAATCTGCATCAATTTTATGAAATATTTGAAATTATGTGGATTTTTTGTGGACCTTTTTCAGAGGATGACATCTAATAGTTACGGATTACTTCTGTATAATGAAGACAATATGCAAAACATTTTTTTTTATTAAGTCTCATCCTACAGCCTTTGCTTAGACAAACAGATTACAACAAATTCATAAGAGAATTTGTTAGCTTGCAGGCAACCACTTTAAAAAAAACCTTATGTTTCAGAGAGGAAAGGAAAATACCAAACTGTCATTGCCAAGTGAAAAAGAATAGCCTTTATTAAATGAGATTTTCATCTGCTCATAATTCTTAAGAAATGAGTAATACTCTATAGCAGGATATGTTAATCACAGAGCTGGTTTTAAATTCACATCTTAATGCTTGTGTGCAAGAGAAGGTGATGTAAGGAGTCTAACTGGATTACTTACGTATTTCTAAATTCTGGAGTCATCCAGTTTGATTCTGAATCAATATCCGGTGTTTGGTAAGTTTCAACGGTTCTACTCCCAAAATTTTTCAGTCTTTGTCCAGATTTTTAATTAGTTACTACAGCAGCTGATGGATGATCATCTAAGAGAATCTTGACCCTAAATAAAGCTCTTCTAATGAGGCTCCTACTCTCTGTTGTTGCCCCTAGCTGTTGTAATATGATCTTGTTAATATGATAATATCTATTTTGCTGCTTTATGGAAACCACGAGTAGTTTTCTGTTACAAAACTGATTTACTTACAGCTGGGTTTTTTCCCAAACCTGTCAATTACTTGTGTTTCCTTTGAATTCTTAATCCTCCTTTGCATGCCCACCCTTAACAAACTTCTTTCTGCAGTTTTCTGATACTTCGGGGTTTTGCGTGCAATGTAGTATTAATGATTTTCTGTACTGTAAAACAATTATTGTACTGCACATGTTGCCTGCTTTACATTAAATGATCAGCAGCAAAACATACAATGTTTGTCTTTGAAGTTTGGTTATTGGTAGGAGCTGATGCTTAAACAGGGATCAATGGGAAGCTGGTAAAACTTCTGCTTTGGTGATAGAGCTAAGCTGAGGAAGACCACAGCAGTATATACACTTGCTGTGTGTTCATTTAATCTTTCTTCTGTAACCAAACAGGACAAAGCTGGAGTGTGCATGCATGTGTGTGTTCATTCTAGTTTTGTTTGGATTTTTTTCCAGGTAGGACTTTGAACCTATGTGGGGATTTTGTAGCAAGCTAAAGAATTCCCAAGCTCTTTGTGAATAGATTTTTGGCCCAAAAAAAAGGAAAAAAAGGCATTTTAAATGGCTGTTAATATGGATTCCAAATTTGATCAAAAGAATTAAATATTTTGTACTTAATTTAATAAGCTTTCTACAGGGTGCCATATTTTTATACTTCAAAAAAGAAAAATTATTCAAATGCTTGTCTGTATGAAGGTCTCATAGACTGGTACTATACAGATTGATTTTGTAGTATTTTTATGATTTTTTTTCTGTGGTTTAAAATATTTGTCTGCCACCTGACACCCAGAGGGAGTAATACAATGTTTTGAAGTTTCAAGGTTTACCATTAGACATAAAGGACTAAGAGGACTTAGAGGGATAATTATGAACACTTTCTGTGACTTGTCTGATCAGAGGCCACTCCTCTCACTCATTAATCATCATACAGTGAGATCTTATTTTCTCTTTCTAATCTTGTTTCTTCTTCTCCCCCCTCCCCCCCCGGATTTCTTGGATCCCATCAACTGTCTTTTCTTGGCACATCATCATACCTTAATTTTTTAGTGTAGTTTTGTAAAAACTATTCTTGCTTTAACTTAAGCAGCCACTGCTGCCCTGAAGATTTTTCGCAGGATTCATCTCCTTCCAGCAGTTACAGTTCTATGCTATGAAGCATTAATTCATCAATACCCTTTTGTCATTCTGGCTTCATCTATTCCTCTTGGGTCTCGCAATATTTCCTCTTGATTCTGTTGTACCAATGACCAACGCGGCCTCATCTGTGTAGTATTGGAGGCTATTGGGGTGATGTCTACTGCAGCATGCCTATGCATCACCCTTAAATTATTGCCGAGTTACAATTCTTTGTTCGGCTTTATTGGGTTAGACCAAATTTCTCAAATCCTAGGATTCTGTGCTACCGACTAAATGACACTGTCTCCCTGAAGGCATTCTACTGCTTTGCTTGAGGTGAATTTCACTGAAGTTTTGTAGTAAGAGCTTTCCTCTTTGAGTATTAAATGGATTTCAGTGATAGTTTGGGAGTATGGGATTTTTTCACTCCCTCCCTGGCATTACAGAAAGTTCTGTAGGGAAACTAACAGGTATCAGAAGTCTGTAATCTGTGACAGAGGCTCCTCTGGAAAGAAAATGAATGAAAATATTTTATTTCATATAATTAAAAATATAGCAGGGAAACCCCAATATTATTGTTCCTAGACTGAATGTAAATGACAGTAAAAACTGAAGTGATAGTAGATGATAAATTATTACCTGCTACAAAACCAAAAACAATCAGAATGCTGAATACTTAATGGTTGACTAAGCCTGAAGGGTTATAGATTCCTTTAGAGGAAAGCTTAAAAATGGTCCTTTCTGCTCACATCTGAGTACTGGCATTAACTGAAGTTGCAGAAGGTGAGCATCCGTATTCTGGCCTCAGTTATATTTGAAAATATGTTATCTCTTAAATTCAGTCCCCTTATGAAATCGCTTAGGCTTTTCCAATCCCTTACAGTATCACTGTTAATTCTGTATCAGCCAAGGCAGTGGTGTCAACAGTATGGATTTTCTCTGTTTTCACGTATTGTTAAATAAGGATCAGTGCAGAAGAATGATAAAGTTTAGTAATATCTGAGGTTCTAGGGAAAATGCTGTATTACCCTGATAAACAAGATTTAGCTAGAACTATTCAGCTTTGCTATGGGAAGTGATTTAGTTCGCAATCCAAATTTTTTTCATGTTGGTAACAACTGGTTACATTAGCACTCTCAGCACTTCAGCACTCTCTCTGCTGTGACAGAACATCCCAAGAGGAGACACTGATCGGGGATTGAGTTCTGCAGTGTTTTTAAAGACTGTAATATGTCTATCGCTCTCACATCAACTGCAATCAAAGATACTTGCCAACAGTGCAGTTGGACTCAATGACCTTTCTGGGAGCACGGGCTTCCTACTCCTAATCCTGAAATCAAGATATTTGGAGTGAATGTGTTCCTGTTAAAAGCAAGAAAAGGAGTCTGGAAGCCTATGACTTGGCAGCAGAAGAAAGGCTCCTTCTCCATCCTCAGATCTAAATTTACAGAATTGGTACAGTGCCCCTAAGAGGCAACAAAAGGGAACAAGCTCCTTTTGGGGAGCCATCTGAGCATTAGCAACAGGTGGAAGCAGCAGGTAACAGTGATTGGAGATACCCTTCTGCAGAATACAAAGGCACCCATCTGCTGACCAGACATGCTTTCACAGGAGTTGCGTTGCTTGGCAAAGGCCTGAATTCAGGATGTGAAGGCTTGTCTGGCCCTTGGACTGTTACCTCTTGCTGCTCATCTGCACGGACACCAGTGACACTGCCAAGGGAAATCTGAAGTAAATCAAGACAGACTGCAGAGCTCTTTAGGCCAAGGAGAGCCTACATGCAAGCCGGTAGTGTTTTCCTCAATCCCGTGGATGAGGGGGAAATGCTCAGGTAAGTGCAGACACAACCCGTGAGTTAATGGCTGGCTATGTAGCTGGTGTCACAAGAAGTGCTTTGGCTTTTATGATCATGGGTTCCTCTGAGGAATGAGAACTGCTAGTGCGAGACAGGATCCATCTGACAAAGCAGGGAAAGAACATCCTTGCCAACAGGCTGGCCAACCTGATGAGAAGAGTTTTAAACTGGGTTATATCGAAGGATGGTGATGACAGCTTATAGTTAAGTAAGTGAGTAGCAGTTAGGGGTGATAAGTTCAAGGGGCAGAGGAATGGAGTGAGAGACTCCTCAGGAAAGATAAAACAAGTCAAAAGAGAATCCATCTCAAGTGCCTGTACACAAATGCATGCAGCCTAGGAAACAAACAGGAGGCGCTAGAGCTCCGTGTATGGACACAGAACTGTGAAATCATTGGAATAGCTGAGAAGTGGTGGGGTAGCTCATATGGCTGGAGATCTGATAGGGAATCATCTGATAACAGCTCTTTGGGAAATACAGGCAAGGAAGAAGAGGAGAGTGGTGGCCCTTTTTGGAAATGAGCAGTTCACAGTAGAAGGGATCCTGTGGGAGGCAGCTCTGAATGTCAAAGCAGCAGGTTCAGTGGAGGATCACCAAGATGGCTGGGGGCTGGAGCACATGCCCAGTGAGAAGAGGCTGAGGATACTGGGCTTCTTCAGCTTGGAGAACAGAAGGCTTTGGGGAGTGCTAATAGCAATCCTCCAGGGTCTGTGAGGAGGTTATCAAGCAGATGAAGCCAGGCTTATTCCTGAGGTGCAGAGCAAAAGAATGAGAGACAGTGGTCCTAAACTGAAACGGGAGATTCTGAGTAACTGTAAGGAAAAATTTCTACTCTGAAGATAATTATGTACAGGAATAGGTTGCCCAGAGAATCTCTGGCCCTGGCAGTGTTCAAAACCCCATTGGAAGACTGCACTCAATGATGTCCCGAGACCCCTTCCCACCTAAGTGATTCTGGGACACTTGTGGAGATGCAGGTAGATTGAACAGGTGCATTAGAGCCATTGTACAAGTATCTGTTGAGAAGAATCTGGAATCTCCTGATACAGAAGACTATGTGGCCATGTTCAGAAATAGTAGTTCTGTCCACTCTGAGCTCTCTTCATGTTTTTGTTACCTTACAAGAGAAGATTTGTTTTAGTCTCTTGTGTAACCTCTCAGAAAAATGCTGAAAAGAGAAATGATTGCTGTCTCTAAATGCACTGAGTAAATGCCAGGTAGATAAACAGTCTATTTAAGCTCAAGGCCAATGTTAGAACAAGAGTAAATTGCTTTAAACCAGTGATGGATAAATTTCCATCAGAAATTAGAAAAAAAGTCCTTAATCATTGGTCTGATGAGATTCAGCAACAGCTTTCCAAAAGGGAATAATGGGGAGGAGAGGGACAGTTAGAAACAGAGCTCACTATGTTGATTTTTTATTCCCAACTGTATTGCCAAAAAAAGTTAACATAAAACTTTCAAGAGTTGCCAACATACAACCTTATGTAGGCATTGCATTTCCAACCGTCCTTCATTTCCTGCTTTTTAAACTTGAAGCCTGGCAGTCGCGTTAGTCGTTTTGAACTATGAGTCATATAAGCCATGGTGGTCTGTGGCCAGCCTTGCAGCAGTGCTGGTTTGCAAACAGTTAGCATTAGTTCCAGCCCCGGCCATAAAGTCTGTTTCACAAATGTTGTTCCCTTTCGTATTTTATCCACTATATCCAGAAATCTAGGCATTGCTTTTGTGTATGCCATAAGAAATCCAAAGGTCGTTTAGCAATCAGGGAAGTTTTACTAGCATGAAAGTATATACCTTTTGACTAGTAATGTTACCAGTACAGAATAAATTTAAGCATATGGCAAAGCAGATTAATGAAATCTAAGCATGTGCTTAAGCACTTCATTGAATTGTGGTCTGCAGATATAAGTATAGTATCTCATCTGGTGAATAATTCCAAGTTAAGATGTCTCTGCATTTTCCCATCCACATGACAGCCAATGATGCTTCATAGGGAGTATCTGCATTTCTGTGGCATCAACATCTGTTTCAGAATGGTTACTTTTCATTAAAAGTTCCCATCCGTTGTTAATTGAATTATAGCTTTCAATTTCAGCAATGTCAGGTACTTGAGGGAGAAGAAGGAGCTACACCCAGAGGGGAATCCTTTTATTCTGATGAAAGAATAAATTATCAGATTCAATAATAATTAGTTTGCAGAATTCTCTGCTAGTAACCACAGTGTTCACAATAAAATGTGCCCTTGCGTTATGAGTCTGAGGTCTTCCTACCTCACAGCAACTTAAACATTTTTAGATACATGCATCTAAAAGCTGCATTGCAGCAGGTGTCTCTCCTTAGCCTCTTAATAATGAGGTCACCTTGTTCAGTCCTTTCTCAGCTATCACGTTCCTTTTGGGGCAGGGAAAAGAGGAAGCCTCTCTAGTAAAAAAAGGTACATTTTTCTCCTCTTTGTAACAACCAGCAGTTTTTCTTCAACTGTGGGAGGTACTTCAGAGTGAAGTGAGAGCAGCTGAAGATCTGGAATTAGACTTATGTGGCAATGATGCCACAGGCAGAGTCTCATTAGCTGCGAGTTTGGTGAATTTCTTTAAGGACAAGCTGCCTGTCTCCTTTACGCTAGAGAAACCTGGGAACTGGCAATAAAGTTGATAATGTATTCACTGTACCCAGGGTATCAGCTGAAACTTTAAAGCAGTTAAAAGAGCACCAAGGGAGGACTCAGTAGGTCTCTGCATGGCCACTATGTCTCTGCGTGAAGTCCCAGACCCTCCTGTCCATTCAGGATTGCATGGGAGTTATTTCCATGTGTTGTAGGTGTGCAAGCTACTGCATGCAGCCTTAACCCACTCATGCTCACTGGTTCTTGAAATCCCATGAGGAATGTGGAGAGTCTGGTATATTCCTGTTGTGCGAGATGGGTGGCCACAGGCAGAACCCTTGAGCAGCAGCCTGAGTTATCCAGCTACTCTGCTGTGCCAGATGATGTATGCCACAAATGAAGGTGTACTTCAGGACCTGTGCAGTTAAAGGAAGTAGCTCATCATCTCTATTACACATATTTTATCGATTTTCTGTACGCTCGATGATATCAACTGAATTAATAATGTCATTCAGCCTGTGTCACTTCTTGGTCTTTCATGTGTCTGACTTACGGATCTCCTTTCTTACCTGTTCACAAGCGATCAGTGATATTGCAGAAGTATCAGGGCAATGTGAAATCTCTGTTATAATTTATGAGTAGTAATGCCCTTCATGCACGTCTCTCTTTTTTTTAATTCTCTTTTGTACTTAAACCTAGTTCCAGATTACTGTACTAAATGTGTTCTGTGTCTCCTTACGGAGGTATTATGAAGCTGTTGATTTAGAAAACAGGTTTTCCAACAATAGTCTAGGAAGTTTTTAAGTGCTTCCAGTATAGAAGCACATTGAACTGTCAAATATATTCCTAGAAAACTCTTAAGGAGATAAAATACTTAAACATTCTCTTTTTTTTTTATTCCAAGTCAGCCAGGAAAGTAAATCAGTTTTAGCTATTTAGTGTAGTCTGTTAAAAGGCACTAAATGGTCAGAAATAACTGTCAGCACTATGGTGAGCTGCCTGACATTGGTAATACAATTCAGATGTGCAGCTGAGATGTTCCTCCTCCTAATTTATGCTCTTTTGTGGCAAGGACAGCAATGTTCACAAGCATCAGCCTGAGCCACGGTCTTCAGATAATGAAGCAAGTATAATTGCTCATTTCTGTAGCACTTGGAAGCCCATGCATAATGATGTTCAAATCTCTCATCTTGAAAGACGGTAGGAGCTCATGTTTCTGAGACAGGCTGAGACAACTCCCGCAGTTCAGTGAGACTGACACCCTGCTGGTGTCTCCTCCTGGAAGCCCAGAGGCGTCTCCTGCTGAGAACCTGCATCTGGTTGCTCCTATACAAACTTCACTTTCAGCTGGGGGAGTGAGAACAAGATCTTCCTTCCTTGATGTTTGGCAGTGTTTTTCCATGGGACTCTGGAAATGCAGGGTGATTTTTAAGACCACTGCTTTATGATTGGATATTTTTTCCCATCTGAGGGTTAAACATCCAATGGTGAGTCAGCTAGAGCTTACCTGATGGTGCTTTCTCTTCACTGATTGTTTTGATAATTCCTACTTCATAGTCATCTTGGAGAGGGGGAAATGGTGATGAAGTTAATCTGAAAATAAGCCTAGTATTTAGACATGCTTGATACTGCTCTGTACAGTTTTATACTAGAGTGTGGTACTGCAGTACCATGTTTTCTTTCCTTCCAGTTGTATACCTAAAATCAGATTATTAGGGCTATGTGTATTCTCAAAATTCTTTATCATGAGGGGCAGCTGACATACAAAGTCTTTGGTAGAAATACTTATTTTTAGAAGAATCCATAAGATGAGGAATAATAACTTAGCTAGCTTTTCATATAGGCTCTGATCTTCCATTAGTGAATCAGACTACATCTCATGTCACACTCTTTAGCTAGATCTCAAGGTATATTACTCTTATATTACAGTGAGAGAGAGGCAAAGGCATGAGGAAGTGAAATGATTTGCCCAGGTACCCAGGGAGTCAATACCGTATTAAAAATTGTATCCAGTTCTACAGGTTTATATCTCCAGTGACCTGTCAACTGGCACCTTTTATCTCACTTCTTGGTGCTTGTGACTTGATTAGGAGTGACCTTTAGAGATGATGGAGGTTTTTACTGAAAGCACTGAATCCTCTCAGAAAAATCACAAAGCTCACTTTTCTGTAGTAGTCAAAAATTCATCCTAACTTCCTTAGGAGAAATTGTGAAGAAGATGGGTAAGTATAAATTAATTAATCTCAGTTCTAAAGAAACATGAGAAAAAAATCTCACGTCTGAATCTGAGAATGTCATGGCTTAGATTGGGCAAATATATATATGCCAATTAAAACAACAGCTGATTGTTTCTAATGAAGAATATATCCAGGAACAAAAAGAAGAGAACTTGTCAGGATGCAGCAGACAATTACTAGAAATATACATCTTTTAGCTTTCTGCCCCTGTGCATGAGCAGTGAGCGTTGTGCCATCCAATAAAACATTTTTCATCTCATCAGAATATTGCAAGTTCTATTTTGATTGTCATAAGAAAAAGCAGTTCACAGGAGATATTAGAGGATGGATGTTTGTTCTCTTCTGCCTTTTTTAATGTGTTCAAGATGTGTAGGTTAGAAATGCAGAAGAGAAAATGACTACAGCTATCAGAGTCTTTCATAGGTGACTGAGCAAAAGAAAATCCTAGGATATCACATAACAGACCTTACAGCAAGATTTGTTCTCATTCTGTGAGGGTTCTAGGAAATTCACATATCATGTCTCAGTCCAATGAGCTGTCATGAACACAGGCTACTCAGGCACAGTAGTATGTTTCTGCTCTTTTAGTATGTAGCCAGATAAACTTTTGTGGTTGGACGGACAGGCACATTTTCCCCCTTTCTTATCTGAGCTAATCTCTAACTGTAGTTGTATAAATCCCTAAGCAAGTAATTGATTCTTTCCTTTCTCAGAACACCTGCTGACCTATATTTTTAGAGGCCAAATTTCTTGAAATTAGTTTAAAAATACAGAATTTAAATGTTCATTCACCACAGCTGTATAGAACCAGCATATATTTATTTCTTTTTTTTTTTCCCTGAAATTAAGATACTTCATGAATATGTGTCACATAAAGTATTTGAAGTGTAGTGTTCAGCACGGAGGAAGAGACTGAATACACTATGAGAAAACCAGAATCACATCTGTCCTTTTATAGAGGGAAGGCAGAGGGGGTTTTAAAGTGTTGGGTTAGGTCTGTAATCTAGGCCAAGTTAGGCAATAACTTTGGAAGTGCAGGGAAAACATTTGCACTTAATGATCTGGAGGAGAGAAATTGGTGAAAAGATGCAAAGAGAAGAGAGAGGTAATGCAGAGCTCATGAATTGTATATGGACTGGAGAGTACTATGGTCTTTAGACAGGATAGAGAAGGAGAATGAAATAAAAGACATGAAGAACTAACAGTATGGATATGGTAATTATCTACTGGGATAAAAACGTGAAGCGTTTGTTGTCCTATTGTATTGTTCAGGAAAAACGTTAAGAGATGCTCATAATCTGGATCCATGGTAGATTGAAAAGAAGATTGAAGTGAGCTCTAAGGTCATATCAGAAGTTATCTGTTGCAAGTCTCATCTATGCCTGATCTTCAGAGGATTCAAGTTGTTCCTTGCACTCTACAGCTGTGGACTTAAGCAGAAGCTGCAATAACTCCTGAGGTGACTACCAGAGTCTCAGCCATCCCAGTTGTTAAGTTCAGAGAAATACTGCCCAATCAGCGTCTGAATGTAGTGGGTTTCCTGTGAAGGTCTGTGACAGTCTCTAGCCGTTGTATGTGCATGTTGGGTGCACTCTACGTAATGTTACCACAATTGCTTCTCCCTACACACACTCACACTCACATTCAGTCTGCTTGTGGTGTTGACTGCTTCCCCAGGCAGTGTTTATTCACGCAGGGGACAAAGTCAGGGGAGAGGGTTCTTCTCTGTTTGATTTATTGGGGAAGGAGGGAGTGATTCTTGGAGATCCGTTGCTTTGTTGTTTGGTTTTGATTTTATGTTAAACCAATGCAAATATTCACCAGTACACTTACAATGCGCTACATAAGATGTCAGTGCATGGATCATGCGCCACCCTGTATAAAAACTATCACTGACTATTTCTAATCCAGCATTTGAAAAATCACAGGTAATGTATGCTTGTGTGTAGTAAATTACTCCTTAGCAGCTAGTATGGGTTACGTGGGTAACCTGTGTTCAGAAGAAGGTACTTCTTGTTATATTTGTGTCTCCTTTTCTCATTGATAGTATAGGATTTCACTGAGTGAACACTTGTATATGTACTTATCTCTATTCACCTGCCTAGTCCCAATCAGATTAGTGGAAATTCTTGTTTGAGTCATACAGAGTAATCTGGGCCTCTCATTGCAAACCATGGATGAAAGGAGCCGGACTTTCTCACTAGACCTTCATACATAAGTTGGCACAAAGGGTGCTCTGGACACCAGGCACTGTGGCAACTATGTGACTAGTATGGTAGGTGGACAAATAGCCATCTGAGGAGACAGCCACAAAAAGACTTGGAAGGGAGTCAGAAGCAGAGGGAGGTAAGCTGGAAGGATGAGCCTTTTTCCTATCTGACCCCTGTTTCTGCATCACAAAGCAATGAGTTTCCCAAATCAGACACAAACAAACTCTTCCATTTCCAAGGACAGAGTGGGTCATGCAAGGCATGCCAGTCTTTGCAAAATGGGCTCTAACTGGCACTAGCCAGAGCCTTAATATTCATTACCTGCAATTGAGTGGCACTCAAAAAGTCTGACTTCTTTTCTCCATCCTAAGAAATATTCAAAGGAAATAAACAGTATTGCTTCCATTCTGTTCCTTACAATTGAATGGCCATGGTCAAAATAAGTGAGGACCAAACAAAGCCAGAGTAAAAGATGGTGCTTCTTGGAAGTAATTTCATCTCTGAGAAGCTGATGTGATTTCTGCAAAGAAGTATCACTTAATCATGATATATCATGTAATACGTAATGAGCATAGTTTGTTTTAAAGGTTGTAGGTCTGCGTGTGTAACTATAAATATATCACAATGATGAAGGTAGTCATGTGTGAAAAAGTAAGATTGTCTGACTGTAGAACTTTTCCCCTTCCAAAACTCCTCAGACTTTTTTCTGCTGTGTGGGTGTGTTCTTACATACCTGGAGAAAATTACATAGTTTTAAAAATTGAGTGTTATCCAATAAAGAACATTTTGCTGAGTTTCATTATAGACCCATAATATGTTCTCAAAAATGGAACATGATTTTTGAAGAGGAGGTTATTAACCATAGTGTTATAACTCTTATGCTCCTAGGAATATGATGGATAGAAAGAATATGCTTATAAGTTATCTGGGGACAGTGTTTTGTGGCACTTTTTTATTGTTACGGGGGGGAAAAGGCAATATAATAGTATCTATTGGAAATTACTTGAAGGCTACTCCATTTGAGCTGATTGATATATCTGCTGGTTAAAAAGGGTGTTTCCATTTTATGATATTAAGACAAATTAGATAAAAACTGAATAAGGGTTTTATAACACAGCTTTCACCTAGACAGAAGTGCAAAGATGGGTCTGTTCTTGTAAACTGTAAAGTAACAGAGCCAAAACACTCTCCGAGTCTTCTTGAAATGTCTACCTATAGGTGTTTTTTAAAAGGAAAAATTAATAAAACATTTGCTTTACAACAGGAATATCCTAAAGACGTCTGTCCTAGAAATATATGCACAACTTCAGGATTGTGTGTGCTGCCGTTTACTTCAGTAGAATTTTAAAAAGATTTAGTTGTGCAGTGTTTAACACTTTTTGGATCTAAGGCACTGCTCAGACTAACAAACATGTTTTATGCATCAGCAGGAAAGTGCATGTGTTTATGAGAAAGCTAATTGGAAAGAGGAAGGAGAATATTTAGCACTATACTGCTTTTGGCTGGGATAGAGTTAATTTTCTTCATAGTAGCTAGTATGGGGCTATGGTTTGGATTTGTGCTGGAAACAGCGTTGATAACACAGGGATGTTTTTGTTACTGCTGAGCAGTGCTTGCACAGAGTCAAGGCCTTTTCTGCTTCTCACCCCACCCCACCAGTGAGCAGGCTGGGGGGGCACAAGAAGTTGGGAGGGGACACAGCTGGGACAGCTGACCCCAGCTGACCCAAGGGGTATTCCAGACCATATGACATCATGCTCAGCGTATAAAGCTGGGGGAAGAAGAAGGAAAGGGTGGACATTCGGAGTGATGGTGTTTGTCTTCCCAAGTAACCATTAACATGTGATGGAGCCCTGCTTTCCTGGAGATGGCTGAACACCTGCCTGCCGATGGGAAGTGGTGAATGAATTCCTTGTTTTGCTTTGCTTGTGTGTGCGGCTTTTGCTTTACTTCAACTGTCTTTATCTCAATCCATGAGTTTTCTCACTTTTACTCTTCTGATTCTCTCCCCCACCACACCAGTTGCCAGCTGGGGTTAAACCATGACAAGTACTATCCAAACTTTTGTGTCCATGTGGATAAGAAATCTTACACTTCTAAGACGCTTGCGTAATTGTGCTGCCCTTCAGAATGCAGTTGTCTGCAGGGGGACAAGGCATCATTTGCAGGAGTTAATTTTTAAAAAGGCTACCTGAGCCCTCCTATCAAACATGATTCCTGGCCCCTCTTTGGTTTAATTTACTATATTAGAAATGCTAGAAATAAGCACCTGCAGTTCTGTACGAGTGAGTGTTTAATGGAGAAAACGAGATTACTGCAGTTTTTGAGAATGGACGAGGCAAAGTTTGACTCCTTATTTCTCTCCTGACTGATATTTATGATGGGTAGGAAATATGGGTGTATTTGTGTATGCAGGTAATAAAACCACATGGACTTTTATAACAAAGATCGAGTTTAAGAGCATTTGTGAGTTCATTAGATTACCCAGCCACATTTTGGGAGGTTACAGGCAGAACACATTCTGGTAGAAAAACATCCTATTAGGCAGCAAACACACACTGTATATGTCATGCATTTTTATTACTGCTTCCATATTCATTAAAGTTTAAGGCCTTAAAAGACTTGTCAAAATGTTATGCCAAGCTGAGAAACATTGCCTTGATGTGCCTTAGCTTTGCAAGTCTTATTGGCATTGCTAGCACTCTGTCTGAGTAGTCAAGAAAAAACCCTACATTTTTCAAGTCACTTGTATGTTTGTCCCCAATATGCACTTCTCATTTTTCTTCATTCTTGATATATTTTTCAGGATTTTCTACCTTTCATATGTAACTCTTGTCTAAAAAGTGATGGGGTTTACTTGTTCATATATATGGTCCTGATTAGGGAAGGTCGAGTTAGATCTGAACTTTCTCCAAGTTCTGGGGACATCACATTGGAGGCTTAGTCTTAGGGCATCCGTAGCTACTGTTCTTTTATTTATGAATAAGAGGACTTTGTGTAGGCTTGAATCCATACACTTACTGCAGTATGAATAGCTAAATTCAAACATGGTTTAACTCATGGTGCTCTCAGGATGTTCTGCTTGATGTAGAGGACAAATAGAAAAATATTCAGAGGATAAAGAAAGTAAAGATAGAATGGGGAGTGAACAGAGTTTTAAAAAAAAGAGGAAGAAATGAAGGCAGAAAAGAGAGAATAAAGGTGTGGGAAATCTATACTCTGTGTGCTTGTGTATAAATTGTAGGCCCGATAGGATTGACAGCAGTGTTTAGGAGTTTGGGATGCTTTATACATATGGTACATTGTAAGTAAGCACCTGCTTCTACCAAACGAACAGTTTGATTGTGGCAGTTTCTTTGTTTCTAAAAAATATAAAGAAACTCTTACAAGACTTTTGATAGGCTTGAGTCTGGGGTAGAAATGGATGGGGAAAGATTTACAGACAAGATAGTGTATCATGCCTTTATGTAAATATCCTGTATGTATAACATTACAATACAAAAATTCTACTACATTCGAAAGATCACTGTTATAGCCGTCTCTACAAGTAACTGTATCGGACCAGATGGGAAACCAATGGTTTAGGCAGTTTGTCAATACATCAGAAGTAAAAAAGAAAAACCACATAGAGGAAAGACAGTGATGGTGACATTAGAAAACTGAGTGCTTCTATTTTTAAACGATGTTGTATGTGTAAGTCATTGTTAACATTTTTTCAGAAAAGTCCAGTGTGACTTACCTGAGTTCCCACTGGGCCCTGGGGAACTTCATGGTGATGTTGGTGAGAGGGGAGGCAGATGAGTACAGAGTGCACTTGAAAACACCCCTGTGATATTTCAATGATGTGCAGGAGAAATGCTACAGGAGCATGACCTACAACAGACTTTCTTTCCAGTGACAGCTCTGGTCTGTGAGATACAGAAAAGGGAGCCTTTTGTAATAAGAGACCCTCCCTCCTCAAGAAAAGTCTTTTCTGTCAGACTTTGCCTGTTCTCTGAAGCATCTTAGACCTAAAATAAATACCAGAACAGTTGGACATCTTTACACTCTGGTTAGTAAAACTTAATTTAAAAGTAAAAGCTATTTTTACTGGACCCACTGGTGTCAATGACTTAGGAGTGCTCAAACAAATTTTTATGATCCTGGCAACAAACTAAAAGCATTAACTTTTGTTTTGTGCTTGTCTCCGCCTAAAGCAAATTTTTATGGTCTAGTTAGGTTCTCTTGAAAACGGGCTTTTATAAGTAAATACTCATGGATGATTAACCATCCTAAAATAAAACTGTTGTCAGATGTTTAAAATGTGTGGCGCATGAGGGAGAAGGTATGTATATGTTGAGTTGAAAGCTAATTTCTACATTTCAGTGCATCTGCAACGGTTAGTAAAACTGTGGAACCTGCAGATGTACTTCCAAGGACTTGAGCTTGGGGAAAGTGTGTCTTTTTAATCTAGTGGGTTCTAGTGTTTGGGAGCAAAAAAAATTGTGGCATGGTAAAGTGGTTTCCTAACTTTTGCAGTGTAAAGGAAGGATATCTTAATCAAAGCAGATCTTTCAAGACCAAGACTATTTTTACAAAGTTTAAGTGGAACAGACATCAACTGAAGAAATGTCATATGAAGAAACATGGAGAAAAACCTGTAAATGAGTCCACAGAAAATATTTTTATGTGTTCTTTTACTGTACCCATCAATAAAATACCAATATACTGCTGGCTGGTTACTTGTCACTATAAGAAAAAACAATTGGATTTTGGAAATTGATTTTCTTAGAAAGGCATGCAGAAATCTTACTTTCAGATAAGTATTTCACACACTAATTTGGCTTTTCTCATTCATTCTTATTTCAGTCATAATTTGTAGAGCAGTATACAGTCTGTAATTAATGCAGTGGACTCAGATGAATAACTTTGTAACTGACAAGAGACGGTCCTTTTTGACCTTCATTTTAATCTTGGAAAATTAGGCAAAATTAAACAACTTCTGCAAAAGAATGAATAAAAGATGGTTCAGAAAATGTCCCTTTTCAGTAAAATAACAATATACTGTTTGATGATCCATTAATCACCGATAGCTGGTCTAATTTTGGGGTGGGAAAAGCAAATCGTTTTCTGTGACCTTTTATTTCTGCTCAACTTATAAGACAACCTGATTTTTTTAGTTATTTCTGTCTTCTGTGGTAGAAATATTAGATCTCACTCAGGAAGATGTAAAAGTTCTAATTGCAAGCTTCCCCCCCCCTTATATATCCCAATTTCATGAGCTTTTTTTTTTTTTTTTACTTGGGAGTAACATGAAAGCACAGACACCTGGGGTGTGATGAGGGCTGGGGCTCCTTGAGCACCAGGAACTCTGGGGGCCCCATCCAGGCAGCGCCTGGCAGCCCAACCCATCCCACCAGCCAGGTGACAGCCCCAGCCCCAAGCATCGGGCACCTCCCTGGGGATGGGGCAGGATGTGGGCCAGGGAAGGCAGGGCCATGGGGACCTGGTGAGACTGGGGCAGGGACTGACAGCCCCAGGTCCTGACATGGGGTCCTGGGCCACAGGCGGGGTGGGGTGGGAGCCCCAGGGGGCTGGGCAGGGACAGTCAGGGCTGGCAGTGCCTTAGGACCCCGACAGGGTAATGAGAAGGGGATTTGGTGTTTAAAATCAGTGATGTGTTTATCAGTGAGTTCACCTCAGAGGGAGTTCCAGGTGCTTTTAGTTACTGCATGAGTCAGGCCCTCCCCTCTGCACACACAGCTTTTCCATAAAGACCCCCATCCTAGGGTCTGTTTGTTACTGCTGTGTGCTGGTAAAATTATAGCTGGCTTCTTTACTCAGCCTTTCTGGGCACCTGACGACAGACAAAGTGTTGTACGAGAGGCAGTAGTAATGTACAAAAGCTACATGACTGCTGGTGAGAGATGTTGCATTGCCTTGACAACAAGTACATTTTAAGTCTGCTGATTGACATTTTACTTCCTTCCCTTGCATATAGTTTTATGAAACCTGCTGGTTTTCAGACAATGGAAAGAGATTTCCTCAGGAATGTGAGCCCTGGGTCAAAAGAGTTATTTACGCAAGGGAGAAAAACTGAGCAGACCTATGCGCTGCATGGAAGCATAAGGTTCAGTAGCAGCAGAGTGTTCATGGCATGCAGAGGCAATTACCAATAATCTTGATTGAATATGAAAATGAATAGAGTCATTCATGTTGCTTAGGGTAGGTTTGGGGGTTTTCTTTCTCATTTTCCAGCAGGTGAGGGAGCTCTCCCCATCAGGCAGGTATTGTAGAGCTGATCTTTAGACAGCTACAGAAAAAGCATCCTGTGGTGCCTTTCTCTGCCTCTGGTTAATAATAGCTAATCTGAAAGCGGGAATGGATTGAATGGGTTACCCACATACCTGTCACGCTTGCCAGCTGACTTTCTTATTTATACAGGGATCCCTGTGAGAATTTCCAAGGGGGGAAAATTTGTGTTTTAAATTAAAAACAATGAGCAACTCTCCTTTGGGCTAGTCAGGGACTACCAGAAGTAGAAATGTAAATGATTTTTAAGGATCTAGGATGCATTGATTTCCTTGTTCTACTTTCAAGTCTCAAGTTTGCTGAAGACTCTGCGCCGTATTTTTTTAGTGATTCAAATCCATGATTGTTGGCTGAATCTGTGGAAGTAAAAAAAAAAAATTAAAAAAAAAAAAATCCCATCTTCCAGTCATTGAAATTTATGGTAAAACATTGCCTTGCAATGAAACTAAGATTTGGCCTGTAGCCTGCTGGGTTTTAGTTGTGCCGCATAATTACATGCAGTACTGTTCACGCAAACTGAGACTGACTGCATGCCAGTAATTTGCAGAAGTCATTAACGAGTTTTGGGGGGAGATGGTGAAAATTAAACATTATCAGCTGGCTGGTTAATGGGCATTTACTGTGTACAGTCTAGTCACTGAAACATAGGAACTTTCATTCATAAAGTCAGAACAGATCTGTTCATTTTGTTCTGGCTCTGCAGATGGCAGTGTTACAAGATTATGCATTTTTGGAAATGTCTTGAAATATTTTTGCATGATGATATGAAGGCAGCAGTGAAGAAGAAATTCTTGAGATGTAATATGAAGATTCTATTTACCTATGAAGCAGAAAATACTTAATAACTTTGGGCATGCTTATCTTTAATAAATCCCCATGGTGAACTCTACCTTTGGCTACTGTCCGGCTTCTCAGTCTTACAGTCACCCAATTTTTTTTCACAAAAGTCAGAAGCCTTTGTTATGGAAGCTAAAGAAATGGACCCTTATTTCTCTCTTGCTGAACAAATAGGTCCCTACAGCAAATAGTTTTTCATCTCTCAGCTGTGTAGATGTGATCAGTTAATGGCCTGATTTAGGAACAGTATTATCCTCCTGTACTTCACATTACATATCCCTAGTATATACTGTGTTTACTGTACAGCCCACTTCTGTGTTCAGATTAAGCTTCAATGTACAGTGAACCAGTTCAAGATGTAACCAGAATTTCCTTTTCTTACACAGCACAGCAGTTTAACTTAGAACACATTAGAATTTATCCTTCTAAGCAAGGATTTTTTTCCTTTTCGTCATGGGAATATTATTTAAAAATGTGCATGGTGTGAATGGGATTATAGATATATAGCTGTATAGGGATCTGTGTCATAGAGTCAGAGGCTTAAGCACTTTACATTCCATGGGAATCTAAAGATCACATTCTAGATATCTTTAAATGGTTAACACCAAATGCAGGTTAACAGTATTTGCAATTAAAAACCAAATAAAAATGTATGTGTAGGTAGTGTACCATTTATCACATGGCCTTTGCTGAATATAGGTGAAAATGCAGTCTCTGACTCCATGGTGTAGAAAAGTTGTACTAGAAAAGTTCACCTTTGGTGTTAGAGAGATTGTCCTTCCCAGGTTTAACTACACCCCATTTATAGAATGGGCTGTTGAATGTTCAAAACCGTAGAATCCCATTTAAAAAAACTTAATTCAATGGGTTACAGAGATTTATGCTAATAAACCTCATATGTGCTAACAGTTCTGTATGTAATAGCTGCATACACTGTAGAGAGATAAGTGTTTCAGAAAAAATGCAATATAATTTCAGGTAATGCATTGCACTAGATGTAGATGTATTTACCTCTGATCTTGGAATATGGGGAAATAGGGCAATTATCCACAAAACCCTTCTGCTTTTGGGCAGAGGCAAAAGATGTTTGTAGTGCATGATTGCTTGTGTACACAAACTTTCCAGGAGAAAACACATTACTAGTTGTCCAGAGGTTTTATAAATAAACTGACTTCTAGACTTACATTACTTTCAGTGATAGCTGGAGTAGCTCATAAGAATATATGATAGGCAAATGTTTACTTGACATCTTTCTGATTCTTCTGATTTTAAAAACAAACACAAGTTTTGATCTCCTAGATATTTCATTGATTATGCAAATGAGCTCTATGAAGTCTGAAAATATTTAAATCTTATCTATACACATTATATCTACTGACACAAAGTACACAAATACAAAAAAAAGAAAAAGAGTAGGCATCAAAGCTGTGCCCCAAAGTGCTTGATATTTAAAACAAAACCTGCATTTAGAGTGGATTTAAGGCTACCTCAGCTGCAGACATCAGGAAACACAATGGTGTGTTTAACTTTACCCATTAGTAGTTCAAGATGCAATATCCTGAAAGCAACCTTGCTACTTTGAGCATGAAACTTTAACTACTAACACATTTCTTTTGGATGTAGCTGCAGTAACTCTAGGTTAGGGGTAATAACTCAAGTTTAAGTTTTGTTAGGTCTTGCTCTTGCTTTGTTTTTCAGGATAAAAAAGTGAAAAGTCTATAGAGTTTTTAAAATTCTTTGAGAAAATCACTAGCTGCTCTGATGAAAACTGCCTACCAATTACATGTTGCGAAGCAAAATTTAAGGATTACACAGTTGATAGCTGCAAAGACAGCAGGTGGAAAAGAAAAAGGGCATAAGCAATGAAGCAGCTAGTAATTTTGACATCAAGAAAAGACGCATGGAAAATTAACCCCTTTGCAAAACAGAACCGCCACTAAGTTTATCGCTGGAATTCCCAAATGTTGATGGGCTCTCAGAGACAGAGCTGTCTGTTAAAGTGACATCTAGCCTGAAGACCATCCAACATCCCAGGAAATTGCAGGGCAGTCTGTGTAATACAGGTCTTGTTTCAGTTTCAGCAGCTGCAGCTGTTTAAAAAATCGAAAGAAACGTTCGTATATCCAGCAGATAGGCAAAGAGGCTGGATAACAGAGATGTGTATTTTATTTCTGTGCACAAGAGTCTGGAACACTGACATTTTCCCACTTTGTTTCTGTTACATTCATTTACTCTAGAACTAAAAGAGATGTACATTTCTTCCATAGATATTTCTCCTGTGCTAGTCTGAGAGCAGGTTTCTGTGATGAGTCACATTTTGCAGTAGTAGAAAACCAAAATTCTGTATCTTGGCATTGAAAGTTTGGGGAAAGCTTGGATTTAAGGTTGGATCTGAACTTTCTGATTGTTCCATATCTGAATTTGTCTTCCCTTGTACATGGGTGTAACCATTTTCTAAGAGAAAAATGCATTTCTTTCTAGAACAAGGCAAGTCAGTACCATGTACGCTATCTTTGAAATGAAGAAACATGTATGGTTATAATTAAAAAGGAAAGGGAAGGGAAGAGGTTTAATAAACAAGAAGTTATATATTTATTTTTTGATCTGATTATTTTTTAGTTCCTTAAAGTTGAAGTGTGGGACAGTGTAAAACAATAGTAGTTTTATTATTTTAATCTATATACACACTTGTAGGTATGATTATAGTGGTTATTTTTTGCAATATGTCCTAGTAGCCATGCTCAGCTTTAGTAATTTTGAGAGGAACCAACATGTGCAGTGGAGAGACTGCAGATCTAACAATGTGCCACTATTGGTTTTTGCCTGTGTCAGTATATTTTTATTTTTTACTTTATTTTATAGCAAGAACGAAGTTTACATAGAGAGGATGAGAAAAGATCAAATGGAGCAGAAATACAAGTGTGAATTGTGTTCATTGACTTGTAAGCAGGTCACAAAATGTTGCATTTTATAAATTTAGTGTTGAGAAGGTTAAATTCAAATTTTGGGAGTCAGGGGGGGTGGGGTGGACAGGGGTAGCAGCTTGGTTGCAGTTACTCCTTAAACCAGACATAGGTTTCCTGGAAATAAGTCCGGACTAGCTTCTTGTGTACTGGGGAGTCAGCAGATCCAAGCAGCAGCTGGGTCGATTCAGGGCTAGCAGATCCAGTGCCGTTGTGCACCTGTGATGCCTCCTTTCAGGAGTCTGTGAGCAGCAGTCAGTATAGTAATCAGACACAATCTTACATCAACCTGCTGTGTATTTTAACATTAAAAACAAAACACTTAAGGAAGTTGATATGCAGGCTTTTTGCTGCTTCTAGTTCTGTCAGATGGTTAGCTGTAATCTTCTCCAGTGATGGCAGACCTATCTTTTCAAATACCCTCAGCAGGTTCCTTAACCAACAGCTCCTCCAAAGTGCCTGTCCTCCTTGCCAGAGAGTGACAGGTCTTTCCACACAACCAGAACCAAACTGCTTGGATCCAGAATTTTATCTGGCATCCTCTGAGCCAATATTTTTTGTCTAGACTTAAAAAGTAAAATTGTCACAGTTCATCTGTCCGTTATATTGCAACAGTCCCAAACTAACTATTCAAGACGAGTTTATCCTGAGCTGGTGTTTTGTTGCCTGCCTGTTTTCTGTAAAATGTACTATCTAAGATAAACCACAGTATACATACAGTGTATTATGCCACTGTATAGCATTCACAAATTGTTGCAAAGGACATCACATAAATTATTTCAAGACATCAAAAATTTGCTTTCCTAAATCTTGCTGAATGTAATCGTTTTCCACCTTCTGTGGAGGCAGATGATGTTGCCCTCTATTATCACATTTGTCTTAGACCTCCTTCATCTCCAGACTCTGTGTCTACATTAACAAGCAGTGCAGACCAGTAAGAGGTTCTTAGGGCTGAAACACTTTGTGGTGGCTGATGTCCATACTGCACACATTTCACAGTGTTTTATTTCAGACTAGTCCTAGTCTGGGTCTGTGATTCTGTGAATGCCCGTTAGTGGGTGAAGTCCTGTAGGGGCTCTTCTGAAGAGCATCTGCCAGGTTAGCTTTGTCCAGAAGGAATTTGCTGTGTGTGCTCCAGCTCACTGTGAATCAAAGTACAGTATGTCAAGACAGTCCACAGTATTTTTTTAAAAAAAAACAAAACAAAAGAAAACAAAAAAGACCACTCTCCCTGATCTGAAAATGTTACTGTAAACACACTATGAATTGCCAATAGTAAAAGCCTACTAGTACGTATATTTGTTTTACAGCTTTAAGCCCTTTAAGTTTTCCCTCATTTTATATATAGGTGTCGTGGTTTAAGCCCAGCTGGCAACAAAGCACCACAAGGCCGCTCGCTCACTCCTCCACCCTAGTGGGATGGGGAGGAGAAAATACAACGAAAAGTGCGTAGGTCAACACAAGGACAGGGAGGGATCACTCACCAGTTATGGTCACATGCAAAAACCAGACTCAACGTGGGGGGAAAAAAAAAACCAAATCAATTTAATTTGTTACCAATCAAATCAAAACAAGGATAATGAGAAGCAAACCCAAACCTTAGAACACCTTTCCCCCCCCCCCTCCTTTCCCGGCTCAACTCCACTCCCGATTTTCTCTGCCTCCTCCCCACCACCAGCGCAGGGGGACAGGTAATAGGGGTTGGGGTCAGTTCATCACACCTTGTCTCTGCCGGTCCTTCCTCCTTGGGGGGAGGATTCTTCACTCTTCCCCTGCTCCACTGTGGGGTCCCTCCCACAGGAGACAGTCCTTCATGAACTTCTCCAGTGTGAGTCCTTCCCATGGGCTGCAGTTCTTCAGGCACAGACTGCTCCAGCATGGGCTTTCCCATGGAGTCATGACTGTCTTCAGGGGCATCCCCCTGCGCTGGCATGGGGTCCTCCCCAGGCTGCAGGTGGGCATCTGCTCCCCCACTCACCTCCCTGGGCTGCAGATGGGCATCTTCTCCCCCACTCACCTCCATGGGCTGGGGGGGCACAGCCTGCCATCTCACCACGGGCTGCAGGGGCATCCCCTCCTCCGGCGCACCTCCTCCCCCTCCTTCTTCACTGACCTCTGTGTCTGCACAGGGGTTTCTCTCACATTCCAATCCCCCTACTCACTGCAGGTTTACCCATTCTCCCGGAGGTGCTACCACCGTCACTGATGGCCTCGGCCTTGGCCAGAGGTGGGTCTGACTTGGAGCTGGGGAAGCTTCTAGCAGCTTCTCACAGGAGCCACCCCTGTAGCCCCTCCCCTGCTACCAAAACCGCACCACATAAACACAATACAATAGGCATACTTTTATTTAAATCCCTTATTACTCCTGGATGGATTTTTTCCTCTATGGAAATTCCTTCTGTGATTTCAGCTTGCACCTCCTTCATTTCAACTCTAATTTTTTGCCTTGTCCTCCACTACCAGATTCAAAGTTACCCTTATGTTGCTGATGTCCCTGGCAGATGTCTTTGTCTGACCTGAGTGCTCCTTAGCACCTGTCAGCTTTCCTTCTCACTCTTATTTAAATTCTCAAAAGCTTTATCATTTTTGTTTTGCAGCAGTTTTACTCCAGTTTGATAAAAGTTCTGCTACCCCAAAACTTTTGATGCCCCAATAAAACTTTGCTTTTAATTCTCTAGTCTTACTTAATACAGTCAAATGTGACCTTTCTGCTGTCTAGCTATGTTTGTGTTTACAATGGGATGCATTTTAGAGACCTGAATTCCTCATTCTTTTCTTTTTTTCTGCTTGAAATCTTAAGTGCAAGCTTCCAGGTAGATGGACATGAATCAGATGGGGGAAACAACTGCATCTCCAGTTTGACCACTGAAAGATAATTTATCTAAAATTGAAGATTTGTGAATTTTAGATAAATTTTAGCTTGGCACTTAAGACCCAGATGTGACAACAGAAATCCTGATGCAGTTAAACATGTATTTTGATGGGCTTTTACAGTGTCTTTACCAACAGAGAAGGGAAGGATTTGAATGACAGAAAATGAAAACCCTCTGGTTTTTCACACCCTCTTGGCATTCTCAGGACCTGTGGGGAATCCTAGGCTGGTGGCTGAGAACAAACAACAGATGAAATGGTTTCCTTACCAATCACTAGTGATGAGTCAGTGATGACTCATTTTCATCAGAAGTAATGTTTTCTTGAAGCTAACAGAAAACACTTATCTCAAGAATTTATTGGTCCTTGAGGCTGATAAGTTGCTGTCCTGAAATTGTCCTAAGAAAAGCTAAGGAAAGAAGGAGAAATCGAGAAAAACAGTCTGTACTAATTTAGAAGGCAGACCTGAACTTTTTTTCTTCCTTGTATCCCAAAAAGACAAGTTACAATCCTTTGGTCTAAAGTGGAGATGGAAGCCAACGATACTCAATACATTATGTACAAGTTGTTCACATTTAAATGTAGTCACAAATAATTCTTTCCCAAACCTCGTTCTATCTAAGAGCTAAGACAAGCACATACTATTTTATTGTCCAGACACAGGCAAAATTAATAACAACATATTTCATTTTATATGTCATCTCAGATTTAATTTCTGATGAACTTCATTTGAAAAAAAAAATACTGAGACATTAATTAATCTCTTGTATTAATTAGTTAAAATGACACAATTTGGGGGTCTTAACAAGATATACTTTCTAAATTAAGCTCAAATATCAAAAGTAATTTAGATTAGTAACATACTGTAGAATATACAGAAGTCTGCAGCACTAGCTAAATGAAAGAACATACTAGCAAACTTTTTTGGCATTATCCATGCTAAAGCATAAGCAAATGAACTTATTTATTACTTAAATATTCTTCCACTAAGTGACTATATAAAACCTCCTGGTGCATTTCAGCCACTCTAGATATGCACAAATTATCTAAGCAAGTGCTTCTCAAGTAGCTAACAAGGGTGTTTTAACTATTTAAAATAAAATAAAACCTATAAATTGAATCTATGTTGTTGTGGATGAGTGTTTCATTAGAGTGATACCAGATTAGAGAGGGGTCTTCTACCATTCTCTTCCAAAAGAAATCTGGAGTGCCTGTTTTATTGTCTGATAACAAAAAACATACTATTTTCCCGCAGTAGCCAAGGTGAATTACATTTTAAAACAGTATATGTTCCCCTCTTTCTCTTCAGGGCATTTTAAAAATCTGATGTGCTTAATATTTCTTGGCCATATTGACTAACCAATATACTCTTGACCAAAGTTTGAAATTCTGTATTTGCCTTCCTTTGGTTTCTTTCTAAAAACTCCAGAAGAAATGGATGATTTGTCTCCAGAGATTCTGTTAATACATTGAACTGTTTGTCTGGTTTGCCAGACTCAGCCCTATAGCCAGAACATGTGTGGCGAATTGTATGTTCAGCCCTCCTAAAGGGCCATGCGGGGATTGTTGGCTATTGACGACTGTTTGGACAGATGTCCATTGAAAGGCTGTAAACTGCTACAGTGATTGTCAGCTGCCTGTCACGCGTCAGTTCGTGTCATACATCTCTATTGTAGGGTTTTAATTTTTGTCTTAAATGAGAAAGTGCTTTTTTGCTCTGTGTTTGTGCAGCATCAGAGTCTGGCCTGTCATAGGAGCTATTGGAGCTCCTCTTGGGCACCACAGTGCAAAGACTTCTGGACAGTGGTTCCGTGTCCCTGACTCTTACAGCAGCCAGTCTGAACCTTTTCCAAAAAACTCCTTAAAAAACAATCATGAAAGTGGTTGGGTTTTTATCTGGAAGTTGAAATGACTGTCCTTCCAGTGAACCGTTGTAGGCTTCTCTACAGTTTGTCTCAAGTCATGGTTGTTAAGGAGCAAATTCCTAAGTCTTTGCTGAGTAGAACAGAGCTGTTGGAGATGAGGGAAGGGACTGAGACCCATATCGGAAAAATCTTTCAGAAGAGCATCATATCCTGAGCTTCTCATTTGCAAGAAACGCTGTTTGCCCTGATTCTGGAAAGGGTCCCTCTGCAAATTCTGCATGTGCATATGAGTATCTGCCCATGGGGTGCTTATTTGGAGCCAGGAATATTTATTGCTGCCTGTTTCAAAGTCTTAGATAATACGTTTAAATTTTTTTTTTTTTTTTTCAGAGATGCCTGTGTTGGAACTTAGTCAATCAAGTCAAGGTTGCAATACATTCCAGATAGTTGTAAATTTGATCTTCTGAAATGATAAGTCAGAAGAAACTTAAGAGAAATGAACCTTTTTCTGTTCTTTGTCAGTGCTGTTATTTTAAGCAGTCCTCACAAAACCAGTTCTGATTTAGTTTTCTATTAATTTAAAAAAAAAGGGGGGGGGGGGATCAAGTGTTTCGGGGAGAAAAGTTCAACTTCAAAACTTTCTTCCTCATTAGACAGTTTCAGATCATTTTGAGCTAAATGGTTTTCCGGGTACCTCTCCTATGAAGAAATGCTGAGAAAGTTGGGGTTCTTCAGCCTGGACAAGAGAGGGCTCCAGGAAGACTTTATTGTGGCATTTTTGATATGTAAGGGGGCTTGTAAGAAAGACGGAAACCAAGGCCTGTAGTGACAGGACAAGGGGCAATAGTTTTAAACTGAAGGAGGATAGATTTAGATTGGATATAAGGAAGAATTTTTTTATAGTGAGGGTGGTGAGACACTGAAACGGTTTCCCCAGACAAGTTGTGAATGCCCCATCCCTGGAATTCTTGTAGGTCAGGTTGGATGGGGCTGCAAGCAACCTGATCTAGTGAAAGATGTGCCTGTCCATGGCAGGGGGTTGGACTCAATCTTTAAGGGTCCCTCCCAACCCAAACTGGTCTGTGATTCTGTGATATATGTAGCTAAAAGTTTCCTATGAAAGCATTTAGTAGCCCATTTCAGTGCTGCATAAAAAGTCCTCTCCTGTTCTGTCCTCTCCTGTATTTCATGTTTCAGTTTTTGGGGGGGAGGGGGGGGAAACGACACCACAAAGGCATGCTCTACCTACTTAAAATTTAAAAAAAAACAAACCAAAAACAAAAAAAAAAACCAACCAAACAACTTGCTTTGCACTGCACTAATGTCATCTCACCTACGCTCCATGCCAGGAGGTATGTGGTCTGTACATTCACTGCCACCTCCACAGGGAAGCTTGCAGGGCAGAGGGGAGCACTGGGGAAAAGTCTCCTGATGGCTGTAGGGGACATGTGAGGCACTCAAAGGTGCTAATGCTGACCAAGGGGAAACAGAGGCCCAGCCCAACCAGCAGCTGCAGAAGGGATATCTGCAACACCTGCAGCTACAAATACAAGGCTTTGGTATTAGAAAGCTGGACTACTTCAGCTTGCTAAGGAGTGATGAAAATAAATGAACTCCATGGCTCATTTTTGAGGGGCAGGGAGAGTGTGCACATGCATGTATTTTACAAAGAGGAAACTTTGTCATTAGAGATAAGATTGTTTTACTATTCAAGGTCAAACCTTTTTCCCTAAAGTAGACGGAGATATGGACAAATGGACAGACAGGTACATTCACAGACATCCACACATTGTTTTTTCTGTATAATTAAAACGACTGTTTGTTCACCTAAATCATTCTCAATCCATATATGCCCCTATTAAATTTGGCTAAAATGTTCATAAGCATACAGTAAAGCTGAGAAAAATTGAGGAGGTGAGTGTATAGTATTTGAGGATCCACAATCAACGCTAGAAAATAGAGACCTAATTTTCAGAGGATACTAAGTGTCTGCTGTCAGAAATTTGACAGCCACCTTTCCCCCCACCCAGTTGCTGGAACACTAGCTAGTTCTTTTAAAACTGGACAAAAATGCACCTTGAAATACCTTTTTGTACCAAGTACAGGCCTCAGAGATTTCTTAGAAGACAATGTATTTTCTATTAGCAGAAAAGTTCTCCGGATCTGCAAACTTCCACAACCTTGCTGGTAATGTTTTAAGGCAAGCAATAGGGGTTTCATTCTGAAATCTTAGATGGCTTGAATGCAATTCTCTCCTAGTACTAGCCCAAAGGCATCTCGCTTCATGGAACAGAAGCAGCCATGTAATCATGTGAATGCTTTCCAAGAGGGAGATGTAGCTAGAGAAGATTAAGAAGGCAGGAAATCTAGTATTCAAGAGTAATGCACCTAATTCCATAAACAATCCTTGATTATGTATTATTTAATGAGAGGCATCAATTTGTAGTTCTCCTGAAGTTTATTACTACTCTAAATAACTTGAATTAATTGTTTAGCTTTTAGATTTTTCAAGGATTTGGCCAGATGTTTTCTTTCTAGCTTGTCTTTATGTTTCTCTTTTGATACTTCTCTGATGGAAGAACCTAATTTGATTCTTCTATCTCATTAATACAGGCTGCAAATAGGTTTGACCTAGAAAGTTTCTGTTTTATAGGAGGGTTCAGTTCCTTTTCCAGAAGATGGGTTCTGACATGCTATTGTGTGAAACGGACTGAAAATATTTATATACAGAAAATGCAATATGTATGAGTCAAAGGGCCTAAATAGGCAGTATTACTTGTTCCAGCCTTTCTGCATTTGGCAGGGTGAGCTGTCTATTGTTTTTACAGCAATCTGTCATTCTGTTGACCCTTATTTTATGTTTTTATGTCAGGGCTTTTCGTCTTGCATTATATTACTCTGTATTTGCTATAGCATTACTTGTTCTATAGCGGTCACCTGTTTCATGGGTTCAAATTCTGTTTTATTACCAAAGAGTAAATGGAGAGGAGAGGAGGGGAGGGGAGGGGAGGGAATGACAACGATCTTCTAGTCCAACTGCCTGACCACTTCAGGGCTGACCAAAAGTTAAAGCATGTTAAGGACACATTCAAGGGCCTGTCTCTTCACACTGAGCTTGTATCACAATGTTGAGATTCTTAACTGAATAGAAATAGTCTGGAGGCATGAGTAGATCACAGGGTGACTGTGAGCCATAGATAAGGGAGACAAATGCATTCTTGTGTGTCAGGCAACATATTTCCATAGGAAAGGCAAGCATTGTGCAAAGCCCTGCTGTGAACTCACCTGTACCACTAGGGACATATCTCCTTCCTCAGGTTCAAGAAAGATAACTTCTGTCTGGGATGAAGGCAATAAAGACTAAGCAGTTGATTAGGGGCATGAAGGGCCTATAGAAGACGATGACTGGAAGGAGCACTGCAAAGGCTGAGGGCTGCCATCACTTTCAAGAAAGATATCAAGGGTGAAGGCCAAAGGAGGAAAAGAGCTACTAGAGTGCAAGGATAAAGATGGTCAAGAACACAAAACCATTTAGGACTTCTTTCCAAGAGGATGACCTCACCATAAGCAGGGTAGCAAATGTCCCTTGGTGCATTGGTGGGGAATGGTGAGGAAATACTGCATGCTCTCTATGTCTCTGCAAAGTTCACGCAGAGAGAACCAAAAGCCTTTCTTTCACCTCGGGTATCCCCACAACCAAATGAATGTATATGATATAAATGTCCTTCCTTACATAGTCTGAATATACAGATGAATTTTGGAACCAACGTACAAAATGACAATAAAAGTACCTTCCTTACTCTTTCAGGACTCAAAATACTAAATCCTAAAGGAAAAAGAGACTTTCCAGGGTTTTAGATCAGATGTGAACATATTCCCACAAAGTGAGGTAGGCAAATAACTCCTAGAAAGGTTAAAGTCACAAATGAGCTGTGAAAGCCTTACCCCAGGGCTGAAGTGCATTTTGTATCCCCTATAAACACGGCCAATAGGTGTGTTTAATAGAGGAGCTGTGCAGCTTGGTTTCAGCAGGAAAAGGGGATGTGACAATGATAGCAGCAATGGGCTATTTTCCCAGTTGGGAAGAGTCGTCATTTGCCTGGCTGTGCTTTGGGCATGGATCCCAGTGTTCTAGGTCTGAAAATGACCAACCTTTCCACCACACCAGTGTAACCTCCAATCCCTTTTTTTTCAAAGCCTGACTTATTTCCATGGCAGGCTGTTGGCACCGTCCATCCCAACCTATGGCTCTGGTTACACTTTGGCTTTCCTCCAGGCTGCGGCTGTTGAAATCATCCCTCCTCACACTCCCCGTGTTTGTGTCCAGCCAGATCAAGTCCCTGGTCCTCCTCGCTGCGGAGCCTCACGGCTGTTAGCTCTGGCGCAGAGAGGGGACAGCTAGTAGGGGTGGTCTCTGGGCTGCAGGGTTGGTTTCTGCCATGGCCTGAGAGAAGAGTAACAGCACCAGGTTTGTCCTTGGGAGCCGGGTGGCAGAGGAGGCGTCAGGGACACCCAGCGGCTGGCCCAGTGCATGGCCACCAAGGGCAGGGACAGCCCCCTGGGCCTCCTGGGCACAGGGACAGCCCCCGGGGCCAGCACCCCAAAGGCCTTCCTCTGAAGGACGCTGGGCGGAGGGGCTGCGCGTGGGGGGCCCCGTCAGCCCGGTGTCACGGTGCCACCAGCCGGCAGTGCAGCAGTCACAATGCCCCGGGGCAGTATAAAAGGGGCAGCCTCCCGTGCCCCACTGCCAGAGATGGCCTGGGGACAGCCCGAAGACATCCGAGAGGACGTCCTTGAGGAGCCGGCGGAATTACTTGGAGGGGGCTGAGGGAGGAAGACCGGACGTTGGACCAGGCTGCTGGAGGTTCTCTACTGCAACACCATTTCCCGGCAGGGCCACGTTCAAAGCCCATCTGGTGGATGGAATCCTGCTTTAACCTTTGGGGAACAGACACAAGCCCCTCAGGAGATGAGAAGAACCACCAAACCCTGGTGGTACCCGAGATTGCCAGGCCTCTTCAGCTGGATAAGCAGTGGCAAGACCATGGGAATGCCTTCTTGAAGAGCACTGCAGAGCTCACCATCCTCATCACCTGCGGAGCCAGGGGCAGCAGCCATAAGAAATGGGATGCAGAGATGTTGCCAGGGGTCCCAGTGCTTTGGAGCACCCACTGGTGGCCCAAAGGCACAGAAAGGATTCTTGCCCCCAAGGTTGATCAGGCTGGGGGCATTTGGCCACTCTCAGAAGCCCCTGAGACGGCTCCAGGTTGAGGGAGAACAGGGCATCTTCTGGCAGGCATGACCAGCCTGTGGGACGAGGAGGCAAGTCTTGCTCACATGCTCAGGGAATAGCCGATCGCCAGCTCTGGGGTCAGGAAGGAATTTTCCCCCGGGGCAGATTGGCACTGGTCCCCGGGGGTTTTTTGCCTTCCTCTGCAGCACTGAGCATGACCACTTGTCAGGGCTCCTCCGGTCCATTTTGGCTAGGCTACTGCCTGCTGCTTGTGCACCACAAAGTCGGCCTCTTGTGCCCTGCAGCTGGGGGGAGGAAGGCTTTTTTTCCCCCACAGTGGGCTAGCAAGTGTCCCTGGGGGTTTTTTGCCTTCCTCTGCAGCACTAAGCATGGCCCCTTGCCAGGGCTGCTTTGGGCCACTGTGGCCAGGTGCCCACTGCTCATGCTCCACGAAGGTGGCCCTCGTGCCCCGCATCCGGGGGGAGGAAGATTTCTGACTGCCCGGGCAGGCTCCAAGGGATGCTCCCAGGGGTTGCTTCTTGTCCTCTGTAGCACTGAGCACAGCCCCTTGTCAGGGCTCCTCTGGGCCCTTTTGGTAGGTCCTTGCCTGCTGCTCTTGCACCTCCAAGGCACCGCTCATGCCCTGCCTCTCTCGGGCTCTCTTGCACATTGCAAGTTTATAGTGGGAGTGAGCTCTGCTCTTCCCTTGGCTGCATTTCCCCAGGGGTTCTTGCTTGTGCAAACCAGCCTGTGCTTGGAAGGGCTCCAGGCTTGCTGCCCCATCAGGAGCTGCCACTTTCCAGCTCTCCCTCTGTGCAATACAAGCGCTGGGCAGGCACGAGAGCGCGTTTCATGCATCACTGCCCAAGAAGCACAGCAGCGAAGCAAGTTCTGGAAGGCAAAAACTAACTGTGCATTCAAGTCCTGCCTCCAGATCACTGATACAAATATTGGACAGAAGTGGCCCTAGAATTGAGCCCTCAGGAACAGCACTGGTGACTGGTCGCCAGCCAGACATAGCCCCATTCACTGTGACCCTTTGAGCCCTGCCATTCAGCCAGTTCTTCACCCAGTGCACTGTTTACCTGTTCATCCCACAGTTGGACATCTTGTCCAGAAGGATGCTGGAAGGGACAGTATCAAATTCCAGAAAAACTACATCCACTAGCTTCCCTTCACCCACCAGGCAGGTGACCTTATCATAGAAGGATATCAAATTAGACAGGACTTTCTCTTTGTGAACTCCTGTTGACTGTGCCTGACAATTGCATTATTTTTAAAATGCCTTTCAATAGCACCCAGCATGATCTTCTCCATAGTTCTTTGAGGTACTGAGGTCAGACTAACAGGTCTGTAGTTTCCTGGGGCTTCTTTCAAGCCCTTCTTGTAAACTGGAGTAGCGTTGGCTAGCTTCCAGTCAGCAGGGACCTCCCCAGGCTCCCAAGAGCTTTGGTACGTGATTGAGAGGGGTCTTGCCGTAACATCTGCTAGTTCCTTCAGTACTCTGGGATGAATCCCATCAGGCCTCATGGATTTATGAACATTAAATTGATACAAGTGGTCCCTTACAGTGTCAGTGTCCACTGTTCCCGCAATCGTGGTCCTCCAACTCAGAGGACAGGGCAGCCCAAGGTCTATCAGTATTATTAAAGACTGAGGAAAAAAAACCTGAATGGCTCCACTTTTTTTTCATGCCTATTTGTCAGGTGATCATTTTCAACAAGTATTGGTCCAATGGTTTCCTTAGACCTCCTCTTGCTATTAACATACCGAAAAAAAGCCTTTCTTGAGCTTTAGCCCTTTGTGTCTTCTCCCTGCACAGGGGAAGCACAGCTGTGTAACGAAAAAAAGCCTTTCTTGAGCTTTAGCCCTTTGTGTCTTCTCCCTGCACAGGGGAAGCACAGCTGTGTAACCTTCCTGCAAAGCCTGACCTCACTTCCAGAGATTGTACAATTCCTTTTTCTTCTGACTTCTGAGAGGAGTTCCCTGTTCAGCCAAGCTGGACTTCTGCCCTGCTTTCTTGACTTCTGACACAAAGGGATTGCCTGCTCCTGTGCTTTTAAAAGGTGGTTCTTAAAAATTGATTAGTGGTTGTGGACCCATAAGCCCTCGAAAGCAGATTCCCAGGGGACACTGCTAAGTAGCTCCTGGAATAACTTCAAGTTTGCTCTCTTGAAATCCAGGGTAGGAACTCTGCTAAACTTTTTTCTCATTACACCAAAAGTTTTAAACTCAACCATGTCATGCTAAGGTTGAGTATGCCATCAGCATTTTGATAATTTTGGATACTCATTTGGGGGATCTAAGAGGTCCTCCACATAGGTCTAAGGAAGGCAGAAGGTAAATGCCACATGGGAATTTTGTTGTTTCATTGCCTGTTACACAATACAATTTCTTCTACATTTTGGTGGTATTTTAAATATACCAGTATAATTCTTTTGGGATGCTCCCTCAAAATTATAACTGTGATGACAAATGGGGTGCTGGAAAGACGCATTCATCTTTCAGAGCTTCAAAGTCTTGCGAGAAAAGATGCCAGGCTGACTGTATTTGTTTATGGTAAGAAATCACTGTCAAATATTTAGGACTCAGGTTGGCCTACTTTGAATTATTTTAATGTGTTTGTGAATATTCCTCTGTATTCTGAGGACCAAATCTGTCACCGATGACACTGGTGACCTGGGTGCAGTTCTCACTGAAATGCAAGGGAACTGAAGCTATATCCATTATAAAAAGGCTGTTGCAAATAAACTTCACACCCCTATCCAAGTGTGATTCATAAAGGAGGAAAACAGAGTTCCATGTAATACAGTATTCGGTTCCCCCACCATGTGCTCCAAGAAAAGAATGGATTTTTGTGTGGACTGTAATCTCCAACTGACTACTTAGCTATACAAGAAAATGGGGAGAAAGTGGAAAAAAGAGGAGAAAAAAATTTATGGTTGAATGGCCAGCTTGAAGTTTCTTTAATTATATTTGTTCTTCCTGACCTGAGCAACAGGTCTTTGAATTTCATGCATATAAAGAGAAGCAGTCAGTCATTGCTAGCACAAGATCTGGGGCATAACACTTCTTCAAAGTCTGCTGTTATAAAGCAGAAACTATTTCCCCATCTACAGAAAATAGATATGGTTTCTTATCCTAGTTCAATGAATATCTTTATAATAACAGCAAATTATTCCTTCCTGTAACAGAGATCAAGAAGGGGTGCTGAAAATTGTCTCAGAAGTTCATGCTTCACTACTTCAAGCTTCTATCTTTCTTACCTAGAGGTATGGGAAAGTAACAGTCAGAAATGAAAGGGAGAAAAGATCATTTGTGAGATTCCCCCGCTCAGCGCAAAGAACTCTGTCCATCAGTTTGCACCAAAGAAATTACAGAGGCCAGGCTTTTATGAAGCCCCTAATCCTAATATGAAACCCCCAAATACAAAGCCAGTTCTACTAAAAGGATGGTGGTATATAAGAGGATTTGTGGGTGCATGATTTGCTGCATCATATAACCCATAAAAAAGCAAGGGCATCACATGGATGTAGATTAAGGAGTACAAGAAACTATAAGAAGATGTTGACCAGCAGCCTGTTGATCATTCTCCTTACTTATGTAGTAGAGAAGATTTCCAAGTGAGATTTTGGAGGAGAAGAGCTATGGAGATTTGCCAGTATGTCTGGGAAGACTTCTGAGAACAGATAAACAGATTTGAATATTAGGCGAAGTCACAAAGGTGCCTGTTACAACAGCCAGGCAAGATTCAGATGGTCAGTAGTTGATGATAGGAAAAATTAATTAATCTCTTCTGACTAAACAGGACACGATAGGCTCCATCACAGGATGGACTGTGAAGAACTATGTGAAAGGGAAGACAGATTAGCTGTAAGAGGGAAGAGAAAGCAAGATGCATAGAAAGCAACCCAATCAGAGCAACCCAGACAAGAAAAAAAAAGTATCAAATATTGTTGTATAAAATATGTGAGTAAACGCTGGTATGTATTAGGCCTGGTAACCATACTGTTTTTCTTGTATAGCAACAGAGCCTAAGCACTTTCAAAAAACAAAACAAAACAAAAAAACCCTATACTCGCACAAAAATTCTGTGTATTTTTACATAGCATAAAGGTGCCTTCCAGCAATACTTAGTAATTCAGTACTATGAAGAAGAAATTGTTTCTTGCCACAAGTTAGGTGAACAATATCCTGTCTTTTAAATTAACTCCTATGCTTTTCTAATACCAAGGAAAATAAGAGAACGTAGTCTAGGTAGAAGAGATCCTCCGGACTCTTGCCCTGTAGAAATGCACAAAAAAGAACGAGCAGTGACACTAAATGTATTATGAACTGGTGGATGATGAGAAAGATTATGCTGTAATTTTCATCACTTAGGAATTATAGAATATTAGTGCCCTTAGTAAAGGCCCCTTTAGATTGACAATTTAACTACAACATTGCCTAATAATTATACAGGCAATATGAAATCTTCAGCAGCTTGTCTACTTTTCACTCTTATCTGCAATCTATTACACTCTGTAGTCTCATAAACAGATATAAAGAAAATGGTTCTGATTTTTTTAAGGCATCACTAAAAATGCTAATTAAACCTATAATGATGGGTCTACTGAGGATAGGGCATCAAATGCACAAGCTCAAGGATAAAATGTCACACTGGGCCAGTGCTTGAATTTAGAGAAGGACCAGCCAGTTCTTGATTATCGTAGTTTCATGCTGCATTTGTGGTGTATTTTGCATTGATTTATGGTAGGCTGAAGAAAATGTTGTGGAATTTCATTTGCAAGTGGGAAGTTTCAACAGGATGAGTTTTTCTTTAGGGTAGTATTCAGAGGAGACCAATAATTGGTATTTATGGCATTTGTCAATCTTTAAGATATGTCTATGAAAAGATTAAACCACCCAAACTCCTTTTTAAAGTAGCTTTTGTATTCACTGGTATCTTATTTGCTTGATAAAGTGCTTTCATCACTTCATTTGTGTGCATGTTAGCAGTGTCTACACTCCTGGCAGTTTCAACTGCTTGCAGTCTCCAGAGACAAATATACTTTTGCATTTCTTGCACCTATAATCACTATTTTCTTGTCAGTCATACAGGCTTGACTGCAGAAGATAGTTGTTTTACTTGCTCATGCTGCAACAGGTGATGGGCAAACAAGGGATGCACCTACTGTGCTCAGTAAAACATGTCATTGATATTACATGAGAAGTGTACTCTCAGGAGGGTTTTACTAGGCCTGTAGAAAAAGTTCATGTGTGAATGTGTGAAACTCTGGGATCATTTGCTCTTCATGGATAATTTGTACATTAGATATGCAGTAGCAACCACTTAAATGTATAACCTCAGGGTATAGTAAATCTTTTTATTTTAGTGGCACCTACCTCCACAGGGATTTCTTTCTAGACCCTTGTCATAAATTGGTTTGAAGCAGATGTGTTCATTAATTGGGTCTAATAATGATTATAATTTATTGTCTCTCTACTGCCTGGGATTTTATTCACTATAGAGTCGTCATTTTATGAAGTGCTCTTCTTGAAGGGTAGGCTTGGTGGGGCTCCGTCTTGCAAATAACTGATATCCTGAAATCTATCCATTTCAGTCCAGGAGCACTACTAACATTTGATAGTAAGGATCAGCAGGATTGGGTCCAACAGTTTTTAATATTGTTCTGAAGTACAATAAATTTGCTGGTTTTACCATATGAGTTTAAGCAGTCATTGATATGATATAGAAGAGCTTTTAGACTTCTGAGTTTTCACTGGAACTGTGGATACTTTTATTTTCAATAGCAACAAAAAGCCTGGCTGGCTCAGATAACGCTCTTTGAATAGCATTCATGTAATAGCAACTTGGCACTATGTGTATTTGTTTGAAAAGACAATTGATGATATTTTAGGGTTATAACAAAATAGCTCTTCTTCAATACATCCTTTTAAAAAAATTGGCTGTATTTATCATGCTCAGAATCTCAGCCTAAAAGCTTTCATTATTGTTAAGTCAAGCTTTTACACAGCTAATGATTAGTAGAAAAATTTCTGGAACTTCATTTTTACTTTATTGCCAATCATGACATTTATTATAGAATCATGGAATCACAGAATGGTTTGGGTTGGAAGGGATCTTAAAGATCATCGAGTTCCAACCCCGCTGCAGGGACACCTTCCACTAGACCAGGTTGCTCAAAGCCCCATCCAACCTGGCCTTGAACAGCTGATTTTAAACATAAATGTTGAATTTTATTTTAAACACAAATGCTCTCAGCTTGGTTTCATCCTTGTTGCTTTCCTCCTCCTCTCTGCTGCAGTCGTTGGTGATCGTGTTGATTTCCACCCATTCTCTGAGTCTTTTATCTATATACTATTTTCTGCACCCAGATGTTTATGTGCTAAAACAGATTGTGGTTTTTGCCTTTTCCCTGGGTAACACTATGACATCTGTATTTAGTTTTTTGCTGCTGTTGTTGTTTTCAAGTGTGTGCTGCCATCTATGGAGTAATCATTGAAATAAGTCTGATATAAAAAGATGTTTTATCAAAATATTATGGAAAACAAGATCTAGCTAGTGGAGAAGGTATCATAGAGCAGTTGGCCAGATGTCAAGAAATCCTGTTTCTCTGTAGTCCCAGATTTCACAGGTGAAAGTATGCTGTTTAGAAAATCAGCAACTTCTAGGAGATAAGTTATTCAGTAGATTTATTTATAGTGGACAAACTGTCAGGGCAGCCTGAAAATTAGAATAAGGTTGCTTTCTCCTCTAATCCTGTAACTTGTTCCTTTTCCTTCCCTGTTACCTTTCACATGGCCTAGTCCTTCAGCAGTTTCTGAGATCTGTTTATTATATCTTTCTTCATTTGCTTTTTAAAGCTTAATTTTAATTCCTTGTTCTTCCCCAGCATCTTGTTAACTGTCTTTGTGCCTCTCCTCTGTGTCCAGTTTCAACCTGCCAGGTTCCAGGCTTCCCTCCTTCAGATCCCTTCAGAACGCAGTACTGAAGATCAGTCCCCATTCTCTCTCTTTCATAACATTTCATTGCTTGATATCTATTTTAAAGTATACATTTATTGCGTACATTTATTCAAGTTGGTCTGGAAAGCACTTGAAGAAGTAATTTTCTCTATACTTTTATGAAGTGCCTGTGGGGTATCTGTGCATGCGTAGAAGCTACCAGCTTTTATCTTGATACTGTTCATATACTTTTCAGCTTGCAAACTTTTGACTAAGGATTTTAGTGTCTTACAACCTTGAATAAGGTTAGGTATATGAGTTCCTGGCAATCAGAATTCCATTCATTTAAGTTAGGAGGTGTGACAGAGAACAACTATGTCTTTAGGTGTTTCCTCTGCAAAAACGGGGTTGGAGTGGGTTTATATTTAATCACCACTGCTTAAATGCTTTATTATAACACAAGACATTAGAATCAAAAGGAAAAGTTTAACCTATATGGATGAAGCATTATTAAAAACATCTTCTGATATTTTTTTCTTATTGCTGAACTTAGAAATTGATCTTATTTCCCAGCATCAGAGACAAAATGAAAAAAAAAAATCAATGCTGAAGATTGATCAATGTTTTTCAAAACTGACTTAATAAGATAAAAATCAATGCAGCTGTATTATTTGCCATTATTTTATCACCAGTATCATTCAAACATGGTAATATTTGATTCTTAAGTTAAATGTGAAAATATTTCAGTTACCTCCTACAGAGGCAAAAATACTTACGAAGGAAGGATTTATTTAGTCAAAATTTGGTTTTCTTTTTAATCCTAATTTTGGAACTTTGAGTTCTGCAGAAACTGAAAACAGTTTCATATTTTAAGTGCCAGTATATAATTGTTCCTTTAATCACAGAGACTTAAATAGAACAAATTGTTACTTACATTTGCAAATTACAAGCTCTGATCCTCTCTTCCTCCTGCAAATAGCAGTTCCATCTTGCCTGGTTGAAAGATCTGTACTCAAAAATTTGAAGGTAAGCTTGGGCACCTCATTTCCCTCATGGCAGACTCACAGTGCTTCGAATTTAGAGCCTTACTGTACGAATGCATTGGCTGATTTTTTTTTTTTTTTTTTTTTGCAAAAATGAGTGGGTTATTTGGGGGGGTTTGTTTGTTTTTTCCCAGTGATCATTTCCCTTTTCTGTCCCCACTGTGCCTAATAATATTAAGATCCCTTATTGATTTATTTAAAGAAAAGTCTTAAAAACTGTCTTGTGTAATATCAGTGAACCAATCCCTAAGCCATGAGTTTGGCTTAACAGTTGAGACTTTTTAAAAAAAATAATTTGCATTTTAATATTTCAGTTCCTGTTTACTTGCTGCCTTGGGTTTAGCCCTTTGGGCTCCTAGTTTGAAATTTCTTGTAACAACTGAGGGCTAGAAAATGTCCTTTTAGGGAAGAAAGTCAAGATTCTCATATAATCACTGGGATGTGTGAACTGGGATTTTAGGGAAGTATCGGACATTGAAAGATTCCTGATAAAGTCCTGGATATTGGCAAGCCTCTGGTAATGGCATCTTTTGTTTTAAAGATTTATTTCATGAGCACAGAAAGGCGGCTTTCTGCATAAATTTCTACTGAATTGAATCCCTATCTGGAAGCTGGGCCAGAATGTCATAAAATAGGAAATGCAAACCTAATAGTAGGTAGACACAGTTTTTGAGAATACAGGACTTAATCAGGTTCTCTGTCGGGCCAGTTACTTTTACCTCTCTTTTTCATATTCCTTTACTAATTGATAAATGTAGTGAGTGTGCTCCTCTCCTCAAGTAGCTCTGAGCAGCAATATGTACATTCATTGAGGACAGTCCCACCCCTTCATTCTCTCCTTCATCATCAGCTTCATTATAGACAATATCTGCAATTGCATAACAAGAGAGCTTGTACTTGTAACTCTCCTCTCCCTTTCCTCCTCCCTCTGTACTGCGAGAGAGAAGTAGCATGGCATATTGCATAGCTAGAAGGTTATCAAGCCTGAATTTGTTACACCTCTGACTTTGGCAGGCAAGCATTTGCAACCACTGTAGAAATACATGGCTCATCACCACATGAAACTGGACACCCTGAGAAGATAGATGATATTGGATTGGTTTTCTTGTTGCTCTGCAAACAATCAAACAGGCTTAAGCTATGCAATCTGATACTCCCTAATTGACAGCTTTTCCAAGGTTCATTTGTTAACTGAGAGCATGACATGTATTGAAGTTGTTTCTTCATAATGCATTTGGCATTAACAGGAGAAGCTGTCGAACGCCTCAGACATCAACATCTCAGCAATAAGATATTTTGCCTCCAGGTTTGACTATGTAACTAGTGACTTTATATTTGCAAGGGCATTTGGAATGAGCATATGAGAGGACAGGACATAAGAAAAAAGCTTAAATACATTCCCCAAAAGAAAATTTGTGAGAAAGTATTTTTGCTGCTTGGGACATTTACCTGAGTTTCACACATCAGCTGTTCTTTTTTCTTTTGGTATAAAACCTTGGTTTCTTGCTTAACAAAGTACTTGCTGAATACTCATTGGGTTTCAGAGAGTTCTTTTATTTTAGTAGATTAATAAATAGGCATATGTGATTTTATTTATAGTGATGAAGAATTTGTGTGTAAAAGACATGCTCAGGGGTTTAACTTGCCTGTGCATCCACAAGAGGATAAAATAAAACCCCCAAAATCCTCTATTTCAAAGAATCCTAACGTTTCCCCCAGATGAAGCCCATGTTTGTTTGAAAGAATAAATTACCTGTGTAGAAGAGGCCAGAGGATGATTTCTCCACTGATCTTGTCACTGTTTTGCATTTGCTGTTTTCTTGTAGCTAGTTTTCATAAACAATTTCTTGGTTTCTTAGAACACAAATTGTGCCAGAACTCTAACATTCAGGGTGGTTTGTTTGGGTTTTTTTCACTCTGTAAAAGATGTCCACTATCTACTCTTCCTTGCAACTGTTCATATGCTGATACCTCGCAAGATGTTCACACAGGGTCTATAAGTACTAATTAACAGCTTGGTCACAAATCCATCATCATTAATAGCTGCTGCTTCTCCTGCATCCCATGAACTTGATAGTTACAAGATGAATTTATCTTAGATGTACAAAAAATGTATTTTAATTTCACTTTGTTCTTCTTACTTTGTGTAAGCATGTTGCTCTAAATATTTGCAGGGCAAGCACAAGTTGCATGTGAACACGGGACTGGAAGGCACCTGGTGTGGCCTCATCCCCATTGGGAATTCCTGCGAAAGCGTGACCACGACAGGCCTCAGGTGGAACCTCAGTAAGTCAGACACCTCTGGGATGGTGGGTTTGACGTTATCCTAACTGCACATTTACACCAGTCTTACCAGTGCTGAAGGGCCTTAGGTATTTGAAGGTGGAGCATGGCACTGAATCCCTGCCAGGCCATTTTTTTCTAGAAATGAAGGGTTTTTTTTTAAAAAAAAAGAAGATAAATATATTTAAACCTGAGATATCGCAGGCAGAAACATGTTTTCCATTTGGGAGTCATTGTGCTGTTTAAATAGAACATTTGTTGAGGTCATGATACATTACCATCTTAATACATTGCCCTCCAGGGAGGGGAAGCTGCAAGTGCCTAAACTCCTGGTTATAAGCCATAAAGTTACAACAGACAAATAATAATGTGATACAGATTATTAAAGCTACCTCACTTCTCCTGAACTTCTTCATGTATATTGTCTGTTTGTCAACTCTGAATGAATAGATCTTTTTCTTATTTTAAAGTGGGAAAAAGTACATTTGATCTAGAACAGGAACATTTATCGGTAGAGAAAGGAGGTTTCTTGACCAAAAAAATGGAAACAATCTTCATCCTTCTGCCCCCTTCTCCCACACTGAGTCATTTAGGATGTATTTACTCAGGAAAATAATGGGATATTTTAGATAAAGTTTCATTAAAACTTAACAGAACCAAAGGAGTAATTGAGAGGCTCTGGTCTTGCAATCTGATTTACATGGCCAGACTTTAGAATCATCCCATGTAGAAAGGGCACATGGTTCTCAAGTTTGCAGTGAAGTGCCTTCATTGGCTAATAATTAATCTGAGGTTGACCCACTGTGCTGGCCAGCAGCACGTGTGCTAGTCTGGGGTGTGTCTTGTTCCACTGAGTGTTTGAGCATGTGCAGTTAAGGAGGTGGTAGGCATTAGTAGCTCACTAATGATAAAAAAATATAAATATGGCATTAATTTCAGGATGTGAGAGACTTGCCAAGTAAAGAGCTCTCTGGCTAGTGATGTTTTCATCCTTTTAAATTGGAGTGTAAGCTGAATGTATTGTATAAGGGATGTTCTCTTAATTTGAAAGAGTTAAATATTTTCATTTGTACTGATAAGTACAGTTGACAAGTAAGGTACTGAATCTTCCATCTGCTCATCTCATGTTGTACAGTGAATTTTGTGGCCTGTTGCACTGAGGGACTACTCATTTCACAGTAAATGTTCTACCCTCCAGATCGAGGTGAAAGAACTTTGCAAAAGGGTACTCTGTGGATCAAAATGTGGTAGATGCTGTGAGGTTGCAGTCCTTTATTGTGGCTTTGATTTTTGGTTTAGAAAGTTATTTTTCAGATACATCAGAATTTTTTTGTGTTTAATGACATAAATTTCATCAGATTTACAAGGGGCTCATTAGAAAGATGGTAATTTTAAAGATGACCTGTTTGGTCCCACAAATGACATGGCTTTGTTGCTACTAAATTATGATTGCCTGATCTTTGAAGCTAAGGAGAAAGGGGTTACTAGTCTAGCTGTGCCAGCTGGAGGGGAACGCAGCAGGAGGTGCAATGGTAACAAATAGTAAGTTTGCATCTAGGATTGGGCTGAGATACCAGTTTCTTCCATGTTTATCTGTCTAGTTGTGCTGTAATAGACTTCTTCAGGTTACTTAGAGGCATAGCTAGATATGGACCTAGGGGGATTTTTATTACACTTAATTTGGCCTTTTTTCTTCTTTTTCTGGGGGACAAAAAAGTATTCAAGTGACTGTTTCCTACTTGTTTCATGTTAACGTGACACCACCATCTCCGCTTCTCCCAGTCCTTGTTGCTGTTTCCAAGAGGAAACCTTGGACCTTTACAGTGTTTTCCTTAGTGATGTGTACACTGTACCCCATTACAGGCTACACTGTCAGTCTCAGTATTCACATTTCTCACAGACTGTAGTTCCTTCATTTATTTCTCTGCATTATCATCACAGATATATAAAAACAAAAATGATCTGGTCTTCCTTGAAGGTGTTTAATCTATCTGAGACACCAAGGTCATTACAACCTGAAACTGCTCTTGTGTCCAAGTGACTGGAGCTATCCTTTACTCATCCAAATACAGATTTTGAATCAGGTTATTGTTCAGATACTGATAAAACAAATTAAAAGGTAGTTGCATCCCCCAAAAGGGAAACCAATATCTTAAATACAGCATGTAGTTAGTTATTTGGTTGGATTTTCTCCCTAATAAATAAGCCTTATATTCAGATAACCTAAGTTTGATATTAGCTTTCATTTGTTAATGACTTCTGTGCTGCCTGTAGTTCTGCAGTAACTTTTTAAAACGTTAGTCCTCCTGTAAATTTTGATGGAGAAGCAAAGGCTCACCTGGGAAGAAAAGGGAATAGAAAGATACTGAAGTATGACAAAGATGTCAGCATTGCTGCTGATGGCTGGCAGTGGCAGAGCTTTCCCTGTTCATTCGTTAATGGCACTCTGAGCACACTTTCATAAACCTCAATGAATAAAATTGTTTGGTTATAAATTCATTTTTATGTGTAAATCATGAAAGAAATGGAATTTTTAAGCCAAACATGACATGAAAAGCCTTTTTCTTCAGTTTGTTATGGAATTAATTGAATATGACCTAACAAATTTGGTTTTAAAAGTAATTTTTGAGTCCTCAAAATATTTGTTTTAAGTAACTGGGTGATAAATTAATTCCCGAATTTCAGTTGTGTCTGAACAGTCAAATATGATGCGTTTGGTCAGAGGGGAGCCTTCATTTTTGCAAACAGTAATTTCCAGCAACTCAAAATTCAAATAACACTGCAGTACAAGAAAGAGCTGGCTTCGCATCAAGGTTTTTAATATTTAACACTGATTTCCGTCTGAGCTTATCTAGATTACTCTGCTGATTAAAATTTGTAAAACCTTCAATGGGTGGTCAGATGTTATCTGTGTCTAATCTACAGGTGCTGTCATGAGACTTCATAGCTTCTGAATAGAAAAAGACAAGGATAAATACCTAAGAAAGACAGAAGCTGTGTATTGGGGTTGAGAGTAGGCAACGAAAGCTCTCATTTCAATGGCTGAATTAGATAAACCTGAAATCTGTAAATTATTCTGCCAGGAGAGAAACAGCAATGTCTTGATTATATTTTTAATATTGCAGAATTCAGTGGTTTTTTTGTGTGTCTGTGTGAGGATGCAACATGTATGCATGCTTTTATGCATGCTTATCTTACCTTAGTTATTTGCTAGCACTTGGCCCAAACAGAACTTTCATTTATTTTAGTTCTCATCTTATGGGTGAAAGAACTTGGAGAAGAAAGTGGAAAATTGATTAGAGAAAATATTTTTTATCCATACTTGCTATTGTGTAGCACACATTCAGAACACATTATAAACATATTCTTTCCACTCCCAAAGGGATACAGATTTTTTTTCTCTGTTAAAATCTGATTTACAGCACAGGAATCAGATAATGTTTTATCGGATTTGACTCACCTGGCTGCTTGCTGATAACAGCTCTCATGTCTAATAAATAAATAACGAAAAATCCAATAATGCCAGTATTACCCAGCATTCTTCATTAGGTCCTCAGTGGTGCTTTCCTGGAAGGTTAATAAGAATGAAGGTAGAAATCAACTGCACTGCTCATTGAAGAAGAGGTTGGAGGGTAATGGTAGGCTTTTCTAGGAAATGGTTCCTTTTCTAGGAAATTGCTGTAGAAAATAATCTTGCCAACTAATTTACTCTTCATCCCTATGGCCTTTGATATGCTGTATGTCATACCTGTACTGAAAATGCCAGCATATATATATAAACTATGTGTGTATGTGATTGTGCTTTCCAGATAATTTTCATGCAAATTTGCTTCTTTAGGCAGGAAGTTAAATTGCTGTAAAATGCTACCATTCAAAAAAGTCCCACTGTCATTTCACTTCAAAAGACAATAGCAATAACAATAACAGCAAGACCTTTCTCTAACTGTAGCAACAGAGCATCCACTGACTACTAACTTCACAGGTAAACAGGATCCAAAATCTTTCTGATGCTGTTTACATTGTTAGTAAAATTGAAATGTTTGCACTGTTTTCCTCATTGTTTTACTTCATTGGGGTTTTGTTGACGTTGCATTGTGAATGGAACAAAAAGATTACAAAAGCAGAGAGTTTTATGTTTTAGGAGCATTCAGAGTCTAAACGACCAAAGAAAATGAGTAACTCTTTAAAATAAGTTAGACTGTGAGGGACTCTTCTGGGAAAGGCTGTAAATTATGATGGACAGGTATCTGTGTGCTAGTGAAGCTATTTGTATAAGCACTCTGTAACCTGTTTCATAACTGAAATAGTTTATATGGCACATATTGCAGCCCCAGTTCATTCTGAGGCAAACTAAGCAGCAGTCCCAGGAGTAGGTCTGTTTTCAGTGGCAGAGTAAAAAGCTTCACAGCTGGATTCCCCTCTCCTCTGCTTTCCTCTCCTTCCCTCCCTTCTCATGTTCTTCACTGGTAGAAGACTCCCAGTCCATCAACTGGGATCTATCTTCAGAGCTTCAGCGATGTATTTTGTCCCTTATTCATTACAGTTCTAAGACCCTGGGTAGGGCAGGGTGACAGAAATAGTGCTGCTGCTCCTGAAGCTTCGGGTGATTTTGACCTTTTGCAAGCTATTTGCCTGCAGGAGTGCTATCTGCCTTCCAGGGTCACATCATTTGTTACAAGGCAAGGCCTGCTGAAATACTTTCCCAATAAAGCAGATGTTCTGATGGTGGCAGCCTGGCATCCCACTGGTTTACTGCAAGTCAGCAAAAGCAACAATGAGGCCATTGCTTAGCATTGCATGAAATGATTTCAAACCAAAAAGACCATTTGGCGTACATTAAAGGACTGATGAGCACAGAGCTCAGTTGTGCTGGGGCCCTAAAGCTGTATTTGCATTTTTTTTTCTGAACAGCAGCTTGAACACCCAGTCAAACTTTGTGAAGGGGCTTGAAATGGGGATTTGAGGTAATGCATTCATTCCATTTCCACATATTCCAATGAATGTTTGGAATTAGTGGGAGGGAGATTTGGTTCTAGCTCTTTAGCAAGGTAGCAGGGTCCTGGCATTCAGTTTGGAAAGGCTGCTTTAAGGTGATAAACAGATATGCTCTTCCAGATCACACTGTTGGGGCAACATTACTGCTGTAGGACTCCACTTACGGAAAGATTCATGTGAGTACCTTGGTTCTGAACTAGCTCAAACCACTTCCAGCGGTAAGTTTAGCCCAGTTGGATGGCTGTCTTTAATGGGACATAGGGAGTGTATATATGATCCTTCCATACAGCAGCAATAGGCAGTAATTGTCAGGAAGGGGTAGAATAAAAAAATCATGGAGAGACTTCTCCAGCACAGCTATGCACAGAGCGGATGGCTCTCCACAACCTAATACCATCCTGAGCTAAACTGGAGGCACTTATTTATGTCTAGCTACATTGCCGTGGCACATTGCAACTAGGGAAACTAATTTCATTGTTAATATAGAGGTGAGAGGGTTGTCAAGAGAGCAAAATGCTGTTTTTTCCCTTGCATGCCCTATGTTACTTCAGTCCCTCCTTCTGCTAATGGAAATGTAACCTGGAGGTATGAGGAAGTAAGTGCTCTGCTTCAGCGCAGCTTTGGTGCAGATAATCCTCATCTCTCTGGTGGCAGTAGATTGGTGAGAATACTAAAGTCGCATCAAAATCAAAAGCAACCAGCTGCTACTGAAGGATATGAGTCGTAAAGACAAAGCACCTTTCTGGGGAAAAGAGAGATCTGCAGAGAACCAGAGAGCTACCATTTAGATTGGTGGGGGTCCAAAGTAATTCTGTGGATTTCAGTGGTGGCTCTGAATTTTCACTGGTGAGTGCGGGGGCAGAATTTGTCCAAGAGACCTTTGAGTTTATACTAAAGACACTTAACCCTAAAGGCATTCTCATCAGTCAACCTGCCCATACGGATAGTGGGAAATCATCTCATTTAGACAATGGCAGAGGCAAAGCTGAAATGTAATGGTGTACTTGCATGAAAGTCAGTGAAAAATTGGCCAGAGTACAAATGCTCGTTTGTCATATCCCTTGCAAATATACTTTAATTGTTTTCATATTTAAATGCCCAGAATCAGCCATAATAAATGTAAATGTGACACTGCCGAGAGATTACCAAAAACAAGAAAGCTCTCTGAGGCATGTGATGAGTTATTGCCAGTTCCCAAGGTCTCTACAGAACCACAAAAGGGCAAGGACCGGTAGGAGGACAAATCAATCATGTCTGGCTGGAGTCTCCCAGAGTTAAAAAATGAGATGCATTTGTTTGTGGTGACTCAGTTAATGAACAAGTGGGCTATTTAGATTTTGGGGGGGTTGTTCAAGCAGGTAGGCATTACCGTTAAGAATTGACTCCTCCTTTCCAATTTGTTTATGGACCTTTTAGTTGTGTTTATATTTTAGTACATACTGGTGTATGTGATTGATCTCTTCTCCCCAAAAACATGACACTGAGGGAAATTATTTCCTCTGCAGTGATCTATTCCTGTACCTTAATGGCAAACAGTTCTGGCTATTCTCTCTACAGTGTCTCAATTCTTCATTTGCTGCTCCCTTTGTAAACACTTGGCATGTTGTATCTGAGGGGGCGCTGCTCTCTCCCTGTTTTTGCCTCTATATGTTTGTAGAAAAGAAGAGGTGGAGTTTTCCTTGCTGTTATATGAAGTTCTGGAGAGGGCAAAAGTCTGGTGGATGTTGTCACTGACTTGTTGGATGCTTCTAAAAAGTTATGTTTTGGCTGTAAGTTGTTTGTGGCATCCTGACTTGTAATTAATAAGCCGTTAATAACTGACTGTAGTGACTGTGCTCTGGAACTATTATTTTTAGACATACACACCAATTGCAGACCACCAAGCAAATCTGTTGTTTTCAGGTGAGTTGAAAAATATAGATTTCTGATAGATGAATACATGTCTTGCTGTAGAAGCAGCTGTGGCTTCTTCTGGGCAGTGTGTTAGTTTTGCCTGGGGCAGAGTTAATTTTCTTCATAGTAGCTAGTATGGGACTATGGTTTGGATTTGTGCTGGAAACAGTGTTGATAACACAGGGATGTTTTTGTTACTGCTGAGCAGTGCTTGCACAGAGTCAAGGCCTTTTCTGCTTCTCACCCCACCTCACCAGCGAGCAGGCTGGGGGGGCACAAGAAGTTGGGAGGGGACACAGCTGGGACAGCTGACCCCAACTGACCCAAGGGGTATTCCAGACCATATGACATCATGCTCAGCGTATAAAGCTGGGGGAAGAAGGAAAGAGTGGACATTCGGAGTGATGGTGTTTGTCTTCCCAAGTAGCCATTACACGTGATGGAGCCCTGCTTTCCTGGAGATGGCTGAACACCTGCCTGCCGATGGGAAGTGGTGAATGAATTCCTTGTTTTGCTTTGCTCGCACGCACGGCTTTTATTTTACTTATTAAATTAGTTTTCTTACTTTTCCTCTTCTGATTCTCTCCCCCATCCCACCAGGGGGGAGTGAGCAAGTGGCTGTGTGCTGCTTAGTTGCCAGCTGGGGTTAAACCACGACAGGCAGTAAATACACATGTGGGAGTCAGGGCAACAGCAGGAAGCGGAAGAAAAAAGAGAGAGAGTGGCAAAACTGGGATGTGAGGAGATCTCATTTGGGATTAGAAACATGTTTTGGAGAGAAGAAAGGGCATATATGAATACAGAGGTTGAGAAAATGAGAGCAGAGGTGTTTTAAATAGACAGTTGACATCTTCCCTTTTGAAGCACTGAATTGAGACCAAAATTTCTCAGTCTTGTTATTTCTCTGCTGTTAGCAATCTCCCTCATTTTCCACTGCTGTCCAGGCATAATAACCTACTTCTACTGTGAGTAAACTGGTCAGCTCAAGTGATGCAGGCCTGTCCACAGGATCTGCCTGGGTATTGATCCAACAGCAAAGGATGGCATTAGACATTTGATTTGAAAAGAAGAAGGAAAACTCTTTACTTGCACTCTTATGGCTACCAATTCAAGACTCTGAAATTAGGGAAAACCAGAAACAGAGAAATAAAATTAATCAGTGGGTTTGGGTCTAATGATGGTTATAGATTCAGGACACTGGCATCATTCAGTGTCCCAGGTGTATTCTCTGGGAATGAATCTGGAGCCGTAGTTGAAGGTGCAGATGTGTACAACCTCAGACTCTCCCACTGCAGAAATTGAGACAGCTGGGAGGAATAAGGTGAAGTACTGCTGAAATGTGGGATTTTCTTGTGGTTCAGGCAGTTGACTGTCTCAAGTTTTTACTCTCTGCAAGTACTTTAGCTACTTGTAAGTTAGCTGTTCATTTTTCTTAGCACTCGAGCTGAGCTCTCAGCACCCTGACATTCCTGAGAGCTCTGCCTTGGTCCTGTAAAGCATAGGATACTCCAAAATGAAAGCTGTGGTATCATCTTTAAGATACTCACTTTTGACATTAATGTGTCTGTGCCTTTGCTCTGGAACAGTTTAACAGGTGCAATGGCATTATCAATTCTGTTGTAATGAGCAACATACAGAAGCCTGTGAGGAATTTAATATGCATGCATTCAATGCAGTTTAAATCTATGCAGTAAATAAGGCATAAAGCCCTGTGATGAATCAGAGCTCAAAGTGTGTTAGTTAAGAGTATACTATTTACTGAAAGAGTCTGGCCTGCTTGGTTAATGTGACTGTGTAATTAAAGGACGAAAGCTAAAGAACCTGAATTTATATTTCACATGGAAACTTTAATTCTGGCATCCCATAGCTCTCAAGTCCATGACTTTGCACCTTAGCATTTCTTAAGAGTCCTCTTCCATGTGTATTATATCCAAGTTAATGTGGGTCCATGTGTTATTAACAGGCAACTGTATGAAGCATGTCACATTGTATCAATACAAGTCTAGGTCAGTATGTGGTAGCCGAGTTTCCTGTGTTATCTACGTTTTGAAGCTTTTCCTTGTATTTAAAAAGAAAATATTGATAAAACCAATGAAACCTTTCAAACAAGTCCAAATATTTTTAGTATATTTTAAGTTGGTGGTGATACATATCATAAAACAAATAGTAAATACAAATAAATGGGGGTGGAATGCATGTCAAGAGATCTTACAATCCATATAGCTTTCCTGTGGCATCACTCCTGAAAAACCTAAAAAAAGATTCCTCTTTTGTAAGCTTTCAGCTTGGGGGTTCCTTCATAACAGCTTCTTCAGAAAGTCTGCTCCGATTAGAATTTTTTTTCCCTTCTGTATTCTGCAGATACAGTATGCGATAAATATATTCTCATGCTGTTAAGCATTAGAACACAGCATTTATAATCTAATTGCCAATAAGAAATCTCAGAACTATACATTTAGGTTTCCCAAGCGTAGGGCATAACTATAATTTACATAGGCACCAGCAATACCACTGTATCACCGCTGATTGGCATGCCATTTAATGATGCTGTTTATAAGACAATTTTCTAATCAGCTGTGTGAACACTCATCAGGAGCTTGCTTCTTGATTTAAAGCAGAGGAGTTGGAGAGAAAGATAGGGTTTGTTATGCTTATAAAAACAAACTGGGGAAAAAAGCAAGTTATAAAGACAAATATCAGGGGTTTGTTTGGGTTTTTTTTAATAAAGCATTGATACAGTTATATTAAAAAAAAGCAAAACACAATTATAGAGAGCTTTGAGATCATGAATCTGGATTATACATTTAAAAGCTCAATGCACAATTAAAAGCTGTGGTGTGAATAAGTTAGTATTGTTCAGAGTGTTTCCTTTGTGTATTCTGAAATTGGGTGACGACAGCTTAAATGTTAACATTCTGGTTTTTAACAGATGTTATATTTCCAGTCATCATTTAATAATAATTACGTGATCTGATATTGCAGATATTCTGTTGGGTCTAGTCAGTTGAAGCTAAAGCATGGTCAGTTTTCATTTGTTTCACATGTCAAATTTTAGTTTTCATCCCAATAAATTTAGCCAACCCTCTCTTCCACTCAAAGAATAATTAATTATTCCTTGCCTTATTCCTATCTATTTAATTCTTTTGTTCTGTAATGGACAGAACAGCTTTAATTTATAAAATGTTATCTAAAACGCATGTAAGCTGGGTCAAGTGTGTCTGGCATGGAAACAATTCATTATATGATCTGAGAGGTTTTAACAAGATGAGCTTGAGTTGACCTGCACAATTTATGAATAGCTTTGGTACACACAAGTAAAATACTTCTTCCAAATTTATCACCAAGTAATCATTTTAAAACCCTTGTAAACACACTTTGCCATCCTGTGATCTGTATATCCAATATATGTTGAAGAATTCATGTTTTATGAAAACATTAGAGCTTAATACTCAGCTTGTGGAATTAATGGGAGAATTGCACATTGACTTTAATTTTAGTATGTTACTCTGGAAGTGCCTCTGTCCTTTCCTTCACTGAACTAGGGTAAATTAAGCCCCTGATTCATCAGAAGATTTAGGCATCCATGTATTTTCATATACATGACTAGTTCCATGGAATATGAAGGGATTATTCAGTGGGTAAAGTTAAATGTGCAGAAGTACTTACTACAAGTCAAACTCTGCAGCAGGAGATATAACCTTCAAAAATGCCTGAAATGGCTTTTCTGTATGTAAAATAAGGTGGTAGTGACTTTAATCTCAGTCTCCAGGGTTAGCTGTCAGTGCTGGTTCCTATTCGAATATCTCTTCTCACTCACCAATGCTATAAAGCTCCCTTTTCTAGCTCTGCGCATTTTTTATATATTGCTAGTTGGCTGTAGTAATTTACATGAATTCCTCCTGATTTTACTGTTGAATGTCTGGGCAAAGTATGAAGACATGGTAAGACAAATGACTTTCAAATATTTCTCACATCTGGCTTCTTTACCTGTAGTTCAACAGATGTGGTTTCCTACCAATACAGCTGTCAGGTCCATGCATCAAGTAAATTTTTCATGTGACGATTCTGGAAAAAAGGGTTCTGGATACCTACCAGAATTGTTAAACAATCTTAAAGTTTTCATTAAAATAGCCAAAAGCTTTACAATATAGTACATGTCTGCATAGCTGTAAGAGAACAAAACACTCTGGATAGAGTGAATCAACCACAGTGGATTTGAATTATTTTTCTTACAGTGCTAAAAATTTGCCACGCTTTTGTGGCTTTGTCTGCCATACGTAAAGCAAGATTTTCAATCTACATTAAAACCGTGTATGCAGCCAATCCAAGGCACTCACTAGGGAGCAGGGAAAATTTTCCACATCATGTTATGGGCTGGAATGTATGAAATGCTAACATCAACATAAATCTTAGTTGTACTAGAATAAGTATTGTTCGTTTTCTATTTTAAAATGTGAAGCGTTGCTGTGTTTACCTTTTAACATTCCAAAAGCCTGCAAACTGTTTTTTGGCAAGTGCAAATCAACAAATGCTGGCAATACTCTGAAAGACAGATTTCTGTTGTGAGCTTATATAGGGATTTATATTGCTCATTTGAAACGTACAGTTGGAAGGTTGGTTGGTTCTTCGGAGCTTGTGCATGCCACTTTCTCTTTTCTGCTGCCTTTTGTTACCCTGTGTGTTTATGTTAGTGTAGTTCTGGAACAGACCTGGACCATTTAAGATTTGTCTTGGATTTTTGGGAGCTCTCCTGCTGGTAATTAATTTTACATCCCAAATATCTCAAGCAAACATTGTTGTCAGTGAATCTTTAGATTAGCTTGTGTTTCTTTTAATCCCTCCACAATTACTTTAGTGTCCCAGCTGAAATCGCCTCAGAATAATTTTACTCAATGTTGTGAAATTCACTTTTTCCAGTTTATGTCATTCTCTAACTTCCTGGGGTGATGATTCCCTAGATCTTTGTCAGTCTTGGTGTATTGGTTTTATGTGGCAAGGTTTTGGTAGCGGGGGGGGGGGTTACAGGGGTGGCTTCTGTAAGAAGCTGCTGGAAGCTTCCCCTGTGTTCGAGAGAGAGCGAGCCCATACCAGTCGGCTCTGAGACGGACCCGCCGCCGGCCAAGGCCGAGCCAATCAGTGATAGTGGTAACGCCTCTGTGATAACATTTTTAAGAAGGAAAAAAAAGTTGGGAGGGTGAGAAACAGCCGCTGGAGAGAGGAGTGAGAACATGTAAGAGAAACAAGCCTGCAGACACCAAGGTCAGTGAAGAAGGAGGGGGAGGAGATGCTCCAGGCGCCGGAGCGAAGATTCCCCTGCAGCCCGTGGTGAAGACCCTGGTGAGGCAGGCTGTCCCCCTGCAGTCCAGGGGGGTCCACGGTGGAGCAGATCTCCACCTGCAGCCCGTGGAGGACCCCACGCCGGAGCAGGTGGGTTCCCGAAGGAGGCTGTGACCCCGTGGGAACCCCGCGCTGGAGCAGGTTCCTGGCAGGACCTGCGGATCTGCGGAGAGAGGAGCCCGTGGAGCAGGTTTTCTGGCAGGACTTGTGACCCCGTGGGGGACCCGCGCTGGAGCAGTGTGCTCCTGAAGGACTGCACACCGTGGAAAGGACCCATGCTGGAGCAGTTCATGAAGAGCTGCAGCCCGTGGGAATGGCCCACGTTGGAGAAGTTCGTGGAGGACTGACCCCGTGGGTGGGACCCCACGCTGGAGCGGGGAAGAGTGTGATCAGCCCTCACCCTGAGGAGGTGAAGCGGCAGAAAATAACGTGTGATGACCGTAAACCCCATCCCTGTCCCCCTTGTGCCGCTGGGGGGGCTTGGTGGAGAAATCCGGGAGTGAAGTTGTGCCCGGGAAGAAGGGAGGGGTGGTGGGAAGATGTTCTGAGATTTCGTTTTATTTCTCATTACCTTACTCTGGCTGATTTGTAATAAATTGAGCTAATTTTCCCTAAGCTGAGTCTGTTTTGCCCGTGACGGTAATTAGTCAATGATCTCTCCTGTCCTTATCTCGACCCGCATGTTTTTGTTATATTTTTCTCTCCCCTGTCCAGCTGAGGATGGGGGGAGTGATAGAACGGCTTTGGTGGGCACCTGGCGTTTAGCCAGGGTCAACCCATCACACTTGGTTTTGCACCTGTGTTTCCTGAATTTCTCTGCCAGTTTTGTGGTCTACATCCTCTGATGCCATTTTCAACAAATCCTTCAGAAGTTACTAATAATGAAGACAGTCTTTAAAAAAAGAAACACAAACAAAAAAACACAAAACACTTAATCATCATCATGACACAGGACCACTTGCTGACTTGGTGGGTAGCACACCAGGCTCGGGATCCAGCAGTAGGGCTGGAACACATCATTAGCTCTCATTAGTATATTGTCTCTCTTCTACTGTTTGTTTTGTTAACTCTTTGGGGCAGGGACTGTCTACTACACTGGGTCTGTACAGTTCACCCTGTCCTGCCTCGTAGTCAACGTACTACAGGGATAAACATAATTCATTGCAATTGGGACATGACTTCTGGAGTTACAGTTGAAAGTTAATACCATGGAATGATTCCTGATTTTAAATAGATGCATATTCTGTATGTGTTAGAGGCTGTATCTGGATCATTATATTTAGAAATCGTACTGTGGAAAGAGAAGAAAATCATTGTTTAACATACAGTGCCATCTACAGAATAGGCCGTGCAGCCTGCACTTCATACATTATATGGGGGGTTTTGGTTGGTTTTTTTGTTGGTTTGTTTCTTTTCTGTCACAGCACAGTTGACATTCATGGCTAGAGAGTGTATTAGAGGTTTTTAGCAAATGCCTGCAGAATTGGAGGATGAGAATGAGAGTTCAAGAGCCCTGGGGCCTGGCTGAGCTCTTGCTGAAGTGCTGGGGTGCAGTTCCTGCTCTCTCAGCTGCTGCTGCTGCTTGGGAAGTTGATTCTGTCACCCAGGATACCCAAATGGAAGGTGGTTTGTGTGCTCACCCACTTGAGCTGTAATCTGCAATGCCTGTACACCAGGCTTTGTCAACAACACCCATTATTAACTTTCCCTTAGAAGCCTAAATTGTTGGGGTTTGGTTTGGGTTTGTTGGGGTTTTTTTAATACAACTATTTCTAGAAATGCTGCAGCTGCAGTTAACTTCCCTAGCAAGCCTGTGACCCACTACAGTGGTCTGACAGGCACACAGAGGTGGAAAAAGGACGGAAGGGACCACAAAGGAAAAAATCCATCTGGGATCATGTTGTGAACGTTAGGTGTAATCAAGCACTCTGTCAACTGTCCTCTCTGCTAAAAGCCAGTTTAAATGTGGGGGAGAAGGAGAGGGTGTCCTCCCATGTGTTACCTAACCACATGCTGTAAAGAAAACTGTTAAGTAGTGGTTGTGTGTTTGCATGGTTCACTGGTTGGAACGACAATATTGGCATTGCAGGGCGAGTTGGATTTAACCCCCCACATCTTTAGAGTGCTCTTCAGACAAATGTTAATTTTGGTGAAAAAAGCTGGATATTATAATATTTTTTAAAGACAGAAAAGGTGAAAGGACACACAAATATCACTCCTTCTGCTCTCAGGAATCCATTATTTATATAATAAAGCAAATTAAGTTATTGTAGTCACTGCAGAACAAGCTATTGCCTGTCCTCTTTTGTCTAGCTTCTGAACAACGGAAGTTATCTGACCTTTAAGCTGTTACTAGCTCAGGACCCACTGTCTGGCATCTTCAAATTAGTGGGGTTGAAAAAGAGAAATGGGGAGGGTGGGTTGAAAATGAATTCTGACATCAAGGGCAGATAAAATAATTTTCTGGCAGGTGATCTTGCAGAGGAGAAGGAGGAGGGAAAAAAAGACAGGGGTCTTGGGGGGGGCGGTTATAGTTAGATGTGAAATTCAATGTATTTAAACTAGCAGCAGAGATAGACTAGGAGGCTGAGTGTCTGAGACAGCTGAAGTTGCACGTTAAATAGAGTTTATGAGACGACTTTGCCATTTCTCACCTGCACTGTCACAGTCAGCACATGTGAGCGTGTAGGTGAGTGGGGGTGTATGTAAATAATAATTCCTCTTTATTTAATATACATTAAACCTGAAAAGGGACAGAAATATGAGTTAGCAGAGTGCTACAAAATGTGAAGGTAATTATGTAGTAGTTATCCTCAACATTTCCATCTTTAAAGTGGTTTTGAACTGCTTAAGTGCAGCGGTTACTGCAGACTGTGATTAGATAAATGGATGCAAATGGTAATTGTAACTGATGAATGATTGATGATGGCTTTATATGTTTATCATTATATACCGTTGTAAACACTTTCTTCCTCAGCAAGGATGGAGCCTGTAGGCAAAATGATGATGTATCGAATATGAATTCAAACTGTAGTATCTTAAAGAATATTCAGGGCCAATATTGTAGGCTGGGATAACCACAGAGCTGTTACCTGAGTAACTGGTGAACTTTGCCATTGATATCAATGGGCTGAGCATCAAATTTCTTTCAGCTGTTGTTTAAGGCCTGAATACAACTGCAGCTGGGAAGGTGGGTTAATAGGAGAGACTTTGAAAGTGCAGATGGGGAGAGTTGAGTACTGTTGAATGATGGTTTTGGGTGGGGCAGACCCCCTGATCCACTACTCAAAAGAAGAGGAGATGCCATTTCTCTTCATTCTTCTATTGCTTCTCATGGCTCCTGCCTTTTTTCTCAACTTTCCAGTGTCCCGTCTCCTCAAGTTAAAGTCAACTTTTGTGAATTTCTTCTGCCCTGTAGATCATTAAGTTCTATGAGACATTTACAATGCAGTATTTGACAGTCCCAGGAGTGAATGTCATATACCCCCTCATTGTAAGAGCCATTTGGTACGGAACAACTATGTTTGGATGATTGGAAGTTGGTGGGAACAAGGAGACAAACAAGGATGTCCCTAGAAAAGCAGGGTGGGATAAGAGGTTTGTATAATCTGAATGATGCTATAATTCTATTTGATTTGTCACCTACCATTTGCTAATTATTAATCACAGTAACAGCATTTGGTGGTTAGATTAATTTAAAGGGATTTTCATTGCAGCAGCTTGAGTTTAATATCAGCTCTTTGGGTATCATACAATGCAAAAAGTAACCTGTGGCAATTAAATTACAGGCTAAGTCTTCATTCTACATAAATTGTTCTATTCACTGAGGAAAAAATAAGCTGGATATTACCAAAGAAAAGCCCCAGATCATTAGCAGCCTCTGCTCCCTGCTCTGTTCGCTTCACCTGCAGTGCTGAAATCTGTCTGTTATTTTTCCTATGGCATTGTAAAACTGACAATGAACTTGCTGGTTTTTCTGTCATGTGCCTGCCCTTGTGCTTGTATAAAAGAAGTGAATTAGGTTCTGTTTTGTTGACCTTTTAGATGCAAGGGAAATGGTAGTCCTGTTTGCTTACATATCAAATGCTGCCAGGCTGTTGTCTGCGTTAACCTTTGTGGAGTACCCTGATGTCACTGTTACCGTCACCAGCAACACAGGTGCCAGAGAGACTTGAGAAGGGATAAATTGGAGGTTCCATGCAAAACAGCTCAGCTAAAGACATTTTTCCCCTGCATTGAAGAAAGGGTATTCTGTATGTCTTTAACTACTTAGCTGATCCGTGAGTCCTGTAATTTGCTTAGCCAAACAGAACTGCAAAACAGATGGTTTCTAAATTTGGGGAAAATAACCATTTCAGTATTTTTTCCTCGTGCAGTCTGCAGTTATGCTTTAGTACTGAAATTATTTGAAAAGTAAACCGGAAAATAAAACTGGGATCTTTACCAACTGAATACTAATTTCAGGAACATACAGTTTTTAGTATGTGTTAGGTTTTCATCCACACATTTAGCCTAAGATTTGTTTATGCTCTGATTTAGTGTTTCTTGCTGCTTACTTGCATAAACACTACCAAATCAGTCAGTCGGAGTCACCAGTGTATTTAGCTCCCAGCTGCATTTGCTAGTAAAAGGAAGAATGACAAGTTCCCTCCTTCACAGAGGAGGAAGTGGAGAAACATAAGGAAATAATTCATTGCACTTACATAGCACCTGCTATCAGCAATCTATATAGGCGCTTTACCAAAAGTAAGTGCATTACCTCATCTAGAAAACATTTTTGTTATGAGAAACTGCTTCATTCCCAATCTCTTCCCTGTGGAAACTGAGTCACGGAGCATTTGTCTGGCCTGAGATTGTAAGTGAAGCAAATCAAAAGATAGGAATCCTAGTATCCTGGACTTTGGGATTGTTTTTTATCCTGATAGAAGTAAAATAGGATGAAGGAATTCAGTGTTTGATATTTAGTATTTTTTTAATATTTATTTAACATTATCGTATATAGTTACTATTTCCAAAGTGTATCTAATAAAATTATATTTAGAAATACTGCTTTCTCCTAGAACATATGGTCAACTGTTGGTCATTTTGTGTGTTCCTATCCCTGAACTAAAGAGGTTGTGTAGGTGTAAAAATGAAGTTGTTTCCTAAAACTCAAGCATAATATTTGGTCTCTACTTTAACAACCCTTTAACAGTTAGTTGTTAGTGTGAGAGCACTTGTGTATACTCAGGTAACCTTTGGGATAAGTCATAGCCCAGGAACTGAAATTATTTTGGGTTGGGGATTACTAGAGGGAATTTGGGGGATATGACTAATTTGACTCAAGTCTTTGCTCCCTCAAGCAAGCGTACCGTGCAATGTCTGGGCAGACTCCATCATGCAGGGCAGAGCTGGGCTGTGGAACTCATTTCCACAGGATACTGTGTGGACCACAGATATAAATGGATTCAGGAAAAAACTTGACAAATTAAGGAAGAACAATCCAGTAAACACAGTGATACAGTCTCCACCTCAAGAAATCCCTAAGCTACAGATCCTTTGAGGAAGGGTGTGCTGAGGGAAATATCCCCCCATATTGCCTTGTCTTTAAAGTTATTTCCTAAATACCCATTATGGACCATTGTCTGAGGCTCCTGTGTCAGTGTCCTACTAAGATAAATCTTTGGAAGGACAGCAGTGGCTGCTTTTGTGCTCTTTTTGGCCCTTAGAGTCTGTAGCTCTTTCTCCTGCTGAGAGAGCAGTTATATTCTTCCTTTCGGGCTTCTCTTCCAAGCTGTTTTGCCCTGTGCCCAGATTAGGGACTCATCATTTCAGTTTAAATTGGCCTTTCTTGGGCAGAGGACTAGAACTATACGCCCTTCTTCAGAAAACATTCCCTTGTACAAGGTACTGCCTGTACCATGGCGATAATATGTTTATCTCTGTTGAAAACATCTAACCTGCCACATCTATTTTTTTAACATCTCTAGGCTCTTTCTGCTAGTGCAGTGTTGGGCTGCTGTAAAATACAGCCTTCCATTGCTTGCTAAATTGTCAAACTCGGCAACTGAGAGTCTGCCTCAGCATTTTAATGGGCTGTGGCTGCAAAGGTTTCAGAGGAGGACTTTTGCTCCTTTACTTGAAAACCTGCTTTCTAGTTGGGATTTCCAAAGGCTGCATTGTAGATCTGCAGGCATCAATGGAAGTGGGTTTATGGGCCAAAAGCGTGGAGTCTCAAGCAGAGAACGAGTTGGCTTCCCTTCTTACTCTCTCCTGAGTTTTCAGAATTTTTAACAGAGAAAACTGTTTGGCTTTGTTTGTTTGTTAACCAAAAACTGGTGTGATTGTAGCTTCCCTTCCAGAGGCTGTGAAGTAAATACACATGGTGTAACAGGGCATGCAGCTACAAGAGCACCTAAAATCTTGAGCTGTAAGAGTAGAGGTGTACGTAACTGAAAGCAATAGCCATATTATGCCTTAGGAAGTTGATCTTTCATTAAATACTCTTGTTAAGCTGTGGTTGCTGACCTCAAGTGCATTCATAGCAGCTCACCTGACAGGTGGAAACTCTTTACTACTTTCCTTAAGCCCTCTTTGAGAAATGTTTAAATTGACTTTGAGTTCTCTTCAAATTCATCCCCTTTCTCTGGTGTATATAATCTCTGCTGGCTCAGAGGGAATGCTTTGGGGCAGGATATAGCTGTGAAGAAGGCTTCTGTCTAGCCTATGTTGCTTTTGGAGTTGTACTTTTTATGTAAATCAGTTTTAGGGCTGAAACTGCAGATGAGATGTTCCATGGGTACCTTCTTGGCAAGTTGCATCACTGACTTGAAAGGTAAAACTACAGTATAATAGCCACTTGATGGTGCTTTGTAAAGGCTGTAATGTCTCTTTATTTTGCTGCAGATATAGTAGCAGCTGGCAGGAGCATAAGGTTGCAGAATTCTTACCGCAGCCGTTATAACTCTGTGGCTTTTATGCTACTACATAACATTTATATACAGGGTAATGGGAAAGGAAGGTGAGTGAAATGTGTTTGCACATTGTAGTAACAAAATCCAACATTGACAGGTTATATTTTATTCCGGGAGAAATGCCACTTTTGGGGTTTCATCTGATGTCATAATTTGCAGCTTGATTGGTTGTTCTTGTGATCGTTGGCCTGTTGTGTAATAACCAAAATTTCAATAACCTGTTTGTCTTGAACTGCCTTGTCATGAGTTTACATCTAAATCTGTAAAATATTTCAACTTCCAATTTAGAAGGGTAATTGAATTATTCTATAGGAAGCAAAATGTGTTATTTTTCATGTCTTTCTAAAATATCTGGGTATTTTAGCACCTTGTCTCCAAGGAACATCAGGTGGATGATACCCTTCACATCCATATGTGTAGCCATCACCATGCAAAAGAAAACCTTCTCTCTTCAGTCTGATTTTTGAATCAGATGCTTTGACTAAAGCATTACAGAGCTAATGTATAAAGTAATTGAAGTAATATCCAACAGAGGATTGTGAATTTTTCCCATATGCAGAAAAATTATGGACATTAGTTTTGCACTTTTTTTTTTGTCGTCTCTTGGGTCTGGAACCTGTGCAGCCTGTTCTCTACAACAAAAGATAAAAAGAGAAAGGAAAAGAAGAAAAGAAAAAAAAAAGGTCTTCTGTGGATAGAGGCATGTCTGTAAATGTAGACAGGACATATATATATGGGGAGTGGATTTAGTTTATCAGAGGCACTTCATTATCTAGTAATCAGAGGAATCTACCTTAAGGGAATTAATGTTAAATTTTGGGTTGAAGTAGCTCATACTGGTTTTTTTGTTTTTTCTCTTTTGGTTGGTTTGTTTTTTTTTTTTTTTTTGTTCGCACCACCTAACTCTGGCAGAAAGCTTATTCCCTAAAAGAAAGCTCCTGAGGGTAAATACCTAATCATCCCAGGTGACCAGTAGAGTGGTGATTGACCTCAAGCAGGTACAGTTTCTCGTCCAAAAGTTACATCAGAATCACCACTTAGCTTTTTTGTAGTGTTACTTTGTGCTGTATGAGTCATACCATCTGCATCCCATATTTGCCTGTTCTGTATGCTTCTGTAGCCTAAATTACTCTATCTCCCCACCATTCAGGTATAATCATATATTGGAAGAGAAATAGCCCATGACTTGAAAGTTACAAACATGAATGGTTCTCAGTTTCTGTCCTGGTTTCAGCTGGGATAGAGTTAACTGTCTTCCTAGTAGCTGGTACAGTGCTATGTTTTGAGTTCAGTATGTGAAGAATGTTGATAACACAGTGATGTCTTCAGTTGTTGCTAAGTAGTGTTTAGACTAAAGTCAAGGATTTTTCAGCTTCTCATGCCCAGCCAGCGAGAAAGCTGGAGGGGCACAAGAAGTTGGCACAGGACACAGCCAGGGCACCTGACCCAAACTGGCCAACAGGGTATTCCATACCATGGGACGTCATGTCCAGTATATAAACTGGGGGGCATGGGGGCGGGGGATCGCCGCTCAGGGACTAGCTGGGTGTCGATCAGCAGGTGGTGAGCAATTGCACTTTGCATCATTTGTACATTCCAATCCTTTCATTGTTGCTGTTGTCATTTTATTAGTGTTATCATTACCATTATTAGTTTCTTCTTTTCTGTTCTATTAAACCGTTCTTATCTCAACCCAAGAGTTTTGCTTCTTTTCCCAATTTTCTCCTCCATCCCACTGGGTGGGGGGGGAGTGAGTGAGCGGCTGCGTGGTGCTTAGTTGCTGGCTGGGGTTAAACCACGACAGTCTCATATCCTGGGCCTTACAGAAAGGTAGCGAAACAGCTGGTCCTTTGTGGTGAGCAATGGCAGTACTGTGCTCGGCAGGATAGTGAAAATTCTTGGATTTCAGGAATCAAGTTGCCCCTGTTGGAAGAGTGATATGTAATGAGTGATGTGAAATAAGTGATTTTTCCCATGTGATAAATTGAAAAGAAATTGATGGGAAGAGATTGATGCAGAAGCTCCTGCCCCCTAATCAGTGGTTCAGCTAACATACAGTACTAGCAGGAAATTTCCAAGCTGCTGATTGTATTGCTTCAGAAGAAGAAAAATCATCCCATTGCTTGAAAATGCGTTGTTTTGTCTTGGAAAGAAAAATGCATTAGATTATGGTACTTAGTATTTTAGACCTTCTGCCTTGTCAGATTAAGGTTCGCTGGAGCTAGAGGCCGATTCAAATATATAGTTTCTGCCATAGCCCGGAGATGACATTTTAGTCTCCACTGTCACTAATCTGGCTGGGAATGACAATCACAGTGATAATTACATGGGAACTCCAGAGTCTCAGAGGCAAAGCAAAGCAGATTCTTCTCCGCAGAGAATTTGCTTCTTGAAAAACCAAAAGCAACAAATCAAATCCTCCTGTGTCTAACTGATGCAGGTCACCTGATACAATCGGATGACATTTTGTATCAAAGCAAAGCTAATTATTAGTAGAATTGTATTGCCTTGCATATTTTAGTTTTGGAACACATACATATTCATTATTCTGTCTGCTCTTGAAAGACTTAGCAATTGGTTATTACAGTTAGATAATTACTAAATACATCCTGTTCTTCTGGAACTTGGATGAAATGCAGACTCAGGAGCCAGCAGGGAATACTCGGCAAAACTGAACTGTGCTAAATCGAAAACTGATGAGAAAGTACTGCTTTCTGCAATGCACGATTTCACTTTGGAGCACATTGGGCTGAGATGGTCTCGGGTTTTGTTCAGCACTGGTTGTGTGTGACTACGCTGTGTTCCTTCAAAGTGAGTGCCTGGGCAGCAGTATGTGATCCTACCCAATTGCCTTGTCCTTGGCTGCATTTAACATAATAACATACAACATGCTGTGTCCACAGCAGATACAAACCATCTCCTGATGTGAGGATGGCGGAAGATCCAAAAGAGTGGATAATTTATTTGAATAATGGAACTGTCCATAGTTAAAACTGAAAAAAACACAAACACTTCTTGGAATATCTTTGTGTTTCCATGCATATAGTCAGTCTTTAGGGGTTAGGACAATATTTCCCTGGGAAAATATTCTAGCTGGGGGGGGGGGGGGGGGGGGGGCGTTGTTCTTACCTTTGAATTTGGTTGGGAAGTTACCAAAATTACAAACCGGGAAAAAGAGACTTCTGGTTAGATTGGTGTGCCCTTTCCCATAATTACTCCTAGTTCTGCTTTAAGGCTTGTTTGTCTCACAAACCATTTGTAGAGGATGTTACCAGCTTTTGGTTAGCCCGAAATGAGTAAATGCATGTGCAAACATAGGTGCAGTGAAATGTTGCCTATTAAAAACTGAACTCATAAAAATCTGTTCTAAAAGTAATAGACAATCAGCATCTTCTTTTATAGAGGAAAATCAATTTTAAAAGAAACAACTCTGAATATAATTAAACATCGTAACTCTGGTTTATATGTGTTTAATAGGTATAATAATACTTACCTACTGTATCTCACAGGAGCCTTTTGAAGTTTAATTAATTAGCATTTATAAAAGCACACTGAAATCCTAAGATGAAAATAAACTCCAAGTACATTGTATTGTTGCTGTTGGTTTATGAGCAATTTTGAGAAAAACCTGGTACTTCCAGAGATCCAGAATGCATTTTAGTGTTCCATCGTAATTTTACATTCACATAAAGTTAGCTTCTTGTTGTTTTCATAAGATTTTTCTCCTCCTAGAATCAACACTTAAGGCTGTTGTTTGCCTAAAACCCAAAATATGTATTTAAAGCAACTTTTAATGTTAGGTAAATACTGTTTCTTTCCTAAACTTTTTTTGGTTTAATTTCCTTTGGAATCATGGGGCATAAATCACAAGTGCTTAAATAACTTACAGCCAATCTCAGTGACAGTATTAACGTAAGCTCAAACTATGCAGTATAGTGGTATTCAGGGCAACTTCTTAACTAGCGGGAAGATTGTTAAAAGTCTTGTGATAGGTCTCAGTAGTTTATATTTCCTCATTACAGCAAATGAGTCCATCAGCCTGTTGTTTTTTGCAAGGAAGTTTTGCAGGAAAAGTAAGCAAACAAACAGCTGCAGAGCCTCAGTCTTCCGTAGGAATAGAAATTTTGGGAGCAAGAGGGGTCCCCAGAAAGGATGGCATCATAGCTGGTTCTAAGTGTTTTAAAGATGAACTATTAATGAGTTTTGTAATTAGACCACATCTTTAGTTCACTAGAGAATCTAAAACCTTTCTGTATGTAGGGGAAAGGGGCAGAGATGTGAGATGGGCTGGCCTAGAAGTAGACAAGTGTATTTTCACTTGTGTTGGGTAGATGCTTGTTTTTTCTTTGGGTTCATGCTTGTGACAACATATTCTTAAACCCAGGAAATCCTTTCAAAGGTATATAAATATATATATTTTTTCCCTCTTAATAGCTACAGTGAAAAAAGGCAGTATCCGGACTAGGTTATATTGAAGGTTATTGTTTCGTAAGTTAAATCAGCCCTACTTTTTTTGTTTTGTTTTTAAACTGTCATCTCTACCTTTTAATCTGGTTTTATGATGATTGCCACTACATGGATAGTTTCATGTACACATCTTCAAAGAAATAACTCCTTTAACTGATGATACTGATGAGTAATTTGTGTCACAGGTCTATAGTCTGAGGCAGGAGGAAGGACTTATCACCAGAATTAGCCAACTGAAGGCTTAGGAATTGCTGGGTGGCTCTGTCACCTCACAAAAAGCTCTAATAATTCTTAATATTTATTATGAGTTATGGAGGACCCTTCACTTTCAGGCAGCACTCTCTTCAACACTTGCCATGACTCTCACAGACTTAGGAAATGGAGGACAGAGTCTTCATTATGTACGAAGTGTTTAGCACTTCTGTGATTTTTATGATCTGATGTCAACATGAATATCTATTGCCATGAATATCCACTGCCTGTGTTCTGGATAGTTGTTTCAATATTCTGTCTCGATTTGATCTCATAAGAAAAAGATTTTTTTATTATACTCCATTAAAGGTTTCCATTACTTTTTAGATTAGAAACATCATAGTCCAGTGGATGGGGAACTGTGCTAGGAATCATTAGACTCGGGCATTTTCTCAGGTTTTGCTGGGTAACCCAGGGCCACTCCAAGCATACTTCTCTGTGCTTCATTTTCCCCACTTCAAAAACAGGAGTAATGCCACTGACACTCTTTAAGTGCTGTGAGACCTACTGATGAAAATTTCTGTACAAAAGCTACTGGTACTAGTGTTATTCCTGACTGGGTCACTGGATAAGCTGTGTAACTGCGGCAGAAGACTGCACTCTCCATTGGTTTGCTTCTCTTCCCATCTTCTCACTGTCTTCATTCCATTGGTAGTTTTTTCAGGATTGGGACGATCATGTGGTTTTTGTTTGTACAGTGCCCAGCACAATGAAGTCTGAAGCCAATGACTGCTATTGCACTGGTAATTAAAGCTGAACTTAGTAAATTGATGGGATGGTTATGTTAATAGCCTGTAAATCCCTCCTGCACAGAACTAGATCGTTCTTAACTTGCTGAGGTTTTGTACTTGTGGCATTTTGATCTTGCAGGTTTTTACACTGTGTAGAATGCAAACTGTTGATTTTTAGGCAAGTTGGGATACTTAGAGAGAAAACGCAGCAGCCATAGGTTGGTTTTTGAAGTATATTGGCTCCATTGGTTTCACAAAGCTGGTCTTAGGTATTTGTTTCTCTGTCTTGTTATATTTACAAGCTCCTTTGCCTTTTCAAGTGAAACTCTTTAAGATCTTGTAATCAAACCACAGACAGCTAGCTTGTTCTTTATTTAAACTACAGTGTTTGCATGGGCTGTACTTCCAATTCTGTATTATTTAAATTCGGGGCGGGGGGCGGAAATTGCCATTGAATATTTTAGGTTGTAGTTTTGGCTTTAGACTTAGAGGAAAGAGTGTTTCTGTTCACTCTGTTTAAGCAAGTACTTAAACATATAATGACTTTAAAATGCCTCAGTTCTCATCAGATTTAACAGTAGTGCTGCTGAAAGACTTTTGCCAGCTCTAGGGATTGGGATTGTAGCAATGCATTTTTAGAAGCAAGAAGATTAAGCCCATGAGATCTGCAGGCAGTAAAACTCTGAACAGACCATCAATCTCCACAGCCTAAAAGGTACTCCTCTGGCCTTCAGCTGGCTCCGCACCTATAGGGCATGTGAAGGAGCCAGCTGCGCAGTCCTTACCTGGCCCTGTGTACCCAGGGAGTCCCGGTACTCGGGCATTGCCCCAGCCATTTCACTGCAGCAGCAGTCAGCACTGAGGACAACCTGAGATGTTTCAAAGAGGGATCCAAGCAGAGCTGCTGAACGGGTAGAGGGTTTGCCTGTATCCTGTCTCTGCTGCTTTTCCCTGAGTCTTTAAAATTCCTGCGATACCCACAGGTTTTTCTGAGGTGAAATGACTTATAAATATATCAGACTCTTTGAAGATATGTTGTCCTATGCCAGTCAAAAGGATAAAGACATACTATCCTTACTACCAAAAATAATTGGAGAGGTGCCAGCGAGGAGCCAATTTAGAGAAATTATTGCAGTGAGATAGATCCCTACATAATTGATATTTGGTATGGACAGATTTATGGAGGTAGCTGTTACAATCCTATTAAATACTTAGCTGAAGCACTTAGCTCTGTCACTTTTATTAGCACAGTTTTGCACACTCTTTCCATGGTAATTTGAGCTGTGTATTTTTTTTATCCTTTGTGTGACTTCCTGCATTGCAGAAAGACATCTTTAAAACTCCCAGTGTCTTCCTCGTGATAGGCAGATTGCATTGACATGGTCTTCACACAGGAGCAAGCACCTTTTTCTTGTCCTGCCTTTGGCGGTACTTCCCCCCTCCATCTGGACAGATCTGCTGGGTTTTTTTCCTCACTACATGCCAGAAACATACTGCATATCTAATATATTGTGTTCAAAGAAGCCAAATTTGCTTTTTTAATACAAGCTCTTATCTCTTACCAAGCATAGATCTACAAATACTGTACTATGTCCCCTACAGCTATTCTCTGTTTAGAGATTCTTCATCATGTGTCGGACAGATGGCACAATCAGTGGGTTGTATCAGAAATTCTTTCTTGCTGCTTCTACCCAGACTGTTTTGAATTCAGTGAGATGCAACAGCTGTAACACAATCTTTCAATGACAACTCTGAACATGGTGGTGGGAAGGGTGTTGCTTCATTTGAAAATCAAAAAATATGTAGGAAAAATGGCATTAAAAAAGAAACATAAAGGGCTTTAACAGAGTTATGAAGGTTGCAAGGTTAAGAACTTGACTTTTCGGAGTTGTTTGTTCTCTCAGCTGTCTCAGATCACAGGTGGATCTCCATTTGCAGCTGCCAATACAAACAATACAGCACTGGTTTTCCTTCTGTCGAACACTTATGACTGCTCCATCATTTGTTATTAAATAAGGTATCTGGTACTTACAGAAGCCTCGCCAAAGCATCAAAGACACTTGTATTCTTAGTGAGCATGATAGAAAAAGTAGCATTAACAATTTAAATGTTTGCTGAGAGGACAGCTCTAGGTTTCTGTATTGGGCATCTGTTGTGCCTGACCATTACCAGCTCTGCAGGCATGAAATTTGTTTTTAATATCAAAGAACCTGAAATCTTTGATAACTGTTAAATGATATACAAAAAAAATAGATCTTGTGTTTTAGTCCTCATCCTACACAAGCCCTAGTAGTCTTTTCTTTGTATGCTTTGTTCCCACCAATCCCCGTCACTCCTGCCCCCAAGAGAAGTGGTCCTAGTGCAGCTCCTATCATGGGTCTCAGCTTCCCACAGGGAAGAAATGCAGTCAGCAAAAGCAGCAGTGACAAGCTGCCAGTATGCACAGGGTAGTGAGTATGGTCTTGACAAAAGGTTGGAAGAAAGATGAGGGTCTCTGCAGAGCTGGCAAGGAGCCACGCTGCAGGGATGAGGGTGGTTGGAGGAAGAAGGGAGGGACTGGGGGAGCTCCTGCCTTCTGACTGCCAGCTGAGTCGTCCTGGAAGGCCCCCAACTGCTGCTCGTCTTCTCCTGAGAAGAAAGCCTGGCCTGAGATTTGTAAAAGAAGCATCCTGTCCTTTTGTATCTCCAGCTGCCCATTTTATACAACATACCATAGGGAGGAGATAAATGTTCATTCTTGCTTGCGTCATTATCCACTTTCTGTAGAACATAGCTTCTCAATTCATGTCTCTCCAACCTTCATGTTCCCTGGTTATATCACTACACTCAGACTGCTCCTGGAACACTGCTTTTGGTGCTTTTATTCCTAGAAACTGCAGCTTTTTAAGCTAATCTTATATCCCTGCCCAGGTAAACTTGAGCTATATGAGAAGATGCTCTCAGCTAACACAGGGAATTACACAAGAATAACTGTATCAGTTTAAATTTGTATTCTATTTAAATCTGAATATTTTTTCACATTAGCAAGTCGTAAAAGAAAGGAAGCTTTTAATTTAGTCTGTTAACAGCAGGGAAGATGAGAGTAGAGACTAGAAGCAGCCATTCCCTTTGTGTTGTTGCAATATTCAATTCTCTACCTGCACTGTGTGGGAGAGTGTTTGGATTCTGGGATAGGCTTGATATTTCTGCTAAATGATCAGCAGGTAAATGATTGTGCTGATATTTAATTGTCACCTTTTAGGTTCAATAGTTTAACAAGTCACTGTGACAGATGAGGTGGCTGTTGCATCTCAAAGCTGTTCAGGTAGCATTTGCTTTGTCTCACCCCGTGCACTTCTTCAAAGCTGTCTTCATAACTGTGATGACTAGAGACGGCAGCAAGGAAAAGGAAAGGATTGTGCAGCTGTGGGTGCATCCTGGCAAATGCAGAAAGTCCTGCTAGAGGTTCTTGACCCAGATTTTGACCACAGAAGTTCACACCGTCCTGTGTAGTACTGTGATGTTCTGTGAAGCTAATGCTGCCAGCTTACTGAGAGATGGGACTCCCAATCACTGTGAGAAACACCAGCCAGCAGTTTGACAACTCAATGTTCATTATACTGTCCTTTTTCTACCCATACTATTATCATTTTCTCAAGTAATTATTATTGCCCTCCTGGACAGTTGGTTAACTCTCTAAAATTCTGCTACATCAGAAGCAGGGGAACTTGCCCTTTTCCAACATGTTCAGCAACACTGACATTGTTTTTTATTGGTCTGTGCATTTTATTATACTTCTTTCCCCATGACAACATGAAGCAGTGAACAGCTGGCCAGCTGCAAAAGTGCTTGTGCAACCAGAGAAGGTTGGAAAAGGGAGGGGAGGGCGTCTGGTTGAGAATTGCTTGCCAGCTTTACTGCAGAATTATGATTAAAATGTTTTGTTGAGAGTTTAATATATGTGCACGTGAGAGTCAGCAAAACAGCTTGGGCTGCCTTCTGTTTCCTTCTCTATTTGTTTAGCATACAATTTCTCAAACGTCACATTTAGCATAATAACTCTCCTTTCATTCGTATGATATTAATCTGACTTTTAACTCCTCTTCCTGTTGCACTTTAAATGAGCTCCCAGTGCAACACCAGAGTTGGGAGTTTGATTTACCTCTTCCTTTGCCTAGCACTAATCCCACATCACTTCTTGTGGACTTGGTCTAGGTGGGCAATAGAGTGAACAGATGGAAATGATGGTTCCACTGGAGAAGCCTGTATTTCCTAGTGCAGGAGAAACCAAAGGGCTCTCTGGGAACTGAGGTCACTCTTTTTATTAAGAGTCCATCAATATACAGCTCATAAACCATCAGTAGCTCTTTGGATGGATGTAAATCAGAAGTTATAGTTTATGTTACTCAAAGTATTGCAGGCTGCTTTTGACAGTATTTTAGACGTTTTCATGATGTGCATATAATCAGATGGAATATCGTTGCATCCTTGCCTTCACAGCAAGGGATCCAGGGATCCATACATGTACACATAATCCATTACAGACAGTTTTGATGTAGGTACTTCAAACTTATAACAGTTATTGCATTTCTCTCAAAATATAAGTAGGAAAATACATAGGAAATATAACATTTAGAAGTGGAGAAGGGACAAGGGATTAAGGGATAAATTGTCTGTCCACAGTAGTGCTGTTAGGAAAATGCAGATACCCATGCTGTGATTCATCTTGCCGAACGTTAGAGGTCTGCAGCTAGCTATTCACAGTTGCTCCTTTTATGCTCAGTAGATGAGTGGGCAGTTTGAGAGTATCATTTATTTGATTTACGTCAGAAGTTTACCTTAAGATGAGTCACACCCCCTATACAGCTACAGCCTTAGGGCAATGTAGGTGTTTGCATTTACTCAGGTGAATCTCACCTCCATTTACTCATCTGAGTGGATTTTTTTTCAGGAGGAGGAAGTACTTTATGAATTGCCATCATTCTTATTTCTGCATATTTTCAGAGGGTTTTCACTATGGGCGCAAATGTGTGCATTTTTAAGTCCATACTTCATTTAGAGATTTTTCCTCTCCAACATACAAGGTCAAAATGCTTCATCCTCCTGTCCTCTGCAGAATTTGAAATTGGCTCTGTGGGGAATGGTTGCCATCTCACACCTGTGATGGTCTCTAAAGATGACCCTTACTGTGCTGACAAACACTTCCTTAATGTTTTCTTAATGCAATTGACTTTTTTTCTAAAGTGTTTTATTAATAATTGGTGCAACTCAGAAAACTGAAAAATGAGTGCAGGTGTGGCATTTTCATGCTAGCAAAGATACAGCACTTGCTTTTCTGTGTTTCTACTGGCTGTAAATCAGAACATTTAATCAAGAGCCTTTATAATAAATTTTAAAGGTCACTTTTGCAAAAGCAAAAAAATACCCAACAAGATAATGTGGACTTTATTGCTCTGATTTTTTTATTTATTTATTTATTTTTCCCCCTAGAGCAGAAGGCCAATTCATTGCCCAAGCTTAATAGCAGCCCTGCTTGGACATCCCTCTGTTCTGAAATCAGCACTGTGGGTTGTGGTTTGTTGTTTTGAATAGCTAGTAAAGCTGTCAATCTCTATGAAATCCATTTCTGAATTCAGAAGACTTCTACACCCTGAAATCTGTGATAAATGTTGAAAAAATAATTATATAATTTACATGAAGTTGTGGAGGGAAGTGGTACTTGGTTTTCCCAACTTATTTTTACCCCCTTTTCTTTGCTATGTGTTGCTTTTTGTTGTATTTTTTCATCTGTGTTTGGTAGGTTCTTTTGTGTTGTTTTAATCCAGGGCATAACAAGAAGGAGTGCTAGAACAGGGAATTAAGAATTAACTCAGTAATCTGACTGTTAGCACCTTCCTCATTTTCAGCTTCACTGGAAAATAATGAACATCATTTGGTGCCCTGCTCCAACTCCTTAAGGAGGTGAGGAATAATCTTCAAAGTTAGTTTAAAGTAAAGGAAGTAATTTGTTCCCCTTCCCTGAAACTCAGTCTCGCTACTTTATTATTCAAAATGTAAAAGCTGATATAAGGCATAATATCCTGGATATTAAACAAGCCTCTCTACTTCCAAACTACCAGTAGTCCTGATGGTGTCAGCTCCTCTTCCTCCTGAGAGCAACCTACTCTCAGTCATGTTTTGGAAAGGCTACTTCTATTAACTGGAGTATTTTGGAGAGATTTTTAAAGGCATAACAGAAAAGTATGAGTCCTGTTGTATTCCATGCCTTGGTACATCCTTAAGATCTTCAGGAGCCTTGGAAATTTTAGCATTAGTCATTTGCTTTTCTACTGTTTTTTTTTACCAAGTGCAGTAGTTATGGTTTTGGCTTTCTGAAGTTAACTGGGCTGAAAAGAATCCTTATTTTACTTAGGTGATGGGATGATCATGATTTCTAGTCAGGATTAAGAGATGTCATTGTATTCTTCAACATGTAATGTTTTTCTCTGTTCATTACATGATACCTTGGAAGTTCCCCTTTCTTAAATGCTTCTTTGACAAATCTATGTCCTTAAGATTTCAAGATCCACATTTCTAGTTTTAAATAAAAAATTAAATGTTGTGCCCTAAATCTGCCTCTTGATTTAAATCTAATTTCTTGAGCATGTCCACTTTCATGGAGGCAGTAGAGACAACACACTGTGTGTTTCTGCATATGAATGGCAGCAAATACAAAAAGAAAGTTTAGAATCCAGTGGTTAACTGCTGATTTTACGTGTAGCAATCATTTGACAGATCCTCACTTGCTGAATGAACAGGTTTTCCAAATACAGCATTTTAGACAAATTTCTTGTTGACTTGTTTTCCCTTAATGCAGAAATTTGGTTTTGAATTAATTTAACCTGCAGGATATCCAACTTTGGCACTTGAAAGTCTCTATTTCTGTTACTATTTTCATTTTCTACATATTCTTATCATGGCCTGACACCACCTGGTTTGGCTGTTCATCCCCATTCTTTGTGTTCTCACTTTTGTGTTTCTCCAGTGAATACCAGAGAACTCTATGAAACCATGTACAAGTAAAAGAGTTTTTTTCAAAAAGTAATAATGAACAACTCTTTCAGTAGTAATAATAATGGCCCATAGTTTAGGACACAGCACATAGTAACACTGAATTGTCAGTGCACTTTACAAACCAGCATTCCTGCAAACTGAATAAAAACCGTTCATGTGAAATATATATGTCTGTCTTGGTTGAAAAGTAGCTGATGTTCTGCTTGAGCTTCTAGGGTATGTTAAACCTCAGAGAGCACTGAGATATAAAATTGATGCAAATCCTAAAAGTCTCAAGGAAGTAGAGCAGCTTTGCTAGCCGGAGAATCAATGCTGCACGTAGAAGGAGACTGGTGTGCCAAAAGTTGCCAGTATGATGTACTTCAGTATAAACATGTGCTGAATGTGAAATGTGACTTTGAAACATACTGTTTACAAAGTAAATACTTCCGCAGACAATGAGGTTGGATAAACTTTCAGTCACACATATTGACGAGGAGCATATAAGCTGTGGGCTACAGAAGTTACTGTATTTTGCTTTGCTTTGCTTTAAACTGGTATAAATCATAAATCACTCAGCCTCAGTAGGGTACTTTCTGATTTACGCTGTAACTACTAGAAGCCAGGATGAGCCTGATGTTGATTTTGTGCACTTTTGAGCAAGAGGTAGTGTTTAAACTGCAACTTCTCAAGAGTAGCCATACTGACTTGTATACCCATGCATGTCTGAACTGGGGAGACGTTTGATGACCCTTCCCTTCTTTAGATGGAAAAAACACTCTCCTGCTTATACATCATTACATAAAGTGGAAACCAACATCTTTCTGTTTATCTCAGAAGTTGTGACACCTGAACCTGAAGCCAGGCAGTATCCCTCCCACCCTTCCTCCTTCTTCCCTGGGATGTACCTTTGCATTACAGAGTGCAGTTTTCTTACTCATTAGAGGTGTAATCCCTGTCAAACTCTAGGTCTATAACAGCTGTTCTTCAAATCTTGGCATGTAAATATTTAACAGTGCTTATGAATTTGACCCTTCCTCATGCAGTTAACTAAAAAAAAGAAAACAAAACCAAACCAAACCCTTGTTTGCACGAACCAGTGTATCCAACTGTAAATGCGGTGTAAAATCAAGGATGGCACTAGCGTGCAATATCCTGCTTAGAGATCAGTTGCCTACAGTAGTGCTCAAAGACATAGAAATCTGAAGATTTCTGTCATGAAGGAGGGACTAGGACTGATTATTCCAGGATTCATTCAAGGAATCTTAGTTATTTCCCTCTCAGTACTCTTGTGAAAGAACAATTTTTCTACTCTTTCACCTGTTCAGTGCTATGTAAAGATTGCTTAACTGGTATTAAAGTGAACTACATTTTTATAGCAGGAAAGAAGATGCCACTGAAAAGTTTCCCCGTTTACCTTTTTGTGCTGACTTTTGGCCTTACTACATAGTTTTGACAGTTCTCAGTGCTTGCAATATTATTTGCACATCATTAACAATTTATACTCCATGTCAAGTTGTAGATAAGCTAATGACAAGTCAGATAATATATGTGCTCATTTGCACACACATAAAAATATCTTGGATAAAGAAGTACAGAAAACTGCAGAAAAGTTGTCAAATACTTTATTACTTGTACTTTATTGCTCAATTGATATCTTGAGAATAAATTGTCTTACTTTGTAGCAATAAGAAACTTTTCCATATGCATCTACAATGTCTTTTCTCATGGGGAAAAAGTTAAAAACTATGAGGTCTGTATTTGGGGGGGGCACTCTGTTTTAACAACAAAATGCACTTGCACAATGCTATATTGTAGGATCATTTACATTATATAAGTGGATATTTGCATACCTACAAATGCACATTCAGGTGTAAACATCTGTAGGTATAGTGTACATATATGTCTTGGCGGCTAAAAAAGTATAAACATACACTGTTGTCATGCCATCAGGCAGACTTTCAATGAGATGAGACCTGTAGCAATGTCCAAAGAAAGTGAAAAAACTATTCAACAACCCGTTTCCAAAGCAGTAAACTTGTATGAAAAAGCAGTGATCCATATTTCTCACCTTGAAGAGGAAAACTGAAGCATCTCCCCCAGCCTGGAGCAGTTTAAGTGTTTAATGTAAGAGTATGTTCACCACCTAATTGACTCTGGTTCGTTACATTGTTCTCCAAGTTTCCAGATGTTTAGGCATATATGCAGAAGGAAGAAAAGCCCTGTCTGCCTTCCCATGCCTACTACTGGGCATGTGGTCTTGCAAGGCTGGAGTAGTGAGAAATAGCAGCTTTGGTAAGCACTCACATGGTTTGGATGGTCTTGGTATTAGAAGGCAAATTGGTGAAGTTTGACAGGTCGGTAATTCTGTCATAGGTAGCTTTACTTGAGAGAGTTTTAGAGCAGGAGTGCACTCTATATTAATAATGTCTAAAGAAATAGCTGCCCTTCCAGTGCAGGCAGCATCCCAATAAAACATTAATCATGTTTTCCTGAAGCAGCCGAATTGATTTCTTGGGAGAAATATTTCTTTGTCTACTCCCCAGCCATTTCTGAACCCATCACCAACTTACAGTGATCTGAGCAGCTAATGAACAAATAATTACTGCCTGTTGATCACCCAGGAGAAAGGGTACAAATATTGCTTTAGGTTCTTAGCACAGGTAACTTCATTTTTACCAAGGCATAGTGACCATTTTGCTCTATCAACTTTTTTTGTGTTTGGGTGGTTTTTTCCTTCTCTTTTGGGTCCTTGGGTTACATGGAGAGTAATGTCATATTTACCATGCTAGGAACAGCTTACATTTATTTATTTTAGGTTTTAACATAATATCTGTTGTAGCATCCTGTGTAAGCTTTTACAAGCAAAGGAAAGCTGTTCAGTTGTTGTTCACTTCATTTGTATTTGTACAGTTCTCCCAAGATGTATCTCAGTCCTGCCCAGCAATTGAGAAGATCGCTAAAAATGGAGCCCATTAACCCAAGCAGAGCCAATGTTCAGTGAGCTATAGGTGAGGGTAAGAGAAAACAGCGGATGGAAAGAGTAAGAGCAGCTAGGATAGTCTGATGTGAACCTGAAGAATCTTGAAAGACCTCTTTATTGTAGGTAATATGCTGGTCATTTTGTCAACAAGGACTTCTTTTATCCTTTGAGCTTTATTGCCTAAAATCGTCTGTACTTAATTAGTACCATACATACTAGAATTAGTTAAGAGATTTACATACGTAACTCAGGGCCTGTCTATTATGCACTTACTTATCCTAAGTATATGGAGCAGCCTACTGATTTGAGTTGGAGCTTCTTGCTTATGTACTTCTGTGCTTTGCTGAAAAAGAAAAGGTTTTCACTAAAGGTTATGGACGTGCTTTAAGCTTAAATTAACTGGAGCATGCATGGGAATTAAGCCCGGTCTGTTTTACAAAGGCACCGAATGCAAATAAGGAAGGAGGAGTCTTGGGGTTGTCCCATCATAATGGATTGGCATAGCAGGCCCTTAATGTAAATCCTTGCATCTTCCCCTGAGGCTGTGGCCTCTATGTGGTCCCGATGCAGCCTGATAGGAAAGGTGCATCACTATTACCTCATCCTCCTCTACCGGACTTGCTACTCCATTAGTCTGCTGTCAGAGCAGGGCACCTGCACACTTTCTGATTTGCTTCTGGCCAAGCTAGCTTTAACAGTTTCAGTTGCTGGGCTGAGCTAACCTGCTTAATTTTTGTGTCCAAAGGAAGTAAGGGACAGTCAATGTAAAGACCTGCTGTGCCAAGCAGGTAAAATGAGTGGTCTGATTTGGAGACAGGCCTGTACCTGAAAGGAGATGTCTGTCTGTGGAGCTCAGATCTAAATGGCAGGGTCTGCCACTACTCAAAGCCTGACCAGTTGAATTTTCATTTCGTATTGATTTTTTTCAGGTTTTGATCAACACAAAATGTTCACATACTAGGTTGAGTTAGCTTAAGTCATTCCCTATAAAATCACACCATTTATATCAGACTGCTTTGATTGAGCTCCTGTCTACACATAGGAGACATGCCCCAGGTGAGCTGGTTATTACAGTCATGATTCACACCAGTCTTATTTAAACTTCACTTGTGTTTGGGCTGTCTCTTGATTTTTCCACTCCACAGCACCTGCAGGTGAGGTGGCAAGTATGAATGCCGGCTGGCATTTCTTACCAAAAGCTATTTAGTGGTCTGCTTCCCCTAGAAGTTTGCCCCTGTAGATGACACCAAACTGAGTTCTCCTGAACCTGAGTGAGCTGCAATAAAGAAGAAAATATCCCCCTCTTCACTCCTGGCCTCTCCTTCTGTGGAATACAGGTTTCAGGTCTGTTTCAAAGGCCTGCTAGTACTCAGTGCATCCAAGATATGAAGACAATTACTTCACTTTCAAGGTGGACACTACAATTATTTACACGTTTCTGCGTTGCTGCTGTTGGGCCTTCCACTTCTGTAGGCTTGTGATCCACAATCTTCAAGAAGGTCATGAGCAGTGAATCAGAAGTGACTTAGAAGAGTCCTCCAGAAACCTCTTTTAGGGGCATCTCTACCACCTATTTTGAATTACTTTATGCTTCTAGTTTAGGTATGATTTAGAGGCTCAAAGTCAGGCAACTCAGTTCCACTGTGGTGGAAGGCAATGATGGGGTTATTCTGTGCAATTCTGGAGTTATTAATATTTTGACATTAAATTAGATGTCTAAAGAAAATTTTCTGAATACTTACTCTTGGGACTATTAGAGGAAGTTTTATGATTCAAATGCATTTGCATTGTGCTTGTTTGTGAGGTGATAGCAGTTACTGAAAATAAGACAGAACTAAAACAGTATTAAAAAGTTTATCAAAGTTTTAAAAAATATATATTCATCTTTGTTGACAGTGGTTGAAGTCTTGAGGCCCTTTGCTTATCTCCACATCTTTCTTGGGCCACTTAAAAGAAAGCTGAACCATGAATCTCAGAATTTGGAAGAAAATAGCCTGTCGTGACCAATGCAAACCATCTTTGAAAATAGATTGCTCTATCAATTATATGTCAATTACATCAGAAGTTGCAAGTGAGTTAATACTGGCCTAATACAATGGCTTTATTTATACAGGTCTGTAAACACACTCTTATTTATACAGGTCTGATTCCATGTGAGAAAGCCTTTGTTCCACTATAAATGTCTTTTTTGTTGTTTCTTTTCCAGTAAAGCTTGAGTCTTAAGGAAAACTTTTTTTCCCATTTAATACTGGAAGCATAACCAATGTGTTATACTGGCATAAATATATTGCCTTAAATTATTTAAGAGGAGGGGATCTCTTTTCCATGCATTTTTCTAGCATTTAGTAGGGTGAAAGGCTTGGATTTGTTGTTGATTTTACTTTGCAGGGATGATTTCTTTCTCTTTTTTTTATTTATAACATGCCCATTACATGAGCGTGAGAGGTGCCTTATGGATTTATAAGAAAACTTGAGGAATGATACTGTGCAAATTTTGGTCTTCTTCATTTCCACCTTTCCCTGTTCACATTGTATAGGATTGATTTCCAAAAGACAAGATAAATATGAAAACCTGACAGCTGAAAATACCATCAACTGGGAACTTGTGTCCTGATTACACTGTGGAGAAAGCGATGTTTGTTTTATTCTGATTTATGAACAGGGCAATGACTGGCCAGGTGCCGGGCCAGCATCAACTATTTACTTTCCTACATAAAGAGTGATGAAAGGTATCAGAAAGCAGAAGGAGCAAAATTTTTTTTGTATGCCGCAGCTAAGTGGATCACAGTGCTACTTGGGAGCAGCAATCTATCTTCACTGTTCTGAAGAACATGTTAAACTTTCTGGAGACAGCATCTCACTGTAGGGTTTTGGCCTGAAATTTCTCTTTCCCAATCAGTGTTCTGACCCGTTGTGCCTGTTCAGTCAGGAGTGAGCAAAAGGTCTGAATACCAAGATCAAGCAAGCTCATGCTGTTTCTCACCTTGTGAGATTTCAAAACTGCTCAGACATCAGGGCTGAATTCAGCATTGCCACAACTTGAGCTTTGCATTGAACAGAAACCTTTCAGCACTGCTGGAATAAACACAGTACCGAGTCAGGTTCAGAACATTCCACAGGCAAAACCACTTGCAAAATTGTAATTCAAGGGTCTGATTCAAAACACCTCAGTATCAAAGAGGCAGGAAGCAGGAGAAGAAATAGCTGTTGAGCAAGTGTTTAAAATTTTCTCTTAATGGATGAGTATGAAGGAGCCAAATAATTCTCATGCTCATTGTCAGCACCAGTTGAAAGTGACTAAATTATACTGTTGACAGTGCTTTTGATTTATTTTGTGAAATACATGCATATATTGCAAGTATGTATGCATGCCAAATCCATGTATATAAGGACTGACATGTAGGAAAAAATACTTCAGCATTATATGAATAAGTAGCTAATTGTCTCAGGCTGATAACATCATGATATCATTCAAAGCAGTATGAGCAAATTCTTTTCCTCAACCATCTTTAATTATTTTATAACCTAGGCAAAAATACTTTGAAAGCTATCAGAAGATATGTTGATAGTCTTTGGCTGCCTGGTGGGGTTTTTTTTTGTAGAACAAACAAGAAAGTGTAGTGAAATACTTACTAACTTCAGATTTGTTTTGTTTTAAAGCTAAAATACATTAATTACAAGCATAAGGGATTCATTACACAGGAACTGATAATTGCTTCTCAGTGTTGGACAGATTATTTTTCATGTGCAAAAGGAAGTTGAAGGAGTTTGGGCTGATGTGGAAAATAATGGTATAGTACAGTTTTAAACTGCAAAAGGTATTAGGTATTTTTCCCCAACTATGCGCTTTCCGTGCTACCATGACCAAAATGTTTACACCCCAAAATTAAGCCCTGTATTAAGTGGCATGATTTTTCAGAGATACTTAACAAATTCCCTCTGATAGCCAAGTTTAATAACTATTACAGCTAAAAATCTCCAAAAGTCTTGGAAATAAAGATTACTTCTTTCACCCCTTAATCCTTAGTTTGCTTAGGTGTAGCACAGATTACTGCTAACATTTCTGGAAGTGTTTGGATTCGTACTTCTAAAATCAAACTATATACTTAAGTATCTGTCCATTTGTTTGGGGTTTGTGTGGTGGAGTTTGGTAGCGGGGGAGGGGCTACAGGGCTCCTTTAAGAAGCTGCTGGAAGCTTCCCTGGCTCCAAGTTGGACCTGCCTCTGGCCAAGGCCGAGCCCATCAGCAATGGCAGTAGTGCTTCTGGGAGAACAGATTTAAGGGTAACCTGCAGTGAGTGAGGGGATTGGAATGTGAGAGGAACCCCTCTGCAGACACCAAGGTCAGTGAGGAAGGAGGGGAGGAGGTGCACCGGAGGAGGGGATGCCCCTGCAGCCCCTGGTGAGATGGCAGGCTGTCCTGCAGCCCATGGAGGGGAGCAGGGGAGCAGATGCCCACCTGCAGCCCAAGGAGGAGCCCACGCTGGAGCAGGGAGATGCCCCTGAAGATGGCTGTGACTCCATGGGAAAGCCTGTGCAGGAGCAGTCTGTGCCTGAAGGACTGCAGCCTGCAGAAAGGACCCACGCTGGAGCAGTTTGTAAAGGACTGCAGCCTGTGAGAAGGACTTACACTGGAGAAGTTCATGGAGGACTGTGTCCCGTGGGAGGGACCCTACAGTGGAGCAGGGGAAGAGTGAGGAGTCCTCCCCCTGAGGAGGAAGGAGCAGCAGAGACAAGGTGTGATGAACCGACCCCAACCCCCATTACCTGTCCCCCTGCACTGGTGGTGGGGAGGAGGTAGAGAAAATCAGGAGTAAAGTTAAGGCCGCAAAGAAGGGAGGGGTGGGGGGAAGGTGTTTTTGAGGTTTGGTTTTATTTCTCATTAACCTCTGATTTGATTGGTAATAAATAAAACTAATTTCCCCAAGTTGAGTCTGTCTTGCCCATGATGTAATGGGTGAGTAATCTCCCTGTCCTTATCTCGACCCACAAGCTTTTTGTTATATTTTCTCTCCCCTGTCCAGCTGAGGAGGGGAGTGATAGAGCAGCTTTGGTGGGCACCTGGCATCAAGCCAGGGTCAACCCACCATAGTTGTATTTCTAAGCTGATGAAATTTTGGTTTTCAGTCATTTCTTTGATGTCTAGAAACTATAACCAAGGCTTGAAGAAGCAGTGTATGAACAGACAGCATATATACAACCCCTGTCTCAAAAGGCTCTCAATCTTGCAAAAAGACTTACAAAAATAATTGAATACATTGATTGTTGACAATGTGTCAACACGCTGGAGGGAAAGGATGCCATCCAGAGGGACCTTGACAGGCTTGAGAGGTGGGCCCGTGTGAACCTCATGAAGTTCAACAAGGCCAAGTGCGAGGTCCTGCACATGGGTCAGGGCAATCCCAAGCACAAATACAGGCTGGGTGATGAGTGGATTGAGAGCAACCCTTTGGAGAAGGACGTGGGGGTGTTGGTTGATGAGAAGTTCAACATGACTTGGCAATATGCGTTTGCAGCGTAGAAAGCCAACTATCCTGGGCTGCTGTCGTGGTTTAACCCCAGCCAGCAACTAAGCACCACGCAGCTGCTCGCTCACTCCCCCCCCACCCAGTGGGATGGAGGAGAAAATCGGGAAAAAGAAGTAAAACTCGTGGGTTGAGATAAGAATGGTTTAATAGAACAGAAAAGAAGAAACTAATAATGATAATGATAACACTAATAAAATGACAACAGTAGTAATAAAAGGATTGGAATGTACAAATGATGCGCAGTGCAATTGCTCACCACCCACCGACCGACACCCAGCCAGTCCCCGAGCGGCGATTCCCTGCCCCCACTTCCCAGTTCCTAAACTAGATGGGACGTCACATGGTATGGAATACACCGTTGGCCAGTTTGGGTCAGGTGCCCTGGCTGTGTCCTGTGCCAACTTCTTGTGCCCTGGCTGGGCATGAGAAGCTGAAAAATCCTTGACTATAGTCTAAACGCTACTGAGCAACAACTGAAAACATCAGTGTTATCAACATTCGTCGGATACTGAACTCAAAACATAGCACTGTACCAGCTACTGGGAAGACAGTTAACTATCCCAGCTGAAACCAGGACAGCTGCATCAAAAGAAGCTTGGCCAGCAGGTCGAGTGAGATGATTCTTCCCCTCTTCTCTGCTCTCATGAGACCCCACCTGCAGTACTGCGTTCAGCTCTGGGGCCCCCAACATAAGGAGGACATGGACATGGAGCAAGTCCAGAGGAGGGCCACAAAGATGATCAGTGGGCTGGAGCACCTCTCATATGAAGACAGGCTGAGAGAGTTGGGGTTGTTCAGTCTGGAGAAGAGAAGGCTCCAGGGAGATCTTATAGCGGTCTTCCAGTACCTAAAGGGGGCCTACAAGAAAGCCGGAGAGGGACTTTTTACAAGGGTGTGTAGTGATAGGACAAGGGGCAATGGCTTTAAACTGAAAGAGGGTAGATTTAGATTAGATGTAAGGAAGAAGTTCTTCACTGTGAAGGTGGTGAGGCACTGGAACAGGTTGCCCAGAGAGGCTGTGGATGCCCCATCCCTGGCAGTGTTCAAGGCCAGGTTGGATGGGGCTTTGAGCAACCTGGTCTAGTGGAAGGTGTCCCTGCCCATGGCAGGGGGCTTGGAACTAGATGGTCTTTATGGTCCCTTCCAACCCAAACCGTTCTATGATTCTGTGATTAACAGGGGAAAATAAAGCAAGGAGAATGTTGCAATAGAGACAAGTGGATTGCATTAACCAGTGGTCACAGCTAGTGCTGTTATCTCCCTATAACCATGCTGTTAGAGAAAGCATTTTCCTTTTTAAAAAAAAAGAATTTTGAAAAAATTAATTTTAATTTTTTAACAGTATTGCTGTTTTGTCCGTCTGTCAGCTGATACATTTCTTTGGAATGCTGGTAAGACATACTCGTTTGTGATGACCGTGTCTGACCATTATCTTCATCTGTATATCTAAAGCATGATTCTTCTTACCTAATTGTTTTTCAAGTATGTTTGTGTGCATAGGGTACGTGGCAATATCACCTAATGGTGTCTTTCTGCCTTTTATCTACTCAAAAAAGAATTTGAATCCATGGCATAGAAATATCTCTGTCTTTATTGTTTTTGTATTTTTCCAGGACGCTAAGACTGTTTGAATTGTATCTTTCACACCATATGATCTCTTACACTCCATCTGTTTGGTGTATTAAATGTAATAATTACTATTAACCTTCATTACAGGGTTTCACTGCCTTTTAAGGTGGATATGCATTTTTCACCAACTTTTGCAGTACCGATTACAGAAATGACAATGTAAAATATTTGCTACATTTGCTCATTGCTTTTATGGCAGAAATTAATATTTGTTTTCTGATTCTTTTATAGTTTAATACAGTGTGTAGAAAAAGTTGCATTTCTGTACAAAGAATGAAAAAGGAAAGAAAATTTTGGCCACTTTCTCAGTTGTGGTTCATTGGATTGCTGGGGTGGACATGGGCTAGGATCTGAGAATAAATTTTGTCCACTGCTGTGTCCTTACAAAACACTTTTTTGGCAGCTGTGTGTATTCACAGTAAATGGGCAGTTGCCAGGAAATGCAAATTTAGAGCTGAATATGCAGCTATTTGGTGTCAGAGCCTGATCAAACCTGGTTTTTTTGGTTCAGTCATTAGTACCTGCCAAAATAATCTCTTGAGACTTGATAAAATTGGTTTGCATATCAGTGACTACATTAAGTACAAGGCTGAAGAAGGCCAAGGTGAATCAGAACATGCAATCTTATTTCCTTTATTTCAAATGTGTCCAAGAAGTGTGGAGGTAGTAAGTCGTTATTTCACTGGTTGTATATTAGTATAAAACTCGCATTACACTGGGCCCTCTCCTGGTCTTGTCATTTTTTAGAACATTTAATATCACGCTGCTTTAAAGTCTTTGTGCGATCTACAGAGCTAACAAGGCATGAGGCTGACCATTTTGGGAGATGTTAGGAATGGCCAATGATTTGGAAAGCTGAAATTCTTTCTAAAACAGGCACGTTTTCATGTGTTGGGGGCAAACTCCCTTCTCACTTGACAAACTGCAGGCGCTGAGTAGCTTTTAAAACTCAAGTTATTATTTTGCTAAGGGAGAAGGCACTTCTTGGTGTGGGGAAGCGAGCATGAGAGGAATGAGTGCAATAATTGGATGAAGGAGGAGAATGCCTGCCCATGCTGGAGATGAGGGTGGATTTGAGAGGGAGGAGGAATGGTCAGAGCATCACAGGGGCACCACAGTGAGGATGTGGGGGCTCCCAGCACCCGCTGGAGGGAGGTGAGAGAGAGGGATAGAGACAGCACACCCATGAATTTGAATGAAGTGAATTTAAACATAAATAACATTGGTATTTGCCCTGCAATAAATGGGTGTTGTTGACATGGATTTAGAATGTCCTTCATTTTCTACAAGTGGTATTGTAAAGTTAGTGTAAAACCCAGTATCGCCCTTCAGGGGTGTTGGGGTGACCTGGCACGCACTGCAGATGTCCCGTCAGCCTCAGCTGCTGAGGGGCGGCATGGAGCTTGATGTCCAGCCCTGCCTCCCTTTAGAGACAGGGAATGGCATTAGTCCCCCATTGCTGCTGGGGACCAGGCTACTGCAGGGGTGAAGTGAAGCTTCACTGTTCCTTTCTTAGCTTTGTCACCTCAAAATCAGTCCATGTTCTGCTGCGTCCTCAGTGGGGCCACATGTAAGGACACAGCCTACCTCAGTAGGCATGCTTGCTTCAGGCTGGGTGGAAGAAAAACTGCATCTCATAAAGGTAAAACATCTCCAGACATGAACTAACATCACTTCGGTATACATAGAAAGTGTTCAAGATTTTAAAGTCAGATATCTGTGGATCATCCTTGGCTCTACATAGATGCTTTGTAATCTTTGGTAAGCTTATAAATTCCTTCTCTCTATTGGTAAAAAGCTTACATTAATATTAACTATGCTGGACCATATACCTATCATCGGTCCAGGCCTTACCGTTAGATTTTCAAGTCAAGGCACTTGTATAGAAAATCTATTTTAAGAAGTCATTTATAGAGGCTTCTAAATTTTTATTGGTTATAGTCTTTCTCATATCACAGTATGGTTTCACTGATGGCAGCTGAAGTACCTGGCTTTACAGACTCAGGCTTGCAAGCCATAGCTTCAATAAAATTTTGTTAAATGCCTTTTTATAAATTGGCGCTCCTGCTATGTGCAGCAAAGAACAGGGAACGTAAGTGTGATAGGAAAGTTTTATTAGCCTTTCTTTAGGATGATCTGCACTATGCACTTACAGCTTTGGCATGTGTAATTAATGCAGTCAGCCCAAATTCATTTCAAAAATGTCACACCACAACAACAGGTTTCTGTTTAATATACTGCATATATTTTTGTGTGATAAGTATACATATTGTTAGGTGTAATTACATTGAACATCTGTGCATATATGTACACTACTTTTCTTTGTGATCATAACAGGAAAATTAAGGTAATTGATGATGATTTTTTTTTTTAAATAGTTATCCTGGCTTCTAATGCTGTGATTGCTCTACACAAGGACAAAGCAAGGGTGTTTTCTTTGGGCGTGTATAACAGTTATTCCCACTACCAAACTACAGTTATCTGAATGTAAAAGGAAAAGCTTTAATAACACAGTAAATTTACACCCTTATCTGTGCTTGACAAAATTCTAGCCATAATTTGATTTGACCATATATACAATATATGTTTTTATTTAAGTAATAATGACTGAGGCACAGAGCATTTCCTGAAAATTAATGGCCGGCTGAAAAATTTTATAGCCCAAATGCAGCCAAGGGCCATTAATCCCAACTGGTCAATTCTCCATGAAATGCCTTATGTCAGGGGTCATTTATTACATTCCCGTCCCTCCCACCCACCAATAAAGAAGTAAAATTAAATGTTACTTTCCTCCTATGGCAACACTGAGCCTTGAAGCAGCTACCGGAAGCCCCTGCTTAGAAAGTGTTGCTGTTGCTGCCATAGCAATGAAGGTTTCTTAGTGGATGACTGATGGAGAACCTTCTGAGAATGGTCTTTCACTGTCTATTACTTTACATTTGTTAGTGAATAAAGCTCTTCAGTTTGCCTCTTGGAGCTGACAAGGGGATGAAAAGACTGCTATGTTTCCCTTGCCACTAGAATAGTTGTGGCATTAGGAAGGTGGGGAGAGTTTGCATTCCATATATATAACAAAACTATCTTATCTACCATGGCTGCCATCCTTCTAGGATCTTATATTTATTCTCTTGTATTTAGTAACCAGTATTAAACACTTGCAACTCCAATTTATTTTCTCTCAGTGTTTCATTCATTGTTGGTAAAAATTGGTACATTAGAGGCTTTACTGGGACTAAGTGATACTGTTTCAAACTGGAGGGCTAAGGTACCTGTAGTAGTGGCTATTGAAGAGAATAATTGAGAGATTAATGAGATAACAGAAAAATAATTGCAACAAGCTGTCAAGAAGGTCATTGCTAAATCTTCAGGTTAAAAAAAAAACCTCCTTGCATTCTTCAGAATTAGGTGAAAACACTGTGTTTCCTTTTGCAAAGCATAATGAAATTCACATCTGTATATCATTATATGTGGCAAACGTGTCACCAGGATCTGTCATCCAGCTCTTTCTCTCTCTTTCTACCAAACACACACCTTACTGAGGAAATAAACTCTAATGGCAAGGAATGACAACTCGGGGCGGGGGGGGAGACACACATGACAAAAAGCCGTCCACCTCTTGGGCTGAATGCTTGCACAACTATACCTTAAACCATACTTCTAGCAGTCTTTCACTGTCCCTCCCAGTGTATACTGGGGCTGGCAAATTCACCTGCCCACAAAGGGCTTTTGTCACTGCTTCTCAGGAAGGGGAAAGAAGAGCAGTCAGTCACTGCCCATTCAGCCTGATCAACCTTTGGAGACGTACATTTTAGGTTTTAAATATTTGTCTGCTTTATTATGAGGCAGCTCCTAGGTGGCAGTCTTGGAAGCTAGAGACTTGATTTTCATTTCAGTCTGCTGCCTCCTTTGAAAAAGAGGTAAGAGAAGTGGGCTTTCATTCTTCCACTCATGAAATGGAACAACAAGCCTTTCCATTGTTAAGATTTTGACTTAAAATTAGAAAAAGGCATTACAAATACAAAATTGAACTTATGTTATTATTCTGTTTAAGTACTGGAATTCAAGTGGTTGGCTTTGAATGGTCAGTCAGCGTAACTGTATAGAGTGAAGATGTAAAAAAGCCTATTACTTCCATTTCAAGTGAAACAAGATTTTCAAGTTATTAGTACATGGAAGAAATACTGCAGTTAGGTGTCTCATGGCTGTCCCTGGAAGCTGCTTTAGGCATCACAGTTTCAGAATATTGGATGATGAAAAGGATACAGTGAGCCAAGGTATGCTTGACTCCATTTCTTTAAGCAAAGGGACTTTGAAACTTGTTCCGTATCCCTTACCCAATACATTGTTCGTAGCACTAACCTAAAAAGCGTGACCAAGTAAAAGTGGATTTAATTCCACATTATTTTTATTAAGATGGTTTATTTTTTTAAGTGTTTTGTTGTGCAAACTGTGACTGGGGCCACAGTCTTGCAAACAGTTGCACACAAGTTGTCCTGTTGTGCAGTGAGACTATTCATATGCATGGCTTTGCCTATGGATGCTGGTGTTTGCAGGATCACAGCCGTTTTCACTAAAATTATGCTTCATCTTTAAAGCATATCACTTCTAATGAAATTACACAAGCCTGATAGCAACACCACCACCCAGACTGGATTCGCGATCTGTTTTTTTAATTATAGAATTTAATTATTTTTCTTCTAATATTTACTATTGAATTTAATTTTGATTTTGTTTTTATCACCTAAACATCCTAAATTTCAGAGATTCACTAAAATGTGTCACATCATTATAACCCTTATTATGAATTATTCACAGTAATTACTGAGTTGTTGCAAACTTCATTATGAAATTTAAAGTACCAGAAAATCTGATGGTGATACTGTTTTACTCCTTGGATGTTCTTAAAATAAGTCAGAGTTAACAGATTGCAAAAATATGCAGTTACAAAGTTATTAAAATGCAGATTTTTGGCAGGAAGCCACTGTAGTCTCCTACGTTCACAGCTGTCTATTTACAGGAAAACTGCCCTGAGCAGTCTGTGGTGGCTTCTTTGAGCTATTACAGCTGATTGGGTCAGTGCAGGGGCCTCTCTAAGGACTAAGTTCAGTAACTTTTTACCTCCTAGGTCATAAGCTTCACTTGAAATTATTTTTTTAGGCAGGAGGGATTGATAGTAGACCATCTTTTGTTCCCTGTCGTCCTGATGATAAGTCCAGGGTGCCTTTCCTGAGACTGTGTACGTGCTATACCTACATCTACACAGATGGTTCCTCGGATTAGAGTGTGGACCACTTGGGTGGCGGGTGTAGCAACATAAATTTTGAATTACACTTTTGAGGTCAGCATAACATGCATTTTCCCCAGTCGGAACTGGCTTTAATCATTGCCGCCTTCACAGTTCTCGTGAGAGCAGGGCATACTGGAGTATTAACAAAGTGGCAGATGCTTTGCTTTAGTGAAGAAGTAAGCACTGTCATCTTACCTTCACCTTATCCCCCATAATGTCACTGGGTGCCCCACTTGTTTTTTTTTTCTCTCTGCGCAGTGACTTGGGAACAAAAATTACAACCTAGTTAGAGTAAAAAAAAACCTTTGGAGTTGGTGCTCAAACTGTTGTGTGCAGATATTCAACACCATTGCTGGCAGCCAAAAATTGCTTTGTCTACCTATGGTTTAGCTTCCAGGTAGGACCAATATGTGGCCTCTCTTTCTCAGTGTCTTTTTTTGCAAGGTGCTTCCACTATGGACTTTCATCATTCATTTGTGCAGCTTCTCCCAAGAAGCAGAGTAAGTTCTTTTCCCTCCATGCAATTGTGAGACTGGCACAAGCCCTGAAAAGGAGGGGGAAAGTTCTGCAAAATAAGGTGTGTAGCTTCTAAATGGCAAGAAACAGTAAAATGAGCAAGTCATCCCTGCTGTGAAACTGGAGTGATGTTCCCAGAGTGTGGAGAGGCAGAGTTTCACATTGTCTATGATAAAGTATAATGGAAGAGCATCCCCTTCTAAAGTTCTAAATGTCTGATGCTGTTGGGGCGTTGCCGGCTCTGTAAAGCACATGTCATTAATATCAATGAGGGTCTATAATAATCTCCCACAGGACAAGTGACATTTAGGGATTCAAGACTGAAATAAATGAGAAATAGAACAGGACCTTTAGAGAATATGTTAGAATTGGTTAGTATTATACTGTCCCATTATATATGGGACTACCTGGTAATACTTCAGTTTATTCCTTATAGAAATACCTTTCTTGTCTCTCAATCAAGTCCAGTCTGTGTTGTCCAAAAAATTCAAAATGCAGCCACCCTATTTTCCTAACTGCTAATGAAGAGCCTAAAACTTTTAAGACATTAAGTCATCATTTAAAGGATGGGTGCATCCTGAGAAACTTGTATGGGCAATAATACAGAAAAGCTTACACTGATATCTTGGAAGGAGGAAGATGCAGTGAAAATCCTAACAGAACCCTTTAATCTCAACAATGCTGGTGTGTACTGTGTTATACAGGAGGAGGTGTTTTGAGGTTACTGTGAACAGAGAGAAATATATCTGAGCTTAATTTTGAGGCTCTCCGGAGCTGTAAGCACACCAGAGGGCTGCAGAGATGCAAAGCAGTGATGTCGTTAAACCACTGAATTGTTCTTCCCTGTGCTGGTGTTCCTGAGCCATCCAGGAGGCAGGCTGGATGCCAGCATACCATGCAGCAGCTTGGGACTACTTTAGTTTATGCCTATAGATATGGCCTCCACAGGCGGTTCAGCTGATGTAGGAGTGGCGAAGAACAATGTGCTTTTCTTCCACCCTCACAGACCATCTCCTTGACTTGCAGAATGAAGGACATATGGTGAAAGAGGAGGAACCCAGCAGGGATAATCCACAGACAAGGGACTGTACCCTAATGAGCAAAGGCAGGACACCCTTGTTCTCAGTCATTTGCACTGAGGGAACTCCACTGATTTCAGTTCCCAGTCCTGATTTCTGCTCTGTGGGTGAAGTGTGCCCCTAAACACAGTGGTGGGAATTCCTTATGTTGCTGGTAATCACAGTTTTCAGAGTCCACATGGGAAGAAATGCTATAAAAATCAGGACTGGCAAAGGTACTGAAGAAAGTGAGGCCACTTCCCTCTGTAAGTCCCTCTAAGGCACTTTCAAGTATGTTTTTCCTCCTGTAGTTTTAAAGGTCCTGAACCAAAAAAACGTGCTGAGGCTCATCCAGAGGGATTGAGGAATGAGGGGAGAGAAAGTCTTTTCTATCTGTGGTAATCTAGAGACTGAATCTCCACAGGAAAAAGGACAGGGTCAGAACCTGCCCACTTTCTCCTGTGCTTTTCCAGAAGCGAGTAGATTTTGATTCCCAGAGAAACAAAGAGAGAGAGAAATGCAAAGGAGGTTGGGTAGGGGATTTGAGGAGGTCTTGGGCAGGTGGGTGGTGACACTGGAACCAGCGAAATGGGCTGTGATCAGGGAGAGAAGAGGAGCAGTGCTAGCGTGGGTCTTGCCAGCATAGGGTGCTTGAGAAGGTGTAGGAGCAGACTGACGTTACCAACACATTGTGCACTCCTTTTGCATTGGTGTTGGTCAATACAGAGTTAACAGCAGCTTTGGCCATTAGATACTTTTTAGGATTAAACCAAGAAGGAAGGAGGCAAGGTTGCTTAGTATTAAATGGGCCTCTGTCTGGGTGCTCTTCCCCATTTTCTCTCGAAGTAATCTATTACCACATCTCAAGAGAAAAATGACCCCAATCTAAAGATTAATAGAGCAGTGTGTGGACGTTTCCAGTGATGTGTATGAAACTCAATTTTTTTTGTCGCTGTATGCACCTAGGTGTCCTTTATCAGAGGATCTCTACATCTTAAAAACTAGGCTGATTATTGAAGAGGGCAGCAGGCAATTTAGGGCACGTGGTGTTTTCTTACGACAGAAGCTTTGCTGTGAAGTGCAGTAATTTATGTTGATAAATTGCAGCCGTCAGAATGTCTAGATCACTTCATAGGATGAATTTCTAAACATACCTCTCTAGTTTAGGTAGTGGGGGGTGGGAAAGGGGTGTTTGTTTGAGAGATTGGGGGGACGATAACTCCTGCATGTACCATTTCTTGAAAAGTAGCACAGGACTTTCACATGTTCCTGAAATTGGCTCATTGTCATTAACCCAATTTTGGTTTAAAGTGACACATAAAAAAACTTCCCTCCTCCATAAGCAAGCTGCAACAAAAATGGAAAAGGCTACATACACAGTGTCAAGACTGAGTAGGTTTTGAACGATAGATCTTTCTTAGCAAAGGTTTTTTCAGTTTTGGAGTTCTGTGTGTGTGCCAAAATGTAAAGCCAGCTTGGCTCAGGCAAGGCATATCTAAGTGAAGCACGCTGCCTTCATTTAATCAAAAGACAAGAAAAATTACCATAATCATTGTAAGAAACACTGCTTTGGGGAGAAAAGAGAGGAGTTCCTATACCATGTTATTACATATCTTACTATCATTAAGGTTATAAATAAAGAGATTAATTTAAAAGTAGAAGGGCTTTGCTGGGCTAAGTTTTGTCTTGTTTTGCTTGCTTTTTAAATGAAGAATTAAAGGCACTGGTGGGTCTAGATGTTGTGAGAGGTTACAGATTTCTCTGTCCTTTATCCATCATGTTGCATGGTCAGAGGTTTTAAAAGGAATCTTTTGGACTTCGATTCAGCACAACACAGGCTGTGTACTGATGTTTATATGATATCAGTGACATGTCTGTGTGGACCTAGCTTAAGCACATGATTTAGTACCTCTCTGAACTGTAGCCTGCAGAAAAGAACACAGAACTAGACTGACCAGATAAGGTCCAAATTAGGTATGAATTTACCCTAAAGATGAGCGTGCATATGGCTTGGAATTGCAGTTGTCCCTGAAGATAATAGTGGACATACTCAAATGGCCTGAAGATTTGTACTGTTTGAACCCAATCTCCCTAAGGAATGATAGAGAGATCTACCAGGTGTTTTCAAAGCAGGAAATATATTCAAAGTTTGACCTGTCATGACCCACCTTGACTTGCAGATTTTTTGCAAAGATGACCCTGGATTACAGCCTTCTATAATGTGTGTGGGGTTTGAGTTCCAGGATTTTCAGAGGGGCATACACTGAAATTAGTCCCGTTAACAGTTAAGGGGTTTTGAGGGGATGGTTTAGTGGTTTAGACAATCACAATTCCATGCAGAACTTGTTAAAATACTGGTGTTAATGCTACATCAAACTGAGCGTGCTGTGGCATATAGTCTGATACTAGTACCTGTAGAAGGTCAGAATTTAATCAAAAAAATCCAACATTTCATTTCTGTTCTGGAAGAAAAAGTTTCTGTATTGACAGACAGACAACTGCTGTGCATGTCATTTCCTAACCTTGTCTGCTATGACTTTGTTATAAAGAGCTGCATGCACATACGCAACAGAAGGAAAACTACAGCATAACCTGTTTACTAATGATGGTAGTTCCTTTAGGCTGAATGCGAGTATGGCATATTCTTAGAGACGCTTGTAAAACTTTCCAAATAGCAGCAATGAGTAGTGGTTTCCAGCATGTCTTCTGGAGCTCTGGAAATGGGTATTTTACTCAGCACTAAGAATAAGAGCCAGTTGGGATTTGTTCAAATAAGCTCTTTCCTCCTTGATGTATTTTATTATCTCCAGTTTTGCCACAAGCGTCTTCAAGTTGGTATCATTTCCCCTTTCGTTAGTTTTTTTTTTTTCAAGACTTCAGCTTTCCATGCTAGTGGTCCAGAACCTAACAGTCTGCTGAAGATAAACTAAAATGGGATGTCTCTGCTGAGCATGTACCATCACGAAAAGGAACAAAGTGAGAGACTTGAAATTTTGAGTTCCTCATCTTTCTAGTGGAAGAAAGATTCTCTGGGTGTTACCTTTTGCTTCAATACAAAAAAAGGCTGATGGAATCAATTACAGCTTTTGCTGTTTTCAGACTTGACCTAAGAAAGCACAAAAGCAGCAGCGCACTTTTGCCCAGTACATTGCAGTGTAATTGCATCATTCAATAAAAATTACAATTGGTTCTGCAGTATAAGGGAGAAGGGAATAAGAAGCTGGCAGGCAAGTTCTGGCTCACCTTAAATGTATGCACAAGGGGCGTAGTGTATCAATGGAAGTGCAGATAGGACTAGGCCCTGGGGGTTATATTCTCATTACATTACGTGTTCACAAAATGTGAAGGGGGAGTAAACTGGCAGACTTCTAAACTTATTAACTATTTTCTATTTGGGGAAGATTAAGTTTTGAAGCAAAACATCCAGTAGTCACTGGGGTACTATTTATATCATCATAAACTTGTGTCAACTTAACTGATTTTAATAATGATTATTATTATAAAAACCAGCAATTCTTATCTCCGCCACTGCACACGTGCTGTGGTAATGAGGAATTTTCCTTTTTTTTCCTTCTCACTTCTGCTCTTTCACACAATACCCTGACTTAACTCATTTTTCCTCTCCTCATCCCCCCTAGCTGTCAATCACTGTCACATTACTTTGCATCATATGCATCAAGAAGAGCAGCTTTTTCCATCAAGTAAGCCAATTCTAAAGCTGCCTTCCCAGAGGCTACACAGATTGTGCAAGCTGGAGGAGCTCAGGAAAGAGTAAGCTGGACAATAACAAAGGCTCCCAGAGCTGCTTCTGCCTGCCAATCTCTCATGAATGTATTCACACAGCACTATATATAGGGCATGCCTCCAGGGCCAGAATCACATCTATCAGCTCAGCGAGCAGACCTCCTATCCACACCATTAATCACAGTAGGGAGGAGGAAAATGGCTCATTACACTACATCAATGATATTGTCCATACTGTCTTCTACAAAGTACAGGAGTTGTCTCAGTGTGGTGTTCAGCATCCCCTGACTTTTGAAGTCCATGATCCAAGAGAGGGAACAAAACTTCTTAACAGGAGTGTTTACCTGTGGGCAACATAGGTTAGCCAGCAAACTGCATTTAGTGAGTTTAGAGCACTATAGCAAGGCAAGCTTTCCAAGGGATGTTTTTTCTGCTGTTAAATCTTTGGTAGTTTTCCTTCCCTCTCCCAAAATGATAGATTTGAGGGACTTTTTCTGTTCTGCAGCATAGTTTTCAAGCCCTTCAGTCCACCTCCAGTATAGTTTGTGTGTGTGACATCTGTAAGGCATTCTTTATGGCTGACTGACTTCAGGTATATTTGAGTAAGAGCTTCCTGCAGTATTCTGGCCTTCCTTAAAGGTCCTGTGCTTTGCTGGAGAGTCCTGTGACTGTTTATGGGCACCCTTACAAAAGAGCACGCAGAGATTTATCCACCTGGCAGCCGATGATGTTAGAAGTCATATAACTACATTTTTGCTCACAGCTTTTAGGCTTGATGCTTTATTGCTCTCTTTTTTGCTTATCTACCTGTAAATGAGCCCTGTACTTCAAAATCTGTATCATCCAGGTTTCACTCTTGCACATAACATGACATGACAAAGCTCTTGCCATGTACTGACCTCATTGCTGCAGGGCTCATCTGTATCAGTTCTGTACACACCTTGCAAGGTTCTCCAGCTCTTCCTGGAAATGTTGATGTTTTACTTGGTGTTTTCTAAACCCACCCTTCAGTAAGGTTTAAGCTCTTATCAGTCTTTCTTCCTGTCTGATTTTGAGGATCACTGCAAAGTGCTTCCCCTGGTCTCATGAAATCTGCATTGTAGTGGGCATGCATGTGATATTATTTTGATGGTCTTAAAACAAGCCTGCCTGTTTCTACAAGAGCAGTGACACACCTTTTGATAGGTGACCATGCCTTAAATTACAAAATAGATATAATTGTTCAGTGATCACCAAGCCTAATGTTGGATCCAAAGCTTGCATGAGACATCTCTAGGTTTTGAGGGTTACCTTGGAGAAGCACTGGCATCTTCTATATCACTGGATGTCTTGTAGTGATATGTAGCATATATTCCTAAAGTTATGATATTAGGAGGAATATGTGCCTATCTGCACATCTTCCAAGAGGTGAAATACAGTGGTAGGTCTCACTTGCTTTGAGACTTCTGCATTTGGTTAATTATGAAAAGTGTCTACTCTGATTGGAATATCCCAGGATTAATCTTCAGATGTGTCAATATATTCTTGGGTACTTCTGCTTGCTTTGTAAGCATCAGAGATTTTTTTATTTGGGTGTTGTAGAACATTTAGGGTAGTAGAGCATAGAAGAATTCAAATGAAAGGATTATAGCTATATTAAATTTTTTCCTATAAGCATAGTCATATATACATCCATCTTTTAATGCACTGTGCAGCAGACTTGTTGAAACTATTGGTAGGAAACCCCATAGCAGTAGTTAAAGAAATGCTTATAATTTGGAAATACTGTGTGCTTTGTTATTGATCTGCCTTATTTGAAAGTAGAAATTCATGTTGGGATTTCTTCAATTTTAAGCAAACATGCCTAGTTAAAATAAGTTGAGAAACAACATAGGAAATAAACTTTTACACCTATGTTTCTTCTCCTGGGATAGATACTCACTCATATATTTTTAAACTGTACTTACTTCCTTTTCTAACACTTTTGCCACACCTCTCAAAAGCTGCTAGTCTGCTGTAGATGGCAGGTTAATCAGAAACCTTTTACAGTGCTGTTTTTTCATCCTTCAGATACTTTTAAGACAGACATGAACTTAAGAGGAACTTAAGCTGCTATCATTGTTTCTAGAACTAACAGAAATGTTTTAATAGTAATTTGTAGCAGTTTTGTTTTCCTCTGAGATAATTTTGCTTTCAGTAAAACTTTCCTAATTTGCAAAAGAAAAAAGTATTTCACCTACAGTGATTTTAAACAATTGGTCAGATAGTTAATGTCTATGAAATTCTGCTAGGTGTCATCCATTTTGTGAAGTGACTACAAAACAAGAAAGGGTGGAAAATGTTGAGTACACTGAATGGCCAGGATGGGAAAAAGCAATGTCAAATAAGATCCAATCATATTTAGTATGTTTGATTTTGAGTTCAAAATAAAATTCAGAAAGGTGGCTTCCTTAGCTGTTGATAGGTATGTTTCTCCTACAATACCCCTCAGGCACTGATAATTAGTGAGGAATGACAAATGTTTGAAGATTACAGTAATTTCAGGTGAGATAAGGAACATCGCAGGCTATAAATTGGATTTACTTTATGGAAGCTCCCTATAGCCTAAAAAAGAGGCTGTTGGAGGATATATTTCCTTACTTGGCAATAGCAGCCATCACAGTCTTTCAACCCCAAGTGCTAGAAATTAGTTGGTGTTGGCAGAAGTAGACAAGCTGTAATGCAGTTGGCTTAGTCTTTTATTTTACATGTGACTACTGGATTTGTAATTCCTTTTCCTTCCCACTTCTTTTAGTGTGTTAGGGGTGGTTTATTGGTAGGTTAAAAGCCAACGTCAAGTCCTCCATACAGTAAAACTGAGAGCCTGCTGACATGCATCACTGTGCCACGGCATGACTGTTGCAATCCATCTTGACCAATGTGTTTGAAAGTTGGAACTACATATAATCAATTGCACTCTGAAAACTTTAATGTCTTTGACTGCACCATGTAGCACTACATTAATTTAGCAGCGCATTCAGCCTCTGTGTTTGAGGGTCAAGATCTTACATCACCTGGCCTGGGCAGTGCCTGACACGGCACTGCGTGATTAATGCAGAAGCCTTTAATTCCACTCAGCCCAGGCAGAAAGCATGGTATAGTCCTGCTGAGGCAGTATTCCCTAAAGGTGAAGAAGCAGGAGAAAACATCCCCCAAACCATTGAATCCCAAACAATCACAGGGCCTGGAAGTGCATGACGTGTTTCTGAATGTAGAGGATGAATTGCTAGCCAGTTTGCAAAAGGGGGGCGGGGGGCTTTTCAAAGGTCAGGAGGAGGAAGCACACCAACACAAAGAGCATTGTTCATATTGGAAATCATTACTTGAAATCAGTCAGACTTTTCCAGAGTGCACAACTAACTAAAGGATCCTCAGTAGCTAGTTTTCCACTCGAATAAAGTCTTTTAACAGTCGATGAGACTTAGGACTTGTCTTTAATGATGAATCTCCTTTTTTTAATTTTGGGGACAAACATTATATAGAAGCTGTTTGTATTCAGCAGCATCAACAATGAATCTGAATCTTGCATCCAAAAAAAGACTGTAAAAGCAAACAGACAAAAACTTTAAATGAGCCATATGCACTAACTTACTGATTCATATACATGGCAGATACCACTCCTGTGTCCTTCCTGAAGCAAAGTGCTCTAATGGTGGGTGAAGTGGAAGAAGCAGGTATTCCTAGCTAAAATAGGCTTTGCTGTGTCATAAGTTACATTTTTGTTGGAAATTTAAAAAAAAAAAAGCTGACTTCATAGCTTAGAAAGAAGGGAGATTGCAAAGACACACTGGGCAGCACTATTTCAAAAAAATCCTCTATTTTTTGGAGGACATGGAGAGCCATCTAATTCAATTGAGTGACTCTAAACTAAAAACAGTGTGGTTTGCAGTCTCCTGGTGAATTTCATGTTCTGTCTCGGGGCTGCAGCAAATAAACTTTGCTAGATTCCTGTGAGCAAGTTTGGAGGAGCTGCAGCTCCATGAATGTCAACAAATGTCAGAAGTTTACCATGCAAGTTTGAAGATAAATGGAATAGAATTAATAAGCATCAGTAATGGCTTTATAATTGAAATAGTATAGACATTAGAGGTATATAGGGTGTTAGTAATCATATTAATTATTTGTTAACAGAAAGACAAAGTAATAAAATTGAAAATCAAAAAGCTTAGTTGTTCACATGCAGATCTGGGGGGACATTTTGTAACAGAAATAATTGCTTTTGCTTCATCCTCAGGGTGATATTATCTGTGTCTAATTGTTTTTCCTGAAGAAAGCAGAGCAATCTAAAATTCTAAGTAATGCACAGCAACTGTAGGGGTGAAAATAACCACATTTTAGAAACCTCTTACAGCATCCCACCTCAATGCAGTGAAAGGAAGCAGTGCTGCTAGGAAGGGTAAAGATAAATGGAATTACTTTTCTATTAGAAGTATAATAGACTTTATTAGTTAGTCACCTGTGCTTAGAATAGATCAGCTGTCAGGGAGAGCAAGTAGATGAATATGTACCTTGTGAGCTGTCAGGAGCAGATCAGTGTGGGTTTTTTAAATAATAATTATGTGCTTCCAGAGAAATGGTTTAGACAAAAGCACAGCTGCTTTATTGATGATGCCTTTTGTGCATAAGGATGAATATTCTAGTTTGTTCTTTTCATTTTTCCATGTAAATGTAATATCATGTTTCCATAAAACTCTTTTAGGAAATGGTGCCATTAGCTATTAAAGCTTGCATAATAAAATTATTTGTCAGGGATTTAATTTGATCGAAGTCAGTTATTTGTAATAAAGTGCTAGTAGCTAAGAGGGGCTGCTGTTTGCATTCAAGACTGGCAATGCCCTTGCCCTCTGCAAGCCACTATGCAACAGCTGTCCTGGGATTCAGTGTGGCAGGGCGCACAGAAGGTATCTTTTTTTGCATCCTGACCAGTGTTCAGAGATAAAGGCAACTGTTCACTTTCTTGTGGTCAGAGGAGCTCTTTGAGCACCAGATCCACTATTCTGGCACAGTTTAATAGTCTGTCTGGTCTGGCAACTTGATTAACATGTGGTCTGGGAGCAAGAAATGCTGCAACTGGTGGTTGAGAGAGTCCGTGGCACATACACGGCTCCTGGGGGTCACCCAGAAGTCTGAAAGGAGCAGCTGTGGACCGGGTCAGTTCTGGTGAGGGCTGGACTGGGGGGGGGGGGGGGGGGGCGTTAAATCTGCAATATGTTGAACCCCTCCCAGAGTTCAGAAAGTCTGCTTTGATCTTCACTATTGTACAGTTGCATCTTGTGTACAGCCACCTTTGTTCTGCCACAAATACTGGTTCCAGCCCACCACCGTTCGGCCACTATCCTGCCCCTACAAAACACAGCAGAAGCTGGAGTTAAGGACTGAGCCTTTACAGAGCTTTGTCAAATTATATTTAGTTTCATTTTGGCACTGTAGCCCAGTGGCAGAACAACTTGTGCAGCAGAACAGGACTCTCGATATGGAGCTGAGCTAGTGCTGGCAGCAGTGATAAGGAGGAGAAGCTAGCCTGCTTAAACTTGTTTTTCAGAGCTGGCTAGGGAGTGGCTTTAGATCAACTCCCTTAGGAAAATCGCATCCCCAGCACAGAGAAAGGAACCAGAGCAGTGCTAAATTTGATGGCAGACTTGACACTGGGGACTCTTCCTACACACTGGTAGGCAGTAGAAGAGGTTGGCTGAGACTATTGTGCAGTGTTTATGGCAGTGCTGCTGTTGTCATCCATGGAGCAGATGAGCGAGATCCCTATTTAACCCAAGCTGTGTAGGTATTTACTGAGCAAATATCCATATACCCATATTTCAGCTACAGGCCAGTTTGGATGTTACAGGAATAATCATTGTATCTGCGCATTTTTGCAAACGATGGGAACAATGGTACCATACGGAAGCTGGAAGACTTGTATTATGCATGTGTTTTAAAATCCTCTTTTACTGCCTCTTCTTGTGAATTTATGAATCTAAATGTGACAGGATTTATCAGAATTCCAAAGAATAGAAGAGAAAAAGAATTAACTATGTGTTCTGTTTAAATAATATCACACTTAAAAACCCATTGAAGGATGATAGGTTTCTGTAAGAGGGTGAGTTTTTTCATCTTCATGCAAAGTGGTGGAAAAAGACTGTAGCTAGAGGCAAGATGTTAATCAAGGTCAGTCCTGGATCTGGTTGTGTTGAAAAGCTTTCTGTTGACAAGTTGTTCATAGCCTGCATACATGGACATAGTCAACTAGGCCTGAGATTTGGGTCAGGAAAAGATTGCCTTTCCTTCCTCTTCCCCTATCACTCTTCCCTGTCTCCAACAGCCTGATCACAAGGAATGTAGGGGGAAATTCACTCCTTTCTGCAGCAGTGCATGTGGTCATTTGCTAGGATCATTTGGATATCTGCCTCTAACAAATTCAGTATATTTCACAATTAGATGCATCATATCAACTTGTTGGTGTAGCAGCTTTCAAAATAGCAAGTATTTTTAGGTTCTTTGCTGTCACGTCAAACCAGAGCTTCAGACCTACATGCCAAGACAGAACACCATTGTTTTTAGCTAATCTCAAGTTTCAGTGTTGTAGCAGATTGCCATTCTCAGCTTTGTGTGACTAAGTAATGTCCCTAAAGCATGCAAGCGTAATAGGATGATGTGTGCTATGAGGTGTCTTATGGATGTTTAGAACTAAGACAATTCATTAGCTGATGCATCTCAGCATTACTCTTGCCCCTTTTTCTCATGAGAATAGCATTCTTTATCTCACAACATGAAGTAGAGATAGAGCAAAATAGCAACAAGTTATTTTGTCTAGATTATATGCAAGATCTCTACAGTAGTGACTGTCAAACTGAAGCTATATTTTATTTCTGCAGCTATTTCTTCAGTGCTCTAACACTATTATTAATACTACCTGTCACTTGTACAGCCCTTCAGAGTTGCAAGTAGTTTGATAAACATTATACAAACTTACTGGAAAGCATAAAAAATGAAGTAAACACTGTGCTGCTTGCTGGCTAAACTAAATTCTTCAAATTACTTCATAGCCTGGCTTTGTCTTTAGCTTAGCAAAACAATCTTCCAGACCAGCTAGTTTCCTGACTTTCTTCATACTTACATTTTTGGTAAATCACTTCTGCTATTGTAGTATTGGTATAGCTTTATCATATCTAGACTGGAGAGGCACTACTGAAAATAGTATATACGGTTTCCATGTCAGACTTTCCGGGCCACTTTAATTAAATAAAGAGGCTAAAGTGATTTTGAACAAACACTGGAGCACATCTTAGTAGTGCTAAAATGCTGCTAATAGCCATAGAAACTTCCTGCAGTTAATGATTCTTGTTGATTTTGGTGAAGCAGTAGTAGCAGCAGAGACATTAGCGTAGAAAGCACTCTATTTCTCAGCATCATTTTTATCAGCTTATCATTTTAAATTGCTACCAAGCAGGTGATGTGACAGGAGGAGTTTGAGCTATTCTTACAGTACCGCCATGATTACAAGGCTGAAAAAAATATGGGGAAAAAAAAAATGTGTGCTGGAAATAAATGTGAAAACTTCTGGCACTCATTTGCATTTCTGAAGGCTCACCCAACATGGGTGGTTTCTTTCCAGTGTAGAACACACAGTTCTATTAACTTATTTTTCTCTCTTTTTATATGAAATTGTTAAGCCTTGACAGCCAGTGCTTTTGTTGTCACCTCCTGAATTCCCACCAACGTGAGGCCAGGCAGCCTGTGCTGCAAAGCCCGTGCCCAGAGTCTTTGCCAGCATCTGAACCAGTGGAGTAACAACCTGGCCTTGCCTGCTAAGCCTCCTTCACCCTGTATCCTCTCAATGCTTTCATGAGCCCACTCGTACGAATCTGTTGAGATTACAGAACCATTGCTCTGTGCTACAAAACCAGGTACCAGAAGTTAAAATAGTTATAAAAATTGTCCAATGTAGTCTCTGCCTGTTCAAAACTCCCCTTGGCCCTGAGGGGATCTGTGCCATGACAGGCTAGCCCATCCCCTCCCAGCAGACTCGGCAAGCCTTTATGGTACTTCAGTGTTGTGTCAGTATTGAAAATAGTTCGTGGTTTATTGTAAATTACTGTTATTTGCAACTTCCAGTTTTGCAGTTCCCATTGCACAGAGATCAAGGACCCAATTTTTCCTTTCTTTCCTTTGTATCCATCAGTGTAAATCAAGATTAACTCCAGTGAAGTCAGTCTAATCAACAAGTGTAAAACTAGGAGGAATGAAAGGAAAACCAGTCTATGAACTATTTGGTTTTTGTTTTTAAATAGCAAAATTAATGCTGCTGTTCTGCAGACACAGGGTGACCTGCAAAGTACTAGCTCATGCGTTACTAATGCATCTCCATTTAAATGCAGATTTCTGCTCCTAACACAGAACTTCAGGGAAATCCTCTCTAGATAACCTGTAATAGGATACCAAATGGTAATTCAATATTTCACTTTAACTTGTGTTTCAGCTTATTGATCTTAATTTTCTATCATTTTGATGCAGCATTTGCCTAGGGGGAAGAGGATTACATTCACTATAATAAGGCTTTTAATTAATAATTAATTATTTTGATATTCCAAACATCCATGCCAGCAGTGGCAATCTGCTTGTATTCCTGTACCTTTTTGTGTTTACAGTGGTGGAAATCAGCAAGGTGTGACTTTATATATTTCAGGAAAGACTTGAGACACACAGCTGAGAAAAGGAAGCATCATAGAGATATCACGGTATCTATGTGGGACATGCTTATTGTGACAGTATTTCGTTCTCAGTCATTTGTGGTAACAGTAGTTAAGACCCTGACTTGGTGAAATCCCATGCAGTGGGACCACTTGTGCTATGCTGCTGCATTCAAGGGCTTTCCAAAAGGCTTCCATTTGCCTACATGTCTTCACATAAAAGACATGAGGCCTGACTGTTCAGCCATTCTCACACCAAAATCACTGCCTTCACTACATCTACTCCTTGGTAAGGAAGGACTTGCACCTCGTAAACTCCTTTTCCAGCATGACCATTAGATACCACAGTTAAAAGCCTCTCTCTCAGCAGTCCAGATTTTGCTGTGGTTTTGGTATAGATGTAGGAATAACCAAAGGGTCTGCTTGTTCAATTAAGCCTTTAAAATTAATGACATCATTTGCTTTTGGCATATATGATATGTTTAAGAAGAAGTTTTTTCTCTGTATATGCCTCCCTCAAGCCCTGCTTAAGTGCAGCTTATAAGATGTACATGAGACCCTGATATAAGCTCTCTTCTGCTGGACTGAATTTTAAATTTAAGTATCCTAGAGTACAATGAAGTCATAGAAATAATGTTTAGAAGTCTACTAGATCATGAATACTGTTATTAAGAGGAATAACCTGATATTGAGAGTTAGTGTTTTTGCAGCACCTAACATGACGAGACGCAATCTAGTTATATTTAGTCCATGCTATTTCTCAGTTTCCAGGCTGAAAGCTTGCAGTGCAATGGTGAACACGTTGCAAGCAAGACTTAGGTCTCATTTTCAGTAGTGTCAACTAAAAAATAACCCCTCCAACCATGGCAGAGGTATAAATATGATACGAGTTTTTAAAATACATTTTTAGGTTTGGGCTTTTTTGTTTGATTTTTTATACAGCTTGATTACTTACAGGGTGCATTTTGTTAACATTTCCAAATGTTGTTCTGGCAACCATAAGATTCATCAATTTTCAAAATCTTACATCTGAGATTAACATTTTCCACATGGCACCCTTAGAATTGTGTATGGAAAAAAAAAAGTATCCAAAGACGAGCAATAAAGTAGTGAAAATGGGCAGGTTAATGAGGGTTAATGAGACCTCCTTTGTCATATAATTTGGTCAGCAAAAGGGATGTCTAAGAAATAATGATCTTTGTGATTATGCTTCTTTGAGCTCACCTACGAGCCCTCAGGTTTCTTCTCTAAATTATTTCCAACATTCTCAAACCCTGACAGATTCAATGACCTGCTAAACAAAATAAGAACTGCTTGAAAAACATTCCTCCACTACCACATCAAAATAAGACCTGCCCATGACCATGTTTAGGTCTGAATTAGTGAGTGGTATGTTGCAATCCATCAGACAGAAATGAGAATCTTTCGTTACTGGTAAGAACATAGGGCACACCATAAAAAGCTGTCTCATAATAGATTTTGTTGTTTGCTTGTTTGTTTGTTTGGGGAGTTGTTTGGGGTTTTTTTGGGGGGGGTCCCCCAAAAAGGCAGGAATAGCATTTGCTTTTAGTTCTGAAGTCCATAATTGTCAGACTTCAAAACCACAACAAGAACTACTACTTGGTTACCTTCTCATGTAACCACTCATGACCCCCATGGCTCTCCTTGAAGGCACAACCCCCTAGGCTCAGTGCCACCAAGATGTGCTGACTTTACAGATGGAGAGTAATGAAAAATAGTATAGCTACACTGGAGGAGCTGGGTAGAGTGTCTTTCTCATCAACAGTCCATTATCAGTAATCACAGTTTGATTGGAACCAAAGCACTAACCAAAACTTCAGGGGAAAAAAATGTCTAACACTGCTGGAATGGGGGGGGGTGTTGTTTTCAATTACTCACTTCTGGTTTTACCCAAATCAGCTCTTGAAGATTCTCGTGAAAAACAGAAGACTACTATTTGTCTAAAAGAAAAATTTCAGTGATCCAAAATAAAATATCTTTTAATTACAGAATTCTAAAAATCCTAGGGGTTTTGAGATTTAGATTTTTTTTAAAAAATCACAATGTGAAATCCTTTATTAGAATAATATTTGGTACCCATCAAAACTATATATACTAAATATTAGAAAATAAAAAGGTTGTTTTCTTTGGAATGCAATTCAGAAAAATAATCTCAATAGTGAGAATGGGATTTTTTTTTGTAGTAGGCTTTTTCCCAAGGCATAAGCTCTTGCTAGGACTTAACAAATAAGACTGAAAGCCATTTAAAAAAAAGGGAATGGATCAGGTATGAACTGATAAAACTTCTGACTTCTTTAACCTTGTAAACTTCACATCATAATGCATGACACAGCAGGAAGTTTTCCTAGAAACACGAGGTATGTACATCCTCTTATTTCCTTTACTGGCTTAAACCTAGTTTTTCACATTAATTACTGTTCGTTTATTGAATGGAAAGCATGCATTTTTAATTATGTTAGTTGAAATGTTGGCTGGTTGTGAAACCAAGTACTTGGAATTCGTCCATTTGAGCCACGTGAATCAGCAGTGCTGTTCTATGGATTTTGCATTTTTTTCACTTCAGCATTTCAACTGCAACCCTTGCACAGAAGAAAATCTGGTAGACAAAGATAAAAGGCTCCATCTAGTGGGCAAGAACTTTTTGTTTAAAGGAAAAAAAAGGCAAGATTTTCAATTAATTTTATGCATGAAGAAATACTGCTTTAGATTTTGTTTCATTAAGCTGCCATGTTGTTCTTAATTCTTGCCTTCTACAGAGCCATTATTTCATATGCAAAGCTGAAACGTTAAGAATTATTCTGACAGTCTTGAGCAAGAAGCAATAAATGATACTAAATGAGTGGGTTTATAAAGAAGAAGAGTTGATCCACAAAGTTCTTCCTCCCCCTTCAAGCTCCAATATTTAGTAATCAAAAATAGATAATTTGTGCGTCAACAAATACTTTAAACTATTTAAGGTTCTTTCCTACTTAAAACTGACTGGAAACATTCATAAAGACCATAACACGGTATTTTGGGGAGTATTTTCTACAAAGGGAACTCTGCCCATGTGTTACCCTCATCTTCATTAAATAACCTGTTTACCTGCAAAAGGTGAAATCTGGGTTCTCTGGCAACTCAGTCCAGTGCATCAGCTTCTGGCAAGGCATAACCCTATCGTCCTCTGCTCTCTCTTCCAAACACCAAAACTCATTCATCCTGACATTTGTCTAGGAGCCTGCCTCCCATTGTTGTGTCCAAAATCATCCTGATTGATAGAATCTAGCACCTTTATTTTAGGTACATAATTGATCTGATACAGTACTTTTTTTTTATCTCTTTGCTGAACTTCTGCACTGCATTGCAGTTATGCTCTAAACTCTTGAGAGATTCGAGTGGCAGGACTCTTCAGTTTAAAGCAGTAGTGAAACTCGAGTGTTGCTCTCTCATTCCAACCAAACACAGCTAGCAGCCGAAACTCCTCTTCAGTTCGTTTCAGGCTGATAACAAGAGTGGGAGCAGGAACAAGTAGCAGTAAGCAAGCACAGAGCTGGCAGAACAGACGCTGAACTACATTGTATGTATGTGTGTCCTGCCTTTTGTCAGACTTTCTTTCATTTTCAAGCCATACAGCCTAGCAAGATCAATTCCTCCTGTGCAGCTTCCAGGAATGGGGAGACAGTGTTAACATGCATTGTAGTAACATATTACTACACCTAAGTTTACTATAGCCCATGCTCGCATTCACAACTGGAATATTTGTCTCCTGTGCAAATCACAAAATAGAGCTTAATATGTTGTTTTGCACACCTCTTGATCACAGCGAGATCTCCACTTGCAGTGGCCGCTTGATAGCAAATCCAGAGGATTCCTCCTTCAGTATTAATGCACGATTTGGCAATTCTGACAGGCCACACAGACTTGCTGATCTGCCTGAACAATTCTCCCCAGCTGCAGCTCTCCTTGTATCCTCCACGGAAATGTAACTCTGCAGCGCCAGCGAGTAAGAGCCATCATTTGGCTTGTTTTACAGACTAAACCAAAGGATAGTCTTAGAGTTCTTACACCCATATGCAAGGACTAATACAGAACTGACTACTCTTAAAGTGCCTTTGGGGAAGTTCATACGTTTGCAAAATGCAAAAAATGCAAATCTCCAAAAGGGAGGAAATGGAAGATAAAAATTAAACTGCATTTTTTTGTTTGGGGCAGCTTGTATCTTTGGTCTCAGCTTGTAGGCAGTCTATGTAACCCTTAAAACATGTCAGCTAAACCAATACAGAATAGTTGTTTAAAACTTTGCAGATAGATACTTCAAAATTATCATTGCAACTGCACTGTTAGCTGTGTTAAATGCTCCTAAAACTGACACTAGCTATTTGTTAACAGTAATGCCCCTTGGTTTCTAATGCACATGGACACCTACCTCACTAGGCACATAACAGAAGAAAAGATGCAAGTCACTTCAAAGCAAAAGTTGTTAAATAATATCAATTTTAACTGCAGGCCTTTGCTCTATAACTGTTCGCACTTTAAGAGATCACAGGCTTGCTGCTGAACTAAAGCAAATCTCATGTTTGGAACTACAGTAAGATCCTCTGCTTCATTTTACTTTAAATACCTTGTCTAGCACTGGTACTTGAGCTGTGCTAATGAAATACAAATTTCCAGATGCAAAACTCTGGGGGACATTCAACAATCTGCTTTTGTAATAATCTGCTGTAAACTCAAAATGCTAATTTGGGGATTAAGTATTAATTTATTCCCTCTACAGGTCATTGGATAGTCTCATACAAGCCTTCTAATTAATATTTAACATACCTATTTTAGATGTTGTTTATCTGGGTTAGATTTACTCAGCTGTTTTTTCCTTCTTTGCGGGAGCAGTAGTCTTTACAACAATAAATGCACATCAATGCATTTCTTTCAAGAGTACCACTCAGTCTCTTACTTATTTTTCACAGCTAACCAGGTGCTGAAGTTTGGAACACTGGTCAGTACTTCCAACACGTATGATGACTCGGGGATTGTGACCATTGAGACGGACAAGCCTTTGCTATGGACAATGGCTATCAAAAGATAAGATAAGGTACAGCTGCCTTTTCTGATCTGACCCACTCAAATGACTGCAAGATTTCACTGAATTCAGTGAAGACAGTAAAGCTGTTCCAAAAAGATATAAGCAGGCACTGATTTTATGTACTGAATGGCAAACAAATCTGATATATAAGTCACTTGAGACCAAATCAAGATTAGCAGCAATAACTGAGTACTTCATTCTGGTACCTCACACTACCTAATCAGAAGACACATGAGCTGCCTCCCAATAGGATCACAAACAGAAGTGAATGTAAAGAAACTGTTACTGCTTATCTGGTTGTTCAGACTATTTTTACAAAGTATTTTATTCAAATACTGAACTATTTTTTCCCCTTTTGCTAAGAGGAAATACAGTACACAGTTGCACATAGTATAACTATACTAAAACGTGATAGCACTAAGAGTAGTTAATCTCATTTTTCTGTCCTGGTTTGTAACATGCAGGTGCTGGTGAAGATTTCTCAAGAAGAGCAGTAATTGAACTTTTCTACTTATGAAGCAAGTTTGTGTACTGAAGAAGCTTCATTTTTGCTGTAATACCAATATCAGATCTCCTGGTATTAAGTGCTTTTAAAGTCTGTAATGGAAGTAGCACTGTAACTTCTGCAAACACCAAATGCTTACAATAAACTTTCTGGAATGAAATATAAATTGCTTAATCTCAATCTGAGGAGGAAGAACATTGCATCTACCAGAGTTTTTACAGGCATAGTTCTTAAAATCAAAATATTCAGTCATTTACTAATGGAAACTTCCAGGTCAACAAAAACAGAGCCCTTTATAATTCTATGTGCAGTTGTCTTAGAGAACCAGTATCCAAAATGGGTGTATATCCTATCCAACAGTGTGAGCAAGTTGTTGATTTGCTGAAGGACTTCTTAGTATCTCTGACAACTATATTAACCTCAAACCAGCTAAGTTTGGCTTTCTTAATTATGCCATCAGAGTAAGGACTGGCAATGCAAGTTCTTTATTTGATGGAGGTTTTTTTCCAGTCAAGTACATAGTATAACGTAACAGGACTTCCAAATGCAGAAAGGAATTACAGGTAATGATGGTGATTCCAGAAATTAGTGACAAGAATTCCAGTTGACAGATTTTTCAATCACCACTCAAGAGGATACAGTAATGCTGTTTCCTTGCTGTCTACTTTTGCTGGAACAATGCCGTTTACTAAGCAGTAAATTAAGCACTGCTTCTGAAGAGAGGCTGTACAGTTGTCACCCTTGGAGGTTTTCAATACCTGACTGGACAAAGCCTTAAGCAACCGTGTCAGAATGCAACACTGACCCAACTTTGAGCAGGAGGTTGGACTAGAGACCTCCCAAGGTTCCCTCCTACCTGAATAACTCTGTTATGGTTTAAAGAAGTAATAAAACAAACAAATAAAACACTCTACTACTACTAAAAAAAAAAGCCTGTAATGTAGACAAGTATGATCGCATACACTTTAAAAGAGGAATAAGATGACAAGAATGTTTGAAAACCCAAACTGAGCTTGTTTAATAGCAAACAAGTTAAAGCTGTGAAAACTTTGCAGCAAGTGTCACAACATCTTGTTCTTCATGATGAATATTCAGCCGCCTCTGTTGAGAGAACAAAGTAATCAGTTTCAACTAATCAAGTGTGATCAAGCAATCCCATCTGAAGTCTAATTTATCCTCCCACCATTGCCTTGTTAGGACAAACATTACTACCGTTACAGCTTATCTACTATTTTCAAACATTTCTCCTTGCCTAGACCACGACTCTTACAGGTATAAGCAAGCCACATGTCACGGTAACAGAACAGTATTTAACTTGTTCCAGTGCTAGAAAAGGGATTACATCAGCTCTGGAGAATCTCAGGAGTTTTAATTGGTAGTGTTAATACGTCAGTTCCATGACTGCCAGTCAACTTAAGGGTCAAGTTTTTAATGCTGCAACATTCATTCTAAAAGGTATTTTACAAAATGCAGTTACAAGTAAAACAAAGTTTCAAACATATCTAGCACTCAGTAAATGAAACAAGACCAACTTTGTTCTGTGCCCTGTCACCTTCCAGCACAATCACTCAGTTTTCTCTACCTTACCATCCATGCATTTACTTTGGATACCCAAATTATAAACTGGAAATAGTGAGAGTATGTAAGATCCGAATAAAGTAAATGTTCTATGATCAAACACACACTGTGGAACTGGAACACAAAACATTTAATGTTCAGTTTTGAAGCAGAATACTTGAAAAAAACCTGAAGAACTATGGATCTAATATTTTGCAGCATATTAAATTAACAACTGCTTCCTGATCAAGTCCTTTGAATCAAGTAATACCTGTCACATTACACTACCATGTGAAATGCAGAGATACTAAAGCAACACGGATCCTGTAGGGCTCGCTAACATCCTCTGTTTAAAACTGAACAGGTAAAAACAAATGTCAAATTCAGTGAAATTAAAGGTCATATTTACTTACACAATGATATTGTTGATTGGGATATGGATCAATTTGACAAAGAAACCAATAAATCCCATTATTGCAAAGCCTATTGCTGTTGCCATGGCAATCTTCTGGAACTCTATAAAACCAAAAAAATTTTAGTCTAGGAAGCCTCATGTATGGCATACAGGAGATGTGCGCTACAGTGACCACAGGAGAGAGATCTCTTTAGAAAACGGTAACGTTAACACAGGAAGCAGTTCAAAAGCAAACTGCATTGACACTGAGAAACAAATCCACTTTTTCAGAAGACAGATGAGATTTTAAGAGAAGATGCTGCTTTCCACAAAGCATGGCCAATCTTAACTTTTTAAATAATAAGCAGAATCAGAAATACCCACGGTTCATAACAATTTATGGAACGCTTATTCCATTATGTTTACTTCATATCCCTACAAGGCCTGAAAATAATCCCCAATACAGTATAAAAAAAATGGAAAAGCTGCATTTACATCTGTCACAGGAAGACATATTAAGTCCCCACAGAAATCAAGTACTTAAGTGATATTCTCAATTATTTTAATAAAGCAGCCATGAAATGGACTAGGAAGGTCAACAGCCCCTCACAACCCTGCCAGTCTGACAGTGAATGAAGTTCCTTACTGATCTCAAAAGATGTCAGTAAACTTCATCCTGAGCATGTGAATAAAGCATCGTAACTACCGCCATTAAGGACAACCAATTGCATTCTGGTTAGAGTCACAGCTTCTCTCTAATGCCTTTGAGAAAATCCAAACACCTCCTCTTCTATACTTCCAGCAACCAAGTTCTTCCTGTCACAATCAGGCAGTCACCTGACAACTGTGAAGTACAGAATGGGCACTGCAAAAAACAATCCTAGCTCCTTTTGGGTCTCCTAAAAATTAAGTGTTTCCTCCAAGGTCAAGTAACAAGCAGTTTCCTCCAGAATATCCCCCAAGTTGACTGCAATCAGTCGAACCTGACTACTGTATTTATCTTTTCGAAGTGCACGCAAGTTCTTCTCAGAGCAGTTTACGTAATACATGAAACTATTACTTGCCTGTCTGAAAATGGCCAATTTCAGCTACTTAGCCTGTTTCATAAGGTGAGTTTAAGTACCACTCTCACACACCTGACTGATACATACCAGAAAAGGACACATTCAAGTATTATTATATCCAGAACCATAAACCCATTAACAACTGGATAACTGCTCAAGTTTAAATCTCATACTGAAAGATGAGAAACATTCATGACAAATGAATCAAGTCACATATGGAAGGATACATGGTAAAATATAAGAAGAAATAAGGATTGCTTCTGGGTTTTGTGTGCTTTACCTTTCCTGTCAGGCTTGGTGCATCTTTTAACAAGTCGTATGGAGTCTTTTACAAACTGACGGCTGGGTTCCACGAATTGCATTACCTGATCCATGATTACCTGCAAAGATGAACAGATTTAGTATTGGCGGTGCCATGTATATACTGAAAGGGAGAATTTTTTTTGAAAGGGAGAATTTTTTTTGAAAGGGAGAATTTTTTTTGAAAGGGAGAATTTTTTTTGAAAGGGAGAATTTTTTTTGAAAGGGAGAATTTTTTTTGAAAGGGAGAATTTTTTTTGAAAGGGAGAATTTTTTTTGAAAGGGAGAATTTTTTTTGAAAGGGAGAATTTTTTTTGAAAGGGAGAATTTTTTTTGAAAGGGAGAATTTTTTTTGAAAGGGAGAATTTTTTTTGAAAGGGAGAATTTTTTTTGAAAGGGAGAATTTTTTTTGAAAGGGAGAATTTTTTTTGAAAGGGAGAATTTTTTTTGAAAGGGAGAATTTTTTTTGAAAGGGAGAATTTTTTTTGAAAGGGAGAATTTTTTTTGAAAGGGAGAATTTTTTTTGAAAGGGAGAATTTTTTTTGAAAGGGAGAATTTTTTTTGAAAGGGAGAATTTTTTTTGAAAGGGAGAATTTTTTTTGAAAGGGAGAATTTTTTTTGAAAGGGAGAATTTTTTTTGAAAGGGAGAATTTTTTTTGAAAGGGAGAATTTTTTTTGAAAGGGAGAATTTTTTTTGAAAGGGAGAATTTTTTTTGAAAGGGAGAATTTTTTTTGAAAGGGAGAATTTTTTTTGAAAGGGAGAATTTTTTTTGAAAGGGAGAATTTTTTTTGAAAGGGAGAATTTTTTATTACAGAAGTAGGAGTTACCTACAAAATTCACAGAGACTTAAGGTAAAGTGTCATACTCCAACCTAACCAGACTTGAAAAGATACTTCCACTTTGCAGAAAATAAAGACATGGTATCAATACATGAACATGAGGACCTACCACTGCCTGCAAAAAATATGAAAAACTATGCCTTTCAGCATAGCTGATGAAAACGACAGCTCCATCATAGCTTGCTTTCAGCTTATGTCCTACACTGTGTTTCTGAGGACACTGCTGAAGGTGTCTAAATAGACAAAAGTCACCGCTCTCAAGAAAGCCCCAAGCCAAAGCTGCTGGAGGGCTGGTGCGCACCGAGGGAAATACCGTGGCCTGATCTCGTTCTCCAAACAAGCACCTGCCAGCGCTGCCACCCCAAGCACCACACCGGGCTGGAGGGATCTGCGGTCATTAACCAGCACAGGCCCTCCGATACGAGGGTCCTTCTCACGTCTCCCTGCCACGCGACGCGACGCGACGCGACTCCCCTCCTCGCCCCTGCGGCCGAGGCCGGGCCGCCCGGCCTGCCCCAGCTCCCCCGCCCCGCCGCGGGACGGGCCGCACGGGCCGGCGGCCTCGCTCCAAGGGAGCCTGGGCCCCCGAACCCCCCGCGGAGGCCGACCCGGCGGGCCTGCGAGCCGGAGCCGGGCCCGGGGCTCGCTCCCCCCGCTCCTCAGCCCCCGCCGCCCGGGCGGAGGGGCGCCCCGGGCGGAGGGGCGCCCCGAGCGGGGCGGCGACCGCCCGGGGGTCTCCGGGCCGCCCTTACCGCTCGCGCTGCTGGCGAAGGCCACGTCGCACGGCGGCGGGGGGCGGCGACGTCAGCGTACGCGGCGGCGGGGGCGGCGACGTCAGCGCGCACGGCGGGCGGGGCGGGTTTGTTTTAAGAAGAGAAAGGAGGGGGTTGGGGTTGGGTCTTTTTTCGTTTTCTTTCTGGTTCCCGGGGCCCCTCGCCCTCTCCCCCGCCGCCTGGGCCTAGTGGGGGGAGCGGCGCGGCCCGGTGATCCGGGCAGAGGGGCCCCGGCCGGGGCCGGGGGAGGCCTCAGCGCCTCAGGGCGGGCAGCCGGCGCGCAGCGCGGGGGGAGCCCGTCGGTGCGGCCCGGCGGGGGCTGCGGGGCGGCGCGGGTTGATGCGGCTGTCACGTACCCGGGCGGCGCGTCCGTCGGCGTTTGACAACGAATTTGCTTTCCCGCGCGGTGACAGCCGTGGGATCCGAGAGCCTCGTGGCGGGAAATAAAGAGAAGATGGTACCACTGTACCTGTGACAAATGCTGTTCGGTGAAGGGAGGGGGGAGGAACCAACGTGAAAAAGCTGCTCAGGCTGTGATTGCCCGTGAGTCAGACATTTATTGATTCGTAGGAGCGCTGAAGCCATCACGGACCACAGGAGTTCATCACCTTTGAAAACATAGACTCCTGTGCCTTTTTTTTTTTTTTTGTATAGAGGAGTGTGCAGCCCAGCATTTAGAAATGGGAAAGTTTTTTACATTTCAGCACCGCAGGTGTAACGTAGAACTCTTCCTTGCATGAGGGGGTAAAAGAGGCTGTTGCTGCCTAAAGTGAGTCCTTCCTGGCTGTTTTCAAAAGGAAAATCAGATCATGTAACAGGTAAAGGAAGAGCAAAGATAACATTTATTGATTTTTATCCTTAATTTGCTTTTGATATCATTAATTTTGGTCTAGAACTCTGCTCCTGGTTGGCTACCACCTTTGCGTGCGTATTGAGTATCCAAGGCTTACTACTTTTTCAGTCAGGCCGTGGGTCTTTTGCAGCCAGATCAGGCAAATACTTTGCTGATCTCAACTCACTGTTGGGTTTAAGTGTGCACAAAATATTTTCTGGGCTTAACTTTTTTTCTGACAGTTTTTATGACAGATAAAGTACCATCAGAGCAGAGGGTTGTTTGATATTCCATGGATTTTTTTGGCAGCAGCCTTCCTTGTCTTTGCCCACAGGGCAAGTCTGTCAGTATTATTGATCTCTTTCAAACATGAGCTTTCTCTTTGGCTTTGGAGGTTTATTACCATGGGCTCCTCAACAAGTTTTCTCCAAAAGCCTGGCTTTGAATTGGATTTTGCTTTGAATCAGACCTCATCTAGCACTACGCCTCAGACAGGGCTGTGATTTTGCTGGCCAAATTCCATTAGACCTTTTCCATTGGCACACCAGCACAGAAAGATCACAGAGTCAGTTAGGCCTCCCACAACAGATATGCGTATAATTTGTCTCTTGTTTTTGAGGCCAGTTTGCAATCTGCAAGAATGAGCAGTGTCACCACTCAGGGAGAGGAAGATCCCTAAGGAAAGCAGCTGAGCGCCTGATAGCTGTAGTGCACAGTGCATGGTGGGGCAGAGCAGGTTGCTGGTCCTCTGCAGGACAAGTCAGTACATGGAGGCTGCCTTTCATGGTTTTTTGTTTTGTTTTGTTTGTTTTTTTCCCTTCAGTGTGACAGATAAATGCTAGAGACTTTACCAACAGAGGAAACTGATATTTCCAACTGTGCTGCGTGATGAGCCTTGCTGGAAACCATTGCTGCAGAGCACTGGTTTTCACAGCACTAGGTTCCTGTAACCAAATGGCAATGATTAAAAAAAAAACCTAAACTGAATCAATCAAGAAGACACATGTATGAAACAATTCATGGCATAGACTTCTGGCTGGATTAGGTTATGATTAAAAAGCATTCACTGCAATAAAGGTTTGTGTTCTCCCCCCCCCACCCACCCCCCAGTTCTCTATTTTAAGTTGTTTTCCTCAGGAGAAACATTCTGGAGAATCCTAGCAGGTACTGCCTGGCTTAAAAATGTGACTTTGTTATCACGGGTTTGTTAACCATAGGTTGTCTGTAATGGAGTAGAAGATGGGGATTGCCCTCTGTCTCAACTGTCCCTCGCTCTCCCATGATGAGCTCTTTTCTTTCCCTGCCAGGCTGCACGTTTGGACTTCAGCAAACAGCTTGGGGGAGAGGCAGAGTCCTGTTTTGTGCACAGAGCACATTTGCTGTTCTTCCTCAAACTCTTCTCCAACATTTATTATTTTTAGTGTCCTTGTACTCACATATTGTTACTTAAACTTGGTCTTCAGGGCAACTATGTTGTCCTTGTACTCACATATTGTTTCTTAGACTTGGTCCTTGTACTCACATATTGTTACTTAGACTTGGTCTTCGGGGCAACTATGTTTACAAAGAGTCATCTGCATTTACAGAAGATAAGAAAAAGCTTTGTATCTCCCAGGCATGCATATTTTTTTCATTGAAAGCTAGACTATCGCTGGGGCGGTTTGTTTCTACTTCTTTATGGTTGGGGAAGAAAGTGGTGTGCTTGCACATGTAAATTTTTGTGACAGTTTTACAAGTCTGCATTTACAACGATATCTAAGCAGTAAATAATCATTCTCTTAACAGAATAAACACAGTTGTTATCCTATATTGTAGTGTGCTAATGCTCATTTGCTTCTGGATATTCATTTTGCATAAACTGGAGCCACATCCTTTTTTTTTTTTTTCCTTCTTTTTTTCCTATACACAATCTTCAGTGTGAGAGGAAGCTCAGCCTCTGCATGCTGAGCTGGTACACGTGTAATCCCCAAGTGGCGCAGGGAGGACAGAGTAGTAGCTCTGTCTAAATGAGCCTCCAAGCTTTCCCGCGGGAGGTAACCCTGCTTTCCCTACCCTGCCCCTGCCCCATGCCCAGGCAAACAGGAAGAGCAAGTGCCTGCTCCTGTTCAGGCTTCTGTGGGGCTGGTGCTGCCTGGCCTCAGCAGCAGCTCAATGGAAGGGGAAGTGCTCTTCTGTCTGCACGCTGGAGGGGAGAGACCTGGCAGCCTGGCTTTTTTGTTTTAAGGAGTACTGCCCATGTCCTAGAAGTAAATAACTTGGGTGTAGTGGTCCCAGCAGGTCTTCTGTGGCTGCACAAAAAGTGGTACATTTGGGATATGGAGTCTTGCTGAACTATCTCCTTCCCATCCCACAACAGGCAGCAGGAATTGAGATGTTCCCCAGTAGGAAGGGCCAGAGGGGTGAGCAGGAGGCACAGCCAGCTCTGTGCCCAGGATTTCCAAATGCAGGGCACGAGGCAGATTTGAACTGGAAGGAGGCAAGGCAAAAGACCAGTTGCTTCCCCAGGGGAGTTTTTGGGATGGATGGATTGTTTGAGGAGAATAGCCTTTGCGGACAGAATCTGACTTGCCTTCACGAATTTGAGGGGAAAGTAGTTACCCTGAGAGGCAGCAAAAGCAAAGAAAAAGACTAAGAAAACTATGAAGGTGGCAGCTGGTGGACTTACATACACAAGGAAGACAGGCCTCTGGGGACAGTGGGCATCTGGGTATGCTCTGGGACAGAAAACAGACATAGCAGAGAACAAAGACCACACAGCGGCAAGAGATTTACAGCCCAAACAAGGGAAGAGTGCAGAGAAGGAAGAGCAAGAGGAGAAAGCAAGGTGATGGTGTGGGAAAGGTGTTAGGGGACCTCCTTGGACAGAGCAGCCTGTTGAGCAGGGCTGCGGGTAGATGCCCCCTCAGATTTTCAAAGGCAGCACTGTAGCCCCATTGACTGAAGTCATGCTAATGATCCATCACTTGACAGTCAGTGGTGGTGGATGACTAAATGACTATAAAATTCAGTCTTTAGAAATTGCTAAGATATGTGGGACCTTTTATTTCTTAATTTTACATTATCGTAAATATGTTTGATTAATTTATATCTTGAGAAACCTTTGGAATATCTATGTGCTTCTGACATTTAAAAATTATTTTTAGCTTTTTGTTCTCCTAAACGATCCTGAGGCTCTGTTTGGACTTGATAAGCATATCTGCGTGATTTACGATGGGAAGAAAGATGATTTCCCTCCTCAGTAGCTGTACAGATGCAGGGGAAGAACATAAATGAGGAATTAATGTTAGGAAGGAAATGATAGCTCATATGTGGGGTTCAGAAGGAAATGATGAAGTGCTTGTGGTCCCTGTCTTTGGGTTAGCCTCATTAATTATAGAAATGTCACTAGATCAGGCTTTAATGCCATGGTTGTGAAAGGGAATGTCGCTAGTCTGAAGCAATCAACAAACCCCATCCTTTGATTTGTGCTGCTTAACATTCAATGGAGATGAAATGTGGGGATGAGGGAGGAGTGCTATTAAAATAAATTTTTACCAGTGTTAGATTTATTGTGTATAATTTTAAAGATGACCTTTTAAACAAAGTCCATGTTCAGTTTTATTTGAAAGACCTGAAGAACTGGAAGATTTGTGTCTGTATAATGATAAACGCAATATGAGATAAACAAGGGCACTATACTAAAATGGCCTCATTAAATGATACGTCAGACTAAAAAGATCTTAAGATAAGGTTTCTAGATAGCAAAAACAATGTAAGGAAGTTAAGAGAGGAATAGGTGTGCCTCCGTCAGCTGTTGAGGTCTGAGAGGTAAAGAAAAATCAAATGCTTACTACTTTCACTGATTCAGTGCTTGTAATAATACTGTTTTGTTTAAGCACAGCTGGCACTGATGGCCTGATTTCTCCTAATGTTAGCCACTTCTCAAGTCTTTCTTTGAGATGCACCACTTTTTAAGTTCATGGTTTGGTTTTTTTGTGCCAGTTAATATCATTCTCCCATAGTTTTTGGGCTCATCCAACAAAAAGTAATAAGAAAAGTAACTTTGATAAACAATGGGCCAGAGAATGCTTCCTCTAAATCTTGCTCTGGTAGGTGGCAACTGACCATACAGGCCTCGTCCCCACCTCTGCAGTTGCCACCTGAAGATTTTTGTGTATGATAAGAAAAAAATTACTCAATTCTTTATAATAACACCACTACTATGTCAGTAAATGCTAATTACAACCTCAGATTAAAAAGAAAAAAAGCTAAATTAAAATTGAAAATATTCTTAACCATAAGATTATTTCCCCCCCCCCCGAGGATGAAGTTTGATTAAAAATGAGGTGATAGCTTTCTTTTTCTAGCAGAAGAGTATTTTATGTCAGCAGACACATTTTCAGGTGCTTTGTGTACATTTAGACATTAAAAAATGGCTTTCAAAAATATGCAATGGTTGCATGTATTATACATAAGATTCAATCATGTAGTGGATACAGAAGTAGCAGCAAAAAATGCAAGCAAAGCATCTTTTTAGGTATATTGAACGTGGCCCCTGTCTGCTTCAAGCCAAGATGACAGAGCAACCAATTTGTTCAATAACCATGAGCAAGCAGTTCATCGGTGCATAGCCATAGTGTCAAAACGTTAATTAAAAGCCCCACTTCTAGTATGAGATCTTGTTTTACTTTGTTTTGGCAAACCTGCACTTCCTTCAGTATATAAAGCGTACCACATGCCTCTTTTTTGTATTTTATAAGTACAATAAACTAAAACTGTATTTTCTTTCTGTGATGTTTTAATACACCTTCTACTCAGTTTGTGGCTTGGGAGTAACTACTCAAGATGTCTGTTCCATCCTGGTAATGGGGTCAGCTGAGCTGGACCCCAGTCCTACTATCATGATACATGTTTTGGTATAAAAGCTATTTCATTGCATGTCGTCTCCAGTGAGGTCCATAATCCCAGCTGGCTAGGAGTATGGGCCAGAATGCCATCTCTTTCTCTGGAGGTAAAAGGTGTTTCTTCAGCTTTTGCCTGTTGTAAAACTGTAAAAATGTGGAAGAAGTTGAGAGCCACCACTTTATGAGATTGGGAACCATCTGATGGGTAGGGCAGTGAGCAGCTGAAAGGATAGAGGTGGACAGAAAGAAAAAAAACCCTTCTTAGGACTGAAAAGAATAATAACTTACTTATGCCTAGGGTTTTTTAACATCTTTTTTCCCCGCTGATCTATATAAAGTTGGTTGGCTGCCTGTCTTTGTTCCTGCTTTCCGATTAAGTGGGACATTTGCCTTTGGCTCGGATTAAGCTTCCATAATACTGTTGAGGTCTCCTGAATTTTGCCAAGTGCCTGTGCCAACGCAGACATGTCACTGATTTGCACAGGAGCTGTGTGCTTCAGGCACGCTAGCAGCATGTATTTCACAAAGGGCGCCTTGGAAACATACTCTAAATATGTAATAACTTGGGCGTAAAGAATGCAGAGAAGTTTGGGTATGTCAGAACTGAAAATCAGCTTTGGAAGATTTTACAGGTATGGGGATCATTCTCGAACTTCAGAAAACTAGAACTGCAAAGTTTCATTTTTTAATGTACCTTCCTTGTACTCTTTTGAAGATATTTTTTAATGCCCCCCTTTCCTCCTTTCTGCCTTCACAAATCTTCACTCTGTGTGTAACCTAAAAAGAAATATGAATGGATCTGGGATTTTTGACTATTTCTGTTTCTACGTGCTCAGTCTGAGGAACCTTGATGGGACCTACTGTTCAGCAGGCAGAGATAGAGTGTCTCTGAACTGTAGGTCCTTTAAAGACGTCTTGAGACCAACCTGAAAGTATTGGTCATTAGAGAAGCAGTTTTGCTCGGTCAGTAGTTGAGTGCATGATTCTCCTCACATGCAAGTCAGAGTGCTGAGGGAGAAGCTGCTTTTCACAGCATGCAGAAGCTGTAGACCTTTCTTGCTGTTGTCTGAATCTGCAGCAGTCTTGGTGAGTTTTATTTGATCCTGCACAGGGAATAAGGTTCAGTGGATTACTCTGCTTATATATCTCACCCGTAATGCTCCAAGTCTTTATTGGTGAAAAGTATTTGGGGAATCTTCTGTTCAACTGGTACAAATGTATCCAGCAGTTTTTCAGCACAAAATTGCTGGTAGTTCCTTAGCCCCGTCAGTAACAGTTGCAATTAGAGCAGGCAATGAAATATTTGTAAATCTTATTTCTCTCACTTCCTTTCCCAGTAAGATAAAAATCAATTACTTGCATCATTGGAGAAAAGAATAGAAGCCTGAAAGATGGTGTTGGTTTAAAAAATAAATACCTGAGGATCTAGCACTTTCCAATGCCTTTATTAGCCAGATGTTACTTCCTCTTAATCATGGAGTTAGTATTGTAAAACTGTCCAAAATGTTGGAGTAATGAGATTTAGGAAGTTTCAAAAGTGAGTTTTGCTAACATTACAGTAAGTTTGTGTCTGTTCTCCAACTCCTGAACCAGTCCAAATGCTTTTTTTAATAATTAGATGGAAACATTTCAATGGCAGCATCTCTGCAATTTTGGCAGCAAGTGACAGCCCCAGGCGTTTTTTAATTAGCACCTTTTTGAAATTGTTAGCTAAATTAGTCAAGTATGAAATAATCTTGCCCAAATGATTATCTGCAAATTGCACTTTGAACCTTGCATCTGTCTTAATGTGTGGACACACTGCTATCCTGATAATGCTATTAACTGGATTGCATATCTCTCTTCTAGCTAATTCATGGCACATAATCTGAATGAAATCTGGTGTACCTTTATAATATTTATTTTAAAAGCGCCTGGCAGCTGTTTGGGACTGTCATTTATAATATTACAGTTTTCAAGTGTAGTCAACAGCACTTTTCCTTATTACCTGCAACAGAGGACTTGATCTCATATGTGTTTCATAAATATAAATCATTAATTTTCGTTATTCTGGGTTTATGCGGCTGGAGTAAAGATACTTGCTCTGGGCCTGTAAAAGCTGTAATCCTGATTAGAACCTAATGCTGAGTCAAGCTGTGAAATTGATATCACAAGGCGTTATTGTCCTGATCTTTGGAGTTATTCGTTAAATTTAATATTTCGCTCTTCTTGCATAAAAATATATGTGTAAGAACCTAATACTGTAAAATAATAATCCATATGTAATATAACAGTGTCACTGACAAACATTGCCTCAGAGATTTTCCTGGGCTAAGGAGGCTATGTGTAGTCTCACAAGCACACTATGCTCATAACTCTACCCCAGCTCACGTGCAAGCATCCTTTCTGCAACCATTCCTTTAGCCTACTCCGTCCCCACTCACCCCTAAGCCTGATTTTAACTATAAAAGAATAGCCTGCCCTTAACTGCCCTTAGTTAGCTTCTGGGAAGACGTCAGGTGCTTAGGGAAAAAAACTTGTTCAGTACATCCTACCTGTAGGAGTGAGTTAAGGAGGTGTTACTCTGTGTTCCCCTACAGTGATGGGGCCAGGGAACATTCAGGTGTGATATGTAATGTAAGTAGAAAAAATTAAATTTTTGGTAGCGTGATGGTGTAAGAGGTCTGAGCTGAAGGAAATTATGAGCTGAGGAGCCAGAGAAAATGCAAGGTAAAGCAGTGAAGGTCTGGTTACACTGTCAAAGTACAGAAACTCCTTTTGTTTCATTTTCTTCTAGTACTTCTTCTTGCTGTACTTCTGTGTTAAGCCAATTTGGCAATTAAATGGCAAAGGGAAACATCCTCTGAGGCAGGGTACAGCAGTGTGATTTGTCTGTATCGAACTATCTCCCCATGTTATTTAGATAGCTCAGCTGAAGGAAGTGGTGGATCCTCAGGAGCCTAGTCTACCTTGGGTGCAGGCTAAAGATGCCTGGTGGTTAGTATCCCGGCTTTGACTCCGGGATATATGGTGGCTGGTCTGTACATTTGCAGGGGTTCTTGTTATTCCTTTGGGGCTGCAGTGTAGATAGACCAGTATTTAGACTCCTACAAATCGCTTATAGGCATGAACCTGACAAACATATTGGCCACCAAACATAATGTAATTAATTGTGAGTTAATCATTAAGTTATTAAAACAATATTAAATGCTGGGAAATCTAAGGCTTCTGTCTGCTGTATAGATTTAAGGCTTTTAAGGGCTGACAAATACTTTGTTATCATCAGTTCAGCATTATTGATATCCTTGGCCTTTAAACTATACAGCTTCAATTACATGAATTAGGGTCTTTTATTACATCAACAGCTTTTTAATTCTAAACTTACTGGCAGTCTGTAGCTTGTCATGGATTGGAAGAGGCAGTGCTAATAAGACTTCTGATTTTTAAAATAATTCCAAAATACGGTACACAGAAAATACCCAAGATGCCTTTTTCTGTTCTTTTACCCTAGAGCAGTGAATGCCTCACTTCCCAGGGTTGCAGCCTGAGAGGGGGCCGGTGGATATGAATTATCAAATAAATAATCTCTGTGGAGCTTTTCTAGATAGACAAGACTTGAACAGGTCCTGAGGGCTTGAGAGGACTTGAGTAATATGGGATCTAATATAGCAGTCTTAGGCTCCATCTCCTCTCTTACGGGAAGGATAAGGAACCACAGTTGGAGTCACTTGCAGATTTCATGTGGGTAGCAGACTCCTCTGGAAATAAATGGCAAACACCAGTTTGTTCCAGTCTTACAACTTTTAAGAAGCAACCACTGATAAATTGTAGTACGAATTGGGCTGGGCTTCCTTTTGGACTGCAAAAAGGTTTTATACATAACTCCTTCCTTTTCTGTGAGGTGAGTCTGCTTTATGTCATTTTAAAACATTGATAATTCTACTCCAAGTGCTTTTTCTAAATACACAGTTGCACTATAAGGGTATCTAAGTACAAGCGCTGAAGCCAGGTAATCTTTTGTTGGCTGTACTAGTGAGATCAGTCCTTTAGGTCTGAAGTGTGCACCCACCCATCATGCAGCTAAAATGGAGGGGCGTGGTGGTGTACTTCTCTGTCAGTTCCTTTTTGTTTCTTGGAGCATTTTTGCTTTATTTTCTTGGAGCTGCCAGGACTACACCTTATTCCTAGGCATTAGATCTTGGCTCAGTCTCTAGTCTGCAGTTAATTAGTTATGTGGCTTTGGCCTGCCTTACTAGGAGTCCTCAAGTGCTGCATTGTGTATCTCTAGATTTTACTTCAGATAGCTATTGTTAAATCATTTATAGTGTTGTCTGCATTGGTTTCAAACTCTGCCAACCCTTGAATGCAGCACTGAATGCAGATGTTCTTCAGTCTTCTCTGGCTTTTAATTACCTCTGCAAGTTGTTTTGCAGGATGATCTTTACTTGTCCACCCTTAGACTCCTGAGCTTTCTTGGTGCTGCTTGAAATACTGTCACCCTCATCACATATTCCCAAGTCCTTGGAACAGTCCATGGAGTGGAAGATATTCCATTCCTTAATCCCAAACCTTACTTATAAATGCTACCCTGTTAGCCACAGCTGGTGCCATTTGACAAAATCCAGCTTGTTCTGGCTATCTTCAGGGAGAGTTGTTTGGTACAGTACTGTCCCAGCCAGCCTCGGGGGCTAGAGCCTGGGAAGGGGACAGACAATCTCAGAGCATCTGACAACTCCAAGGTCTGTGAGCACATAGGCTATCTAGAGGTTAATTTGTCAGCTCCTGGGCACTTTCAAATTGTGCTTCTCCAAATGGGTCCTCAGGGTAGTAAGCCATCTGTAGCTATCTTTCTCTCAGGATTTTTCTCTGAAAATTGAGTTTACAAGACATTACTTTTTAAAGGTCATCTAGCAATGGTGACGTCCTTGATTCTGCTGATAGGCTGCCTGTGCCAAACTAAAACTGTGGTGCTGGGGAAGTTTTGTAGTTGCAGTCTTTTGGCATCTGCAAATATCAGCAGAGGAGGGTCTGTTTCAGAGTAGAAAATTAAGTAGCATTCATATTCTGTGAAAGGCTCCCCAGCTGCCCTCCACTTGGGAGTTTTTCCATCTGCCAGAGGTGGAGAAAACCTCATTGATCTTATTTAGCACTAGCAAGATCTCAATGACATTTGGCATCTCTGTCCCATACAACTCAGTGTTCACATGACTCCGGGGAGAACAGGGTTATTCTGATGGCTACTGACATCTGAACCCTGGCTTCTCTGGCACCAGCCTACTCCTGTGGGGTATGTGCATAGAGCTGCACATTTGGAAAAAGTTGTCATCATTGCCTGTCCCAGTAAAGTTTACTTCTAGGAGACTGGCTGTCAGTATGCCCCAACGAATGGACCTAGTGGCCCAAGGTTTGACTGTCCAGTCTTTGGCCTTCCAGTGCTTTCTCCAGTGTCCCTTTCTGATTTTTTCTTCCAGGGACTCCTCTCAGAAAAGCCCAAGAAGTGAAGATCTTGCTGGAATTTAGGAAACCAGCACAGGTTCTCTTGGTCTAGGTGAGTCATGTTAGAGGAGTTACTTCTTGGTGCTGAAGGAAACAAAAGATGGGGAGTCGAGATTGACTGCAGACTGTAAGAATCAGACTGTGTATTTGGAAGTCCACATTTGGGTTAGCATCCCTTGTGGCAGTGATTGCATTTCTCAAAGTGTTTTACAAGATGTTTCTAAACTTTAGGTGTTTGCATTGCAAGAACTGATGCTTTTTCGCTGATCAAAGCTATTTCCAGGTGCTGGAAAGAACAGTTGGAGTCATTTGGCTGCCCCAGGGCAAGTGTATGTGTTCCTCTTGCCAGCCACGTCAGGGTGGCTGCTAGCCTGAGTGCTACATGACATCAGCCTGCACAGGAGGTGCCTGCAGGTCTGGCTCGGTGTCCCAGGACATCCTTTTCTGGATGTGACTGTCAATGTGCCTGTGGCAGTTCTGAAGTGACCGAGGTGACAGATCCTAAGGCACTATACAAAGGGGCACCTGTCTTTCTATGAATATTAAACGTGAGGACCAGGAATGCCAACATGACATAGAAACAGACGAAAAATACAACACCTGAAAACCTTGAATTTATTCAGCCACATAGGAATTACATTTGGAGAACTGAAGTTTTCTGTTCTCATATGCATCTCAACCTATAAAAATTCAACTCCTTGATGCCTTTTTAGATTTTAAAATACTCAGGGTTATATTTCAGGTTTATTGCCTTTTATGCCATTGTTTGGAAACAATTTTTGTTTATTTACATCTGAGCTTAAAATCGCATTGCAGTACTGCATTTAGCTACGGTAGCAGATGTTGGTGACATTTTATAGAGCATAAATAACAGCTGTGAGTTGTGAAGTCATAATTCTGTCAGGGGATCCTTTTTACAGTTTGTCAAACTAAAAGAGCAAATCTTGAGTGACAAATATATATGTATTTGCCAGAAGTTTATTTCAGGCATTGCTGGGTACCCACTGCTTCCATGGAGCTAAATATCATGAGGTGTAGATGCTGCAACAACGAACTTGAAGGTGTCCTAACACCCAGAGCAATTCATACATCTGAGAGGATGGATCAGCCCTTTCGTGGGAAGAGTCAAGTGTCCAAGTGAGCTTCACAGATATACTGTGGTGAACAGGGTATTTCTGTCTCAGGGAAAAACTGGTCAACTCTCATGTTTTAAATCAGGCTTAAATGGGCCTATTGATTTATTAACAACAAGTAACTGGCAATCAGTGAACTAAACTTTTGGGATCAGTATGAGCAATGCAATAGATAAACCCCAATACCAGACAGAAGATGTTAATAAATGCCTACGGATTTCTAAGCACTTTTCTGCAGCTGTCATGGTTTAACCCCAGCTGGCAACTAAGCACCACACAGCCGCTCACTCAATTCCCCCCCCTCAGTGGGATGGGGGAGAGAATCGGGGGGGAGGGGAAGTAAAACTCATGGGTTCACATAAGAACAGTTTCATAGAACAGAAGAAACTAATAATGATAATAATAACAATACTTAATAAAAGAATTGGAATATACAAGTGATGCACAATGCAATTGCTCACCACCAGCCAACCGACGCCCAGTTAGTCCCTGAGTGGCGATTCCCCCCAGGCCAACTCCCCCCAGTTTATATACTGGACATGACGTCACACGGTATGGAATACCCCTTTGGCCAGTTTGGGTCAGGTGCCCTGGCTGTGTCCCCTCCCAACTTCTTGTGCCCCTCCAGCCTTCTTGCTGACTGGGCATCAGAAGCTGAAAAATCTTTGACTGACTTAGTATAAAGGCTACTTAGCAACAACTGAAAGCACCAGTGTGTTATCAACATTCTTATACTGAACTCAAAACACAGCACTATCCCAGCTACTAGGAAGACAGTTAACTCTATCCCAGTGAAAACCAGGGCAGCCGCTCGTCCCAAACACGTAGATGAACACATACTTGCAGTTACCTGCACCCCCGTGGCATTACAGGTGCCCACCTTGCACACCTTGCGGGATGGGTGCAGGAGGCGGGATGCCCACGGTGCTGTGGGGGCAGCTGGCGGAGGTGGCGGTGCCCGTGTGGGACAGCTGCTGGCTGTGCCAACCCCCCCTCCGCTGCTCCAGTCCCACTTCTCGCAGCTGCCCAACAGCCAGGCTTCTTTTAGGCGTCTTTTCAAGCTGATGCTTTTTTTCTGAAGTCTCCTGGTTACTTTATAATCCGCCAGGTGATTGTCTGAGGCAAGTTTTGGCACTGTTAACTTAGCGTTACCGGTTTTCTCCCAGAACAGTTACAGGCATTTTATCCCCCCCACCCCCGGTTTATGTTCACATTCCTGCCTTATCACTGTTCTTACCCAGGCCACGTTGCCCGGAGGGAGGCGTGCAGGCTCCCCCAGAGCTGAGGAGGGAGGTGAGCCCCGTTCTTCTGCTGCTGGGGTCAGGCATAGTCTCAGCACATTTTTACCTCTCGTGTTTGCATCCCTCCTCTGTGAGTACCCCACTTACTGCAATGTTGGATTTTTTTAGCCTAATGTAAGCATAAGCTCACCAATCTGAGCTTTTGGAGCAGACTGGGTCTCAAAACTGAAAAAAGCAAAGGACACACCTGTGTTGTAACTGTATTGGCCTTACATATTAGCAAGGTGCCAACTCCTCTCCTCCCTGCGCTGACTGTGGTGGTTCTTGTCCTAGGAGATGCAGCAGTGCAAAGGGCTTATATATGAGAAGCATCTGACTTATTTGAGGTCTTTGCAGGTAATTAAGGCATCTCTACCTCCATTCTTCTTGTAGACATACTCTCTTCTTTTGCCTGGACGTTTTTGTCTGCGTGAAAGTTGGGGACTTTCAACCCTGGTCTAAGGTTTCTTTGGATGTGTTAGCCCAGGAATGTTTGCTTGCATCCAAAAATGTGTATTTCATATTTTCTTAGATTTCTCAGTGCATGATTGTAACATATGGATTAAAAAAAAGGTACTTAACAGGCAGACAGAGCATCTGCCAGCCTTTCTTGGAGTCAACAAAGCAACAGTAACAAAATCAACTTTGAAACCTCTTTTTTTGTAATCAATTGTCATTGTAATCAATTGTCAGATAGCTTTTTATAGGCAAACCAGAGAAAAATATAGTACTTATTGAAAAATATTCCATAAGAAAAATCTATTTACATAATTTTTTAAATATATAATAGGCAAGTCCAGAAGAGATAATAAAATCTTCCCATGAAAATGAATACTCAAGTGTTGTTGAAAAATCTGTTAATGTCTTGCCTTTAAAAAAAAGTGGTCTCATGAGAAAACATTTTATTTCCTGTAGTGCGCTTTTCATGCAACCATTTCACTAGATAAATCTAAAATGTTCTGTATTGTACCTGTAAGAGAATGTAAATAGTACAGTGAGCCTGTTCTCTCACTAGATGGCATTATTATCCTCAAAACAGTGACAGCCACAGACTGCTTTTTTCAAAGAAAGACATGTACAAAAGAGATTTAGTTTATTTAGGTTAACTGTATTTTGTTTGGGTTCTGCAGATGTGGCAGGTTAAACAAGTTTCTGTTATATCAAGTGTTAATTCTTGAGCCTATCAGGCCTGTTTATTTTTGCTCTGGGTTTACTGGTTTTTGCTATCCATACACTGATCAATATTGCAGAGATTGTGCAAACATAATTCTAAGTTGGCTTGTTAGCAAAATTAGAAAGGGTGGTTCAAGGACTGAAATACACAAAGCCATGTAGCCTCAAGTCCACGTCTTTTTTCCAAGTCTAAGGTTTATGGACTTAATATACAAGCCAGTGGTGTGTGAAGAAAAACATGGGTTAAGAAATAGGATTCTGGAACTTGGTATTTCAGAAGAGGGAAAAAGCACATCAAGAAGATCAGAAGCAAGGGTGAAAGGAAATAAACAAGGACTGAGACCTCAGTGTTCATAGCATGGACAAGATAGTAAGCTACTGAAATTGTTAGGAGTAAATGGGTGGATTTTAGGAACGGAGCGGGGGGGGAAGAACAAATTTTAAATCTGAAAAGAAGCATTAAAAAACTTTGTGAACGATATGAGAGCAGAGTAGCTGCCTGCCTTTAGCACCATACAGGGCCAGCCCAGTCTGATGGAACCTGTTGGATGCCTTAGAGCCAAATCCACTCTAAGAACAAACATTGGCCAGGGCCTCCAACTGAAAATGAAGCTCGTCAGCCCCAAATTAGTATGAAAGTTAAGGAAGGATGTCCAAGGACTCAGCTTGAGAATCTTTTCAATAATTCTTAAGATTTTCCTGTGTGTCAAGAAGATTTCTTGGCTCTTCTGGATGCGGCTAAATCATCCCTCCAATTGACCTTTTGGAGCTATAAAGACGTTCCTGCACAGCAACTCTAGAAAAAGTTAGTTTTACAAAATTTTGGAAAATGTCCTAACAAAGGATACCCCATGCAACTGTGCTGCAGTGTTTTGGTCTTCATATTCCCCATAGTCATGTGTTATTGTCAGGACAAGCTGTTTAGTTTTTAATTTTTCATTTGTCAGGGAAAATACTTGACTGAAGCATGTCTAAACACAAAATACTTACCCAGCTGTTATTGCCTTCCTGTTGGTTGTGGCTCATAAAAGATGTTTTTGTTTAAATGTGAAAACAAATAAATAGACTTTCCAGTCCTGTGCCTGCTCTTTTTAACAGGCATGCAGACACAGAGATGCACACATGAATACCTGTGATGCATAAAGTGTGCAATGAACTGAAGAAGAAGATTACAGGGACACCTTCCTGTATGACTTTAAGCAGCCATCTCAGGATTCCCATGATGGCACAATATATGAAGTGACAAATTGTATTCTAGTTCCTGAAGGCATTGGGACCCTGCAGCTGGTCTTAACCCCTCAGTTAGGTCCAGCAGCAAGACAACAGAAGGAAGAACAGGGAAGCTTACCACATATACCTGGTACTAACTTAATAGAGCTCTCAGATAAGCCATTTTTCATCTTATCTTTCTTCCTCTGCTTTCAGTGACAACAAATTCTGTTTAATATCATCCTTTTGGGATCAGAGCACCATACCTTCAAGTAGAATACTGGCAAAATCAGACCCATCTTTTCCAAATTCTGAGGTTCATTGTTTTCTCTGGAAATCCATAGAAAGTACAGAAAATTACTTACCATCTGCTTCAAGCAAAACAGATGCAAAGGAGCCAGTTACAGCAGCAGGGAAGTTTCTAGAAGATGAGGGCTAGCATGGTTTGGAAAATGCTAACAAACAGATAATCCATAAAAAAAAGAGGGACAAAGTTTAGGGCTATCAGAGGAGGTGATGAAGCAGATTTGAAAAAACAAGAGAGGCCTTTGATTTCCTAGCTAAAGGTGAAAATCAGAAAGCAGTTGATACGCTGTCCAGTGTCATCAAGCTGAATCCACACTTTGCCAGCTCTCACATTAACAGAGCCAGTGTCTTTTTGCAGCTGCAAGAGCCAACTATGGCCATTAGTGACTGTGACAGAGCTGTTAAACTCAATCCCAGTTCAGCACCCGCCTATAAATTCTGAGGAAAAGCCCTCCAGCTTTTGGGGTGTTTAAAAGAGGCTGCCTGTAACATTTCATTGGTTTGTAAATTAGATTCTGAGGCTCAGGCAGTTTGAGAGGGGGGAAGAGTCCAGTGAAGAACTGCGGAAGGACGAGAGTGAGTTGGAGACAGACAATGAAGGGGAGGTTGAGCCAGAAGAGGATGAATCCCCAGAGATGGGAGATGAGAATTTGGAGGTAACCAGTGATATGATGAAGCAGGCTGATGAAAAGAAAAAGGGGGTTTTTGATGCAGTGGGAAGAGGTGAATTTCAAAAAGCTGTTCAGCTCTTCACTGATGCCATCAAACTGAACACATGACTTAGTACTTCGTATGTCAGCCGAGCCAGTGTCTTTGTACAGTTGCAAAAGCTAAATGCTGCCATCAGAGACTGTGAGAAAGCCATAAAAATCAACCTGAATTCTGCACAGCTGTACAAGTGGAGAGAGAAGCATTTTGGCTCCTGGGTTGCTGGCAGCAGGCTGCCAAGGACCTTGCACTGTCCTGCCAGCTGGATTATGATGAAGATACCAATAGCATGTTGAAGGAGGTTCACAGAAGAGTCCAGAAAGAAAATTGCCAGGCACCAAAAAAAGTATGAGGAGAAACAAAACACAAAGCAATCATTGGATGTGTTGCCAAGGGTGGGGAAATCCATGGCAGAAGAGGAGAGAGATCAGCTTCTGACTTCTCAAGAAAAGGAAGCAGCACAGTTTCAGAATGCCCAGGAGCATGAACAGGTTCACCTTTGGACCTCCCAGGAACCTGAAAATGGCTGTTGCAGGGAATCTGAAGAGCAAAAGCAATATCCAGTAGAAAATAATAAGTTTTACATAGAATGTCCATGTAGAGCTGAGGGGGAGGAAGAGCCCAGTGAAGAATCAAAGACTGAGGACAGTGAACTCAATACTGAAAATGAAGAATTGGCTGAAGAGGCTGAAGATCTTCAGAAAATAGGGGATGACAACCAAGACAGCAAACCAGACCATTGAAAAGGAAAGGGAAACCTTTCATGCACTGAGAGCAGATGAATTTCACAGAACTGTTGAGTTGTTCATTGATGCTATCAGGTTCAACCCACAACTTGCACTCTTATATGTAAGCCTAGCCAGTGCCTACCTGAGGTTGCTGAAACCAGTAGCTGCCATTAGGGACTGTGACAAAGCAATAAAAATCGACCTTGGTTCTCCATAGCCCTACCAGTGGCGAGGGAAGGCATTCCAGCTCCTGTGTCATTGGCACAAGGCTGCAAGAGACCTTGAACTGGCCTGCCAACTGGGTTATAATGAAGACACCAATTCCATGCTAACAGAAGTTCAGAGAAGAGTCCAGGAAGGAAAGCAAAGGGAAGAAGACTTTGTGGATGTAGCAGAGAGGATGAAGAAGGAACAAAAGGAGGAAGAATTAAGAACTAACAAAGCCCCCAAAGATATGGAAAGAGTTAAGAAAGCAGCCCTGGAGGAACAGGAAACTCTCAGGAGAAGGACAAATCTTGGGAAGAGTCCATGAAGAAAGAACAGATACAAGTCAAGCAGAAGATGTTAGCTGAGCAGGAGAACACACCACAGGAAGTGAGAGAACAACAGGAGAGTCTGGTACAAAAAGCATTGCAGGAAGCAGCGTGGTACCTGGAACTTGAGCAACAGTTGATTGCTTTGCAGATGGAATTGGAAGAGCAGTTTAAAACTCAATAGATGGGGCATGAGGAAGAGGAGAAAGCCCCATGGATAGTTCTGGAGCAACAGGAGAACGCACAGAAGTTGTTGGAAAAAGAAGAGAGAAACCAGTTGAAGACTGCAGAAACTGGAGAAAGCTCAACAGCAGTCTTTGGAAGGACTGATTAAAAAAAACAGAAGGTAGCCAAGGAAGAACATGAGAGAACTCAGAAGAAACCCCTGGAAGAAAAAGAAAGAGATGAAAAAGCCCTAGAGGAACTAGCAAGAGCTCAGAAAAAGGCCCTGGAAGAGTTGGAGATGGCTCAGAAAAATGCTCTGGAGGAACTGGAGAAAGCTCATAGAAAGGCCCTACGAAAGCAACAAAGAGCTCAGAGGGCTGCATTCAAAGAAGAGAGCTCAGAAGGCTCTAGAGGAACTGCAGCTATCACAAAGACAAGCTGTGGAGGGGCAGGAGAGAGCTCAAATAAGGGCTGTCAGAGAACAAGAGAGTGTAGGGTTCGGCGTTCGGAAGATCTCGCGATGTCACGGAAAGTTAGAGGGTTAGTCGCAGCCTTGTGATGTACCTGTAATCCTGCCTCCCCTTGTTAGTATAAAAGGAATTAACTGCGCAATAAAAGGCGGAAGTTGGCACTCACACTGTGTGTGTTATCTGTCTCTTTCCCTGGTCTGGGGTTGATCAGTGATCTAATCGTGGCACCTGGATATGCAGCGAACGCTACAAGAGAGTGCACAGGAAATCCTGAAAGAACTTGCAAAAACACAGCAACAAGCCTTAGAGGAGCAGGAGAGGGCAAAGAATGAACAAAGCAAAGCTAGTAAAATCTTGGAAGAACTGAAGAAAGCAAAAAAAAAGGCCCTAGAAGAACTCAAGAGAGCTCAGAAGAAAGCCCTGGAGGAACAGGAGAGTGTTGAGAAAGCCCGGGAGAGATCTCAGGAGCAGTGTGTTGGAAAGCAAGGGAACTTCAAGAAGAAAGACCTTGTGCAATGAGAAGGAGCCAAAAAAAAAAGCTTTCTGAAAAAGAGGTGCAATTTCAGAAGAATACTGAAGAGTCGGAGCCAGTCTGCAAAATATTCTCTGGAGAACTGGAAATAATTCAGAGGAATAACCTGAAAGAACAAGCAACATCTTCTTTGCATCATGAGAGAGACTGGGAGAAAGAAGCAGAAGAACAGGGTGTCAGTCTGAAAACTGTTCAGGAGGAAGGGCTAAGCCCTGGGCAGGGAGTACAGACCAACCAGAAACTTCACTGAGGCAGCCCACAAAGCCCATTTGGGACTCCTCTGAATCAGAGTGGTTCTCAGAGGTGTGATTTGTTGTCTGACCCAATGACAAACCAAGGCAGAAATGTTTGCTGAAGAGCTGAGCTTGATTTGAAGTCATCTGCGAGTGCTCTTGCCTTTAAAGTAAAATTTCAAAAGCAGGTGACACAGAATTGGTACATCTTTTAAACTGTATCTTTTTTAAGTGAATATTTGAAGCGTTTCCCACACCATGTTTTGACCCACATACAAGCTCACAGGACCTTCCAAAAAGAGTCCTAGTTATCGAGGTTCAATTCTCATGCAGGTTCAATGTCTTTCTATCTGTGTAGATATTTGACACTCTTAATGGCTCCTTATTCAGGAGAATCAGGGACTTAGTGGTTAAACAAATGGTGGGAATCATTGCTGAAGGGAAAGAGCAGGCATTTAACAGGGAGTTAAAATGGCAGAGTGAATTTGTGGCATGGAGACAAAATTAAATGGTGTATTGCTTCTAACATATGGTAGCTTGATCGGATCAACCTCTGAATTGCTTGAGGTCTTGAAAGGAATCCTGCTTGTCCAAGCTGGTCTCTGCCCGGGGGGATATCCTGATGTCAGCAAGTCCCTTTACAAGCACTGGCTTTCAGCCACCTGGGGTACACGTATTGTGTCAGAAGCTTGCCACTAAAACTCTAGACTTGCTTCTTAAAATGCCTATTGTGTAATCAGTTGATGAGGCCTGCAGCCATTAAAAAAAATAAACAACAGGATTTGAGCCTTTAGAGTAAAATAAAACAAAATCATGGGACAGTTGTAAAATAATTAAAGTGTTTTAAACTTTTTGGCTCTCTTTATTTATTTAAATTATGAGCTTTTAGTCAAAATGGCACTTATTTTCAAACTTTGCAACTGTGAGTGCTGGGAGCATCTAATTTTATTTCAAGGATTATTTTTTTAATCGCTTGATTCAAGGGATTAGAAGTGTATGATAAATTCCAAGTATTGTAAAAGTTGGCTGAAAATATTTTAGGAAGCATTATATATGCAGCAGCCCAAAGTAAAAACAAGGGAATATTCAGACCCACAAATTGACATGGGAGAGCAGAAGCCCTGGTGTAATTGCTGCAGTTGCTGCTTCATTGTGGCAAGAGGCTTGTTCAGCTGATGCTTATTAGCAGGAGGGGGATTTGAAGAGAGTGGAGCTGCTGGGTTGTTTTCAAGTGGAGAGAGGAATTAAAGGTGCTTGGGTTGGACTGAAGTTTCTGAAGCTCTTTGTCTCCTGAAGGAGTGGGTAGGAGCTACTGGAATACTTGGGTAAAGTACTACTCTCAGTTTTGTTCAGGGGCACTATTGGAGGAAACATTACCTGAGTTGTTTTCTTCTGTATTTATGAGTGGTAAGGAGCTTATTTAGAGTGGATCTTGTGTTTGTACAGAAAGTTACTTCTATCTTTTTATGCCTCAGTAAGAAGGGGGGTGGAGGGCTTCCCAAAAATACAGACACACATAAAATGCGTAAGAGTAATGCTAAGCGGGCTTGTTTCTGTCTCACCTATGTGCCTGATAAATTACTCCTATGAGTTCCTGAGCATGGTCTGCTCTTGTGTTTGAGTGTGGAAGTTGTTTAGTGTTACGATGGCACTTCAAAAACAGTGCTGAGGAAAACAGTGTTAGGAAATGAACGTTGTTTGGTACTGTCTGTCCCCTGCCCAATGTATGTCTGTTATAATGGTAGAGGTTAGAGCTGGTCCTTGTTCAGAGGTGGGGAGAAGATCTGGCACTTCTTGGGCAGAAGCAAAATTCCATTTAGAATAAAGGCTAGGGTTTAAAAGAAACTGTAATGTGTCTTGGCTGTAAGTGTTGTTGCCTTTGTGGTGTGGTGGGTTGACCCTGGCTGGATGCCAGGTGCCCACCAAAGCTGTTCTATCACTCCCCCTCCTCAGCTGGACAGGGGAGAGAAAATATAACAAAGGGCTTGTGGGTCCAGATAAGGACAGGAGAGATCACTCACCAATTACCATCACGGGCAAAACAGACTCAACTTGGGGAAAATTAACTCAATTTATTACCAATCAACCAGAGTAGGGTAATGAGAAATAAACCCAAATCTCAAAACACCTTCCCTCCACCCCTCCCTTCTTCCTGGGCACAACTTCACTCCTGGATTCTCTACCTACCCCACCAGTGGTGCAGGGGGATAGGGAATGGGGTTTAAGGTCCGTTCATCATACGTTATTTCTGCCGCTTCATCCTCCTCAGAGCCAGGATTCATCACACTCTTCACCTGCTCCAGCGTGGGGTCCCTCCCATGGGAGACAGTCCTCCACTCACTTCTCCAACGTGGGTCCTTCCCATGGGCTGCAGTTCTTCACGAACTGCTCCAGCATGGGTCCCTTCCATGGCGTACAGTCCTTCAGGACCACACTGCTCCAGCGCGGGCTTCCCACAGGGTCACAGCCTCCTTTGGGCACCCACCTGCTCCGGCGTGGGTATCTGCTCCACCGTGGACCTCCATGGACTGCAGGGGGACAACCTGCCTCACCATGGTCTTCACCACGGGCTGCAGGGGAATCTCCGCTCCGGTGCCTGAAGCATCTCCTCCCCCTCCTTCTTCACTGACCTGGGTGTCTGCAAGGCTGTTTCTCTTACATGTTCTCACTCTTCTCTCTAGCTGCCGTTTCCATGTGCCCCAGCAACTTTTTTTCCTCCTTAAATATGTTATCACAGAGGTGTTACCACTATCATTGAATGGCTCGGCCTTGGCCAGCCGTGGGTCCATCTTGGAGCCAGCTGGTGTTGGCTCTGTCGGGCACAGGGGAAACTTCCAGCAGCTTCTCACAGAAGCCACCCCTGTAACCTTCCCCTGCTACCAAAACCTTGCCACACACAGCCAATACATGTGGTCTTATCTTTTCAAAACAGTAGTTGATCTCCTTTTACAGAGTAGCTCAGGGCTATTCACAATGAGGAAGGACCTGTTCCACAGTGCCTGCTCTGGCTGCAGGAGCTCCTGTCAATGCTGGGAGACCTGTGGCAGTCAGGAAGTGGGATAGGCACTGGCTGGACAGCTTGTCCAGGGAATGAAAGTCTGGGAGAAGAGCTGTCTCCCTTCAGGGGATGGATTTATAGCATACAGTGTTGGGCCATTTGTGTAAGTGCACTTTCTCCTCTTTTTTTTTTTTTTTTTTGAGGTCAGGTGATGTCAAGAAAGGAATAAGGAGTTATATAGTCAGGAGAAGAAAATGGAAGCTGGAGTTTGTCTTGGCACAGGGGGCATGTACTCAAAAATCTGTGCACATATGTGTGAGAGAAAGGGAAAGGGTGCAACAGAAGGTATCCCAAGCACTGAGGTATTTTATAAAACTTGGGCACAGCTCTCTAGATACTATTTTGAATAAGAAGACAAAAGAGGATCATCCACAACATGCTGGAAGTAGCTGATTTTGGTGACAACTGCCAGGTGTTTTGGTACCTACTCTCAGAAGAGGACATCTTTCCTGTATCCCACCTCCAAGACATCTGATGCACTCTGTCCTCTGCATTCCTCGTTGCTGTTAGATGTGTCAGCACCTTGTAAAGCATTATAAATTTCCAAAGCACCTCTTAGCTGGGGGTACTGGTTTTTGGGCTGTGGATGGGGTGCCTGGGAAATCCTGTATTCTGTTGGGCCTAGGCACTTTAATGGAAAGGAAGACGAGCAAGTTTGGTGCTCAGGGCTGGGCAGTAACCCCCGTGTTTGGCTTTTCTAGACAATCATTTTAAGGCAGTGAGTCACTGTTGCTAGCAGCCTGTGGTCTATAATTAGTCTAGTGTGTAGCAGGAGCCATTTTTTTCCCCTTGTATTTAGTAATAGATTCAGGCTGACATTTAGCTCATAATTTAAAAAGGAGTGGAGAAAACAAATACCTGGCCTAGGACACAGATTCTCCTTTTTCTTATGTATTGTGAAGGAGAGGTAGCTTCCTCACCGCCTGCTCCCTATGTGGGGGTTAACATTTTACATACCGAAGCTTGGGTGCTTGTTGGGTGGCATGAAGGAGACTGTGAGGGAGTGCTGTAGAAGCAGCTTTGCCTGTGGCCAGGGCAAGGGCACAGCAGAGGCCAGGGCAGGGCATGGCACATGGCATGTTCGTCCAGAGCGGTGCTGCACTTGCCCCGAGGTGGCTGTAAGGAAAATATATCGTAGAATTGCTCCAAAAATTCTGTAAGTGCATTTATGTTACTCATTGTTAGTCAGGATGCCAAATTCAGTGATGTGGCTGTGTGGGACATGCAGATGGAGTTAGCCGCAATGAAAGACCACCTTTAGAGACAAAAACTTAAAAGTCCTTTTTGGGGCTGGGTAGAAATTTGGATTACTGACATCCTGTGATGAAACCTGTTGTGGTCTGACTGAAAAGGAGAAGGAAGAGTGTGTAGTATTCATTGCCGAATCATCCTTATTAACACAGTAAGGCTCCCCTTTTGATTTTGCTTTTGGTAGTTCTGGTACTATGCCTCTCTCAGGAGGGGAAATGAAGAGGGCTGGAGCAGTGTTGAGTTAGACATTTTGTGTAGAAGGAAAGAAAAAAGCAAGATAGCTGTAGGAGTAATACTGCAGTAGTAGCTGTTGCACAGAGGACAAAAATTTGGGATTATTAAGGATATTATTAGACTTATAATAATAATTATAGAATAGTTATGATGATCACGGGAACTTGTCAGACTGTGTGAGGTCCTTTGGCTTCAATTCGGATTGCTGTTGCACCAGAATGCGGGGTGGAGAGAATGGTTTCTGTGCCCCCTCCTTCCTGTAGGAGAAAAAAACCCCAATTCTCTTGGAGACATACATCTTGAGAGGCTGCAGGGTGTTCATTTCCTCAAGTGGCTTGTGGGATCCTGCCACACCCTGCATGATCAGTGAATCAGAATGCCCGTGCCTAACAGGGCAAAAAAGTTAGCCGGAGCACATTTTAAAGACTACTGTTACTTTCATAGACCTGGTAATATTGATCATACTCTTGTACAGCTTACGCTCGAGGCTAACTAAGAAAGTCTTTCCTTTCTTCCTCCCACTCCCCTTTCTCCTTCCATCAATGACCTCTACCTCCTGCCATTGCTAACAGCTCATCTTGGGGAAAACCCCTCGTTGATAAGGACTGCAGCTTTCCACACGTGTGGATTTCCAGTGAACCAAATAGGATTTATTTCTTCAGCTTTTCAGGGTCAACTGAAACAGTCGCAGCCAATCCTACCAATATAGTAGAGGTTTTGCAAGATTGGGGGCTGTTAAACTGAACTGCCAGGAAGGTGATCTGACTGCATATAAACTGCCCCTTTTTAGGTTATGGCTTTGTTTGGGGAGGTGTTATAATTTCTGATGTGAGCATGGGCTGCATGATGCAGGCAGTCAGTAATCCAGCGTCTTAGACTGACAGTAATGTGTCTGTGATGGAAAAATGAACCGTGACTCCTGAGGAAAAGGATTATCCCCTAATCCCACTGTGGTGGTGGAGGGGTTCTGTTAAACCAGCTGTGTGCCTTGGCAGGTCTGACTTTTCTGAAGGGTCTGCAGGATGCCTGGCCAGCATCTCTCCTGTGGCACTGCAAAGCCTGGGGCTCAGTACAGATATTGCTGTGAGAACAGAGACCACACTGCTGAACTTCTAACCATTTTGGCTGACTCTGCTGTTTAGTAGTTATAAAATCACAGTTCTGGCTGTGATGTGTAATCTCAGATGTGGGTGGGATTTATCATGGAAACAATTCAATTTTGGCTGCCTTGCTGGATAATAGCTCGTATCATGAGTGAGAAAGTTGCATCAGAAACCAACGTTAGCTGACCACTGGAAAATATAAACTAATACTGTCAATATAAGAAGTAGGAAATCACCAAGAAGTCATGACTTCTACACACTGTTGAAGTGGATCTGAATTATTGACTCTCTTTGTCAGCAGCCTCAGCAGTTGAAATACTGAATGTAAATGATCTTTCCTTAGCACAAGAGAGGGGGAATAACTTTTGGATTCTGTAGTATTGTTTCTTCGGATGTTCTTGTCTGTGTGATTTGATGTCTTCTGTACCAAGACTGTAAAAACTTGGGTAGATTAAAATATAAATGATACTGAATTTTAATTCCACTCAGCTTAGAACTAGTCTAGAATACTTCTGCCTTTTTGACTTGGACAGGAATGAATTACTGAGCCAGTCTGTCTAGCCACAGTCATGGGGGTTATTTACTCACATGGGAGTGAGAGTGTGCACCAAGCAGGCTTTTGTCCCATGAGGTATGTCAGATTTTACGCAGAAACTCTCTGCATGCCAAGTGCTTGTCTTTCCCTCCTAGTACCTATTCCATGTGCTGTAAATAAGAAATTGATTTTAAGTGGAGAGTCTATGAAAGTCTGAGTAGGAGGAGAGCCCTTTCATGTTCCTTTGCAGGATCCTCGGACAGCAGTTCGCTGCTACCTCTTGGAGGAACTTGTTTTCCCCTTCTCATTTTCTGGACTTTCAGCCCACTCCCCATCCATTTCTACTAGGAAGGATGGAGGACTGGAGTGCCACATTAAAGAAGAATTGAGTAGAGCCCTTGTCTAACTTGTGGGTTCCCCTAGATAATGAAAAAGGAAAGTTTTTTTTAAATCTAAAGGATTTTCACACTAAGAAAAAATAATCGATTTTTAATTCAGACCATGTAATTCTTTGGAAGTTTCTGTGTTAAGGTAGGCAGACCATGGCATGTGTTTCCCAGCTAGCAAAGTGGTGTTGTGCAGATTTTTATTTTATTTATTTTTATTTTTTTTTCCCCAGACAGTGATAACTGTAAATTATGATAGATTTCAGGGCACTCTGTTCTCTTCATGCTGAATTATTTATGTAGCCCTCTAACTTTAGAAGGCAGCATCTCTGTGTCAAGCAACACAGTACAATTCTGTGTCACAACCTAGGACAAAAAGGCTGTATTCTCTTGAAAGCAGAAAGGAATGTTAGGTAGGTAGGACATCCTAATCTCTAAACTATAACTGCAGTAGGACAAAGGAATTGGTGTTCCTGCTACAACAGTGGTGGGGTTTTTAATCATTGTAGTGACCAGAGTGAGACAGACTTTGGATTAAATAGTGAGGGAAAAAAAAAAATGCCTAATCATAAGAGAAATTGATCCTGAGCAGTGTGGCCAACATACTATCGGCAGAGGTATTAAACAGGTTAGATGAAATGTCAGATGTAATGATGCACTGAGTATGATGTAATCTGATGGGATTGACCCAAGCATTCTCTTTTCATGGTCTCCTTATCCAGGGTCCTGTTATGGATCAGTGCTTTTACCACATCAGCTGATTTCTTCATTTTGCACAAGGTTTTGTCATTACCATCTGTTATTTGGCAGTTTGGGTATAGCAAAAATGTCATGGGCAAGGACAATCTGTTATATAAAACGTGTGTGCATCATCTTGCATGGCCCTTGCAGCAGCAGCAAACCATTACAACCCTCAGGGTGAGATACCAGTTGCTCTGGTACGCAGCATCCCTTGGCTTGCTGAAGGGAAGGATCTTCTGGGAGAGGCCCACAGGCAAGTGGCAGGGGTTCCCCAGGGATCCTGCCCTGCTACTGGGGACAAGAGGCTGCAGGGTTATGCTGGTGCCCTCCTTTATAGCTGGGGGTGCAGAACCCCCAGCTTGGCCAGCTAGTGATGTGGGAGCTCCAGGGTTGGGAACTGTGGTTGAGGCACTGATGGCTTCTGAGGGATCCAGCCGTGACTTGCAGTGGCTTTGTTGCAAACCCCTCAAAGGGAATGTTGGTTGTACCACAGCAGTGCTTGAGATACTCTGAATTGGAGATAAATAAGGTAGATCCTGGGCACCTACTGAGCTTTCTAGACTATAATTTTGCTGGAAATAGATGAGTCCCTGACAAAATCCTGATGAAAAAGGTGGGTGCCATGGTGCAAAGGAACATCCAGAAGGTGCAAGGTGAGACAATCCTGCTTGAGGAGAGGTAGCAGTAGGTAGTTTCAGTGGTGTGGAGTGTGCAGGTGAATGCCAGCAAAAAAGATTTCTGCATGGTCTTTGAAAAGAGAAAATGATCAAAGGAACATGAAATTACTGGCTTCAGCTCTGGTTCTACACAAAGAAATTTTCTGGTTTGGGTGTTTATTCTGCCCTGGTTCACCTTTACCTAATATTCGAATCTTTGGTAAGAGTATATAAATTAAATCCTTACTGGATGCATGAACACCCTGACATCAGCACCATGTCATGTTTGGTGGGACCGCTGTCTGCAAATCCAGCCCCCAGTAACCAGTCACAAGTCACAGGATTTTGACCTCACTGCAGGAACCGGCAGAAAACAAAAGGAAGGTAGAAATTAAGAGAACATATCATCATGCAGATAGGCAGTTGAGAAAATACCCACATTGCCATAAACGGAAGCACACCTTTGCTATGGCTCGGGAGGTTTGCATCAGCAACTAGTAGGAACTTGCTGGCTTGAGCAGAGTTACCTCGATATTAAGGTAAAGAATGTATGTAGCAAATCAACGGATGGAAGAAAATACCCCTCTGCCACACACATACCATTTCATACAACATTTTTCCACACCTGTGTTATGATTTTGTCAATCGAAGTCAGTTTTCCTAGGGGCTGCTGGGCTTAGAGTTTTTGTCCTTTTGTTTATCCAAAGTAGAGATGCATCTTGACAGTAAAAATATGGAGTTCTCTATGCTGCCCTAATTTTGTTTTGGGGGTTTTTTTAACTGTTTTCTGGACAGACAATGTTTTTATTTCTGTAACACATTACTCTGTTTTATGTGCAGTTTCCAGCTGATGGGTCAATCCCAGTCAGAGCAGTGGCTTTAGTGATGTGGATGTTTGCCCATGGGGAACTGCAATCCTTAGTTCATTTAACAGTGGTCACTGAACTTACTTGCATGAAAAATATAAACCGCTGAAATGAGGTGGTGACAGGAAAACCTGAGACACGAGCTCTCTCTGAAGACACGTTCTTAAAATATCTGAATACATTCAAATAACCACAAGAAAGAGTGTTGCAAGATTTCTACAGATGCTTCCTTGCTCTTTATGGGAAACTTGTTCATTTTAAAACCTGTGAAAAAGATGCATATTTGCCGAGTTCAGCATAATTTCATACTTCTACGTGCGGGAAGGAAGCTAGACAATTAAATAACTTTGCTGGAGGCAATTAAAACGGAGGAGAGAAACAATCACAAACCCAGAATAGGGAGAAAAATCCTCAAAGTTCCACTGAAGACATCCAGAGAGTTGGAGAAAGAAATCCCTATAAACCATGAAATCTGCTTCTCTCCCTGTAGTATACAGTGATGCTAGGTTTGTAACACTTAACGTAGTGCAATGCTTGGAATATTCTGCGTGGCACTTGCCTTGGTGAATGCTGAGAGACGGTGGATGCTATTCCTTGCACTATCATTAATTTTCTCTCTAACGTCTTGATCTTGAAATGTGGAGGATGCATATTTTCTCTTTCTCTGGAAAACAAAGAGCTTACAGGAAGACTGTCCTCTAGATGCTTGCTACCAGGAGGTAATCACAGCAGTTGGGAGATAACAGCAATGAGCTGGCTGGGGGCAGAGTATTGTTCAGGAGTAGACAACTCGCTCTCTGTTTCAACACAGCTCTGATCCGCCTCTGCTCTGCCTTGCGCTGAATTCTTTAGCAACCCTTGGGCTAGCCATTTGTTTGTCTTGAGAAACATGGGGGATTATTTCTTTAAATTTTTGGCCGCTCCAATGTCTTGTAACTTCCCAGAAAGGGATTTTATAGGTTTATTTGAATTTTGACCACATTTGACTTGAACTGTAATCAATTATTGCATTAGCAATGAAAAAAGCCCAAATTTTTTTTTTTTTAAAAAAAAAAAAAACAAACCAAAAAAACCCAACAACCTTGTAAGCTTTTATTAAACACTCATTGTCTGCGTCCGACATTCCCACATTGAGTGTGACCACGCTGGCAGGAAATCTGCCTGCAAGGCTACTCCTGCGGTGGCTGAGAAATAAACCCAGCGCCTGAACAAGGAGGGAGGCAGAGCCCCATTCGCAGCAGAGGGAGCAATCGTCGTACATCACCTCTCTAAAGGGATTATGCCCTTCTGTGGGCTCTTTCTACTGAATGCCAAAAAAAGTCATAGCAAAGCTGACTGGCCTTTTCTTGGGAACAGGGCATTTCTTTTTTTTATTTACAGAACTACGCAGTGCTGCAGGCACTAAAAAGTAGATTCAACAATTTCTTTGATTTCCTGTGTGTTTATTCTGCCTCGTTCAGAGCTCCAATGTTATTTGCAGGTCCTGTAGGATGCTACTAATCCTGAATAATTGACTCATGGTGGCTGTAATATTTTTACATTCATTTTTGCAACAGTGTTGTGAAGTACTGAAAACCTAGGCTCTGTAAAAAAAGCATCATTCTTTTTTTGGTGGTTTTTCCTTTTCAGCATTAGTGGAACTCTGCTTTTGTGTTTCCTACCTTTTTGCCGACTTTGAACTCTGCTGTGCATCCAAAAGGGACTTGCCTTTAAATAGACTTTGAGAATGATCTTACTTTCTGTGGAGAGTGAGTCTGTCTATGCTGTTATGCTTTTGAATTAATTTCTGCAACAAACCTGTACCAGGATGGTTTTCCTAACTACTACATGCTCAAGCTAAGCCTGGAATTTGCTGATCAATACACTTTTTCTGGCTTCGGGCAGCGCACGTCATACATTTGGAGCTTGATCAGCTAATTTTCTAAAGTCTAGCAGGCTATTTCTTAGTTGTATTGGTTCAGCCCTGCTTTTATGAGCTGCAATGAATAAACATAATAGAATAGCCAGTTACGTTGCTTATTTACGTCCATGAATCAGAAGTGTTATGTGAAAAGGGTGCTACATTTCCAGTCCATCTTCTGCACGCAAGCAGCGTGGGGCTCTGTGGATGGGCCAGTGCCCTATTCCCTCTGCTAGGCAATGCAAATCAGAGCTGCTTCTGTAGGTGCTAAAAGCGTAAATGCTATTTCCATATTACAAGTGAGAAAATGCAAACAAGCATTACGAGATTCAGTGTCAGAGCTTCAAAATAGAAGTTCTTGGTGGTTTGCTTTGTCATCTTACGTGCCCTTTAGATAAAGGGTAAGGGCTGTAAAAATCAACGTAACCTTTTCCTCCTCCCATCTAGATCTAGATCTGTGGCTGTTTAGGGACCGTGCACGTGCCTGGAATGAAAACAGTTTGCTTCTGGAAGAGCATGTTGTTAAAACTGTGATGCTAGAGAGGCTCTAAGAAATCTTAAAAACTCAGGCTTGAATCGAATCTGCAGTTTCTCAGGATCCACCAAATTCACAGCTTGCCAGTAAAATGCAGCAGCTTATGTAAATATGAAAATGTCCCATTGGCAGGTGTGTGAGCTCACAAGTGGATATGTATAATCTCTGCTCTTGTATGGAGCCTGTGAGTCAAACAGGCCCCAAATCTTCAGAACTTTGTTGCTGTGTAATTCTCATGTAGTTGTATAGGAGGGGTTTTTTTCGTCTGAATACTTTTTTCACAAGCTGAACTGTAGACCGCCTTGCCCTCAGTTCCCCAGCTGGACCACAGGAACAGAAGTACTTGCCTGCTTCACAAAAAAGTCTGCTGATACCAATACTCTAAGCACCTCGCAGTCTCTCTGCAGGTATGCCGAGGTGGGGGTCTACGACCACGCATGGTGGCCGCGTAGTAGTGTCTAACCTTTCCTCGCGTATAGGTAGTATGAAACGGGATTCGGTCCACTGATGTAATTGCCTTGAAGCTTCCCTCTGATACCCGCTGCAGTTTGGTACCCCATCATTCCCCTGCCCCACCAGACTGAGGAGTTACAGTCAGTCTGGTTTCCCTCTGAAGTAAGTAACACACGTCTGAGGCCGGACTCAGACCTTCTGTTACAGATAGATTTTACGCACATGGTATGTTTTGTTTTTGTTATGCTTTCACCGGATTGACAGCATCTCCTAGATAAGAAGGGAGCACCAGCAGCAGGCGTGGGCAGGGAGGTTACGTCTAGATGGCAGTGTTACTGCAGGAGAACGTTAAAAGTCATCCCAGTTCTGCACAGATTAAGCCTGATCCACCTTACTTAGCAGGAGGAGATCATGCCAAGAACTTATCTTGTACAACCCGTTAGTAAGCTTCAAGGTTTCTTGAACCTTAGAACAGTCGTTTTATGTCTTTTTAGAAACCTGTTCCACCTGTCTGCAGCTCGTCAATATTTAGCTTGTGGCTTATTAAATTCCCAGGCCTCATAAAAGGCATTGATCTGTTTTGCTTAACTATTTCTCAGACTGTTTGTCTCCTAGTATAAATCACAATGTGATATTAAACTATATTGAAGTCTAAACCCTAGGCTCACAGTAATGCATTCATTATATATATCTATATAGTATTTTCTTGCTAATATCTAAATAGACCATTTTGTAAATGACAAACATTACTAAATACTTCCATTTAATTTTTACCTCTCTCTAAAGTCTGTGCACTGATGATAAGTATTTGTTGTTCTGAGAGCATGTGAATCCCTGCCAAATATTGTCAGCCTTCTGTTTTATGTTTTTTAAAGAGCAAGTCTCATATTGGCATCCAGAAAAGTCCCTGTGGTCACAGCTGTGTCATGCCATTGATATTCTGCTCAAGCACTGCAGAGCCCTTTAAAGTATTTCAGCAATGTCCTATGTTATTCTAAACCTCTGCAAACTTGGTGCATACCTAGATTCAGATATGTGGATCTGCCTTTGGGTTTTGAGCCCAGAATATGCCCACTTATGCTTTTAGGATGTGTATGTTGGCTTTATTTTTGGTCCTATTTTCCACCTAAAGCTAAAGCCACCCAACCTTTGTGGTCAGGCTGCTGTTGTTCCACACCTACTTGCTCCATGTCTTCCTTCAGGTGACAAGATGAGACAGGCAGATCTCTACACCAAACTGCAAAATACCATTTTTGTGGTATGTAGCCTTAGCATGAATTTCCAAAAAAAGGTTGAAGGAAGATACGTGTCTGGCAGAGTAAAAGCTATGATAACACAGGCTGTTGTTCGGACTTATAAAGATCAGGTAGAGCAGGTTCGGAGAGCGTATGTCTGTGTTGTGAGGTGCATGTATAATACAAGGTTGTCCCTGGCTATAGTGAGTGTTTTATTGCTGTATTGCTCTTCCCTAGAAGGGGTGCTCTTTGTAAAAAGTTTTAAAAGCAGCAGTCCCTACTGTGTTGCCCATTCTTGTCTGCACAGTCAGGATTTCCCCTCAAACCTGTTATATCTCACATTGGGTCACTTTTCAGGTCTTAATTCCACACACACACCCCCAACTCCCAGCTTTTTCTGCCCAAACAGGGTTGTTCTCATCAATCTTTATTTACTGAGTTTCATAGTTCTGTTGGTTGTTTTCACTCCCCTATGGATCAGGCTCCTCTTAGTTCAGTGGAAAGTTTATTCATGCCTAGCCTACTGCTAGGATTTCAAGAACAGAAATCTTTCTCAGTTGCCTTCTAAAAAGGAGAAGAAAAAAAACAACTGGCAAACTACTTTTTTCTTTAATCTCAGTTTTATGCAACCAGTGTAACAACAAAAATATCTAAAGATATTTTTGGAGATTTATCAAAAGCCTGTGTATCCTGTTGCTGTTTGGTATTCTCTGAAATAACAAAGTTATTTGTCAGATGCTGTAAGAAAATATCTTTATATATACATGAATGCATGTGGTTTTGCTATGTCCTATGTCAAATTCTAATATGTACAAATGTGTATATTGTCTATGAGTGCAGAAAAAATTTTGTTAATCAGTGATTTTTTTTCTTTTCAAACCTTGCTAAGATCAGGAAATTAAGAGTGTTTCCAATGTAAATAGCACTGAAAGTTAGCAAAGCTGTTTTCCCATGGGCCTCATTAGCTGCTTTAGCATGAGGACACAACCCTTTCCTCCTGATCCTTAAACATAAAAATGTCATACCCCCAGTATGACAACAAAAGAGTTGGGGGTTTTACATAACTCTTTCCCCTTCCGTTGACCCTGTGAAGATTATTAAAATAAAACTTGCAAATGGAAAGTCACATATAATGAAAAGAATAACTAATATTCAAGAAGTTTAATTTTCCTTCAAGCATTTACCAGAGTTTGAAATTTTATTTTAATTTCTTTTTCCTTCTCAAAACATCTGTTGTGCCTTCTGAAATGATTTTGAATAGACCAGGGAAGGCTTTCCCAATTATTTTATTTCTTTTCCCCACTGGTACTGTAGTTTGCTATCAGCATTTGCCAACTCTCAGTAAGAACACTCCTAACTTTCTAGAAACACTAAAACAAAATACAAGCTGAAATAGGAAATGGACCCTGCGTTCACCAGTTTATCAAAACTAGGTATTTTTCCTGAAGTTCTGCTATTATCCATGTGTCCAAAGTTGGAAGATGTGGGCTGCTAGTTTTCACATAGTTTTGAGTAAAAGTAAGTATTTTGCTGGCCATGGTAATAGGCCACAGTCATAGAAGCCTTTTCTAGAGGTGTTTTTTCCGGCATTCTCTCACGAGCTTTAGGCAAACCAGGAACTAGCTACATCTATCAGTTCCCAGTGACATAGACATTTGCCTTTAGGTGTTACTGGAGTGCATCCCCAGGCTGTACACATGACTGCATGCTCCCTGCACAGCCCCAGGCATTTGAAAAAGCTCAGTCCAGTGCAAGACCTACAGATCAAATTGTAAGTTGTGAAATTCCCCATGGAAAGTTGTATATTTCTTTATATATGTATATATACACAGAGACATGATTTTTATTTTTGATATATATGGCACATAGCCTGAAGGTATTGCAGTGCTAATGCTATATATAATTTTTATATATATAATTTAATATATTCTTTCATTATATTAACTGTATTAATAGTTTTGTTGCATTATTAACATATTAATATTTATATATTTTCTATGTATAGCATGGCAGTGCTAATGCTTCCACAACTGAAGGCTGTTTTGGTGCCTAGACTGAGGTTCTGCCAAAGGTTATTTGGGTGGGGGGAGGGTGACGGGGAGGTGTTAGTGTGGGTTTGGGGTTTGGTTGGTTGGGGTGGGGAGGGGGTCTTCCTTCACTTCAGAGGGTGACTGAGCAGTGCTGTTTCATGCTGCTGGATACAGTTATAAAAAGTTTAAAGATCGAGTTTGACTTCAGTCAAACTAGGTGTTTGTGTTTTCATCCCTTTATCAAGAGAGCGAGATACTAATTCTCAATATAAAAAATCAAGAGACTGTGGTCTGGTAAAGAAGCTTAATTGATTTTTACTGTGAAGCTAACATCCACAGTGCAGTAGATTTTTAAAGTGGGGGAAAAAAATGATCCAGGAATTCCTGATTAATGCAACAGGTATCTTTCCATCTGCCTCAGCAGATAACATAACATGGCTTTCTGCGTCGGGTTTTGAGATTCGTCCTGTTGGCACACCAAATCCCCGCTTTCTTTGCTAGCAGGACAGATCTGGCTGCTGTTTCTCTCTCGCGTGTTGGGTTGCAGCTGCAGGTGCCAAGGAAAAGGTTGATACAGTCGCCTCCATCCACAGGGCAATATCATTTGAAGCAATTCAGCAGTCACCCTCTGTTTATACCGTGAAGCGATGCTCTCCAAGCAGTCTTAAGTGCTCATCCGCTTGCCTCTGAGAGGATTGCTGCCCTTCTCACAGCACCTGTAATTATACCAGCAGCAAAACACCTACTGTTGCAATAAGCATACCCCAAAAGTGAGCAGGGGGGTGAAGGGGAAGTGTGATATTCCAAACACCAGCTTGAATGAGAGTGTGAGCAGAGTCACGACCAGCCATAGCTAACAGAACTCTGCATTAACTGCCTGTGAATGGTGTTGGGAAAACAAATCCTTACTCTGCGCAGAGGCTGGAAAGGATTTCTAACTCCGTTTTACTACTGCACTGTGGATGTTAGCGTTGATTCATGTCCCCATTGAACGTCTTACCTCTGCTAATGACCAGATGAAAAGGATTTGTTTGAGTATGATTCATGATGCTAGGTAAGGGACTCTGAGTTCAGTACCACCAGCTATATCTGCATCTTTCCGGATAATGCTGACAGAGGATTTGTCTCTGGAGATGGTGGCAGGTAAGTCCTGTAGTAATTTCTGTGAGCTGTGGCTACAGATCCTATGTCAGCCTGCAGGACAGTAAGTGTCCAAAGTCTGCAAAATTTCTTCCTTTTTGAAATGCTAATAAAACCCAGCCTGTGTGCCTTTGCTTCCTCTTTGATAACAATGACTTTTTACTGTGCTTACATTGGGCAGGTGAGCAGTTCACAAATTAAGGTGTGTTAGCACATTTCTTTAGTCCAGTACAAGACACTCCATGCTAAGTGTGCTGCACAAAATGTACAGGCTGTTCTAGGCTTGCTTTGCTATGAGAAGTCTGTTAGGGTGCATTTGTTTGACAGTGCATTGCATGTGATTTGCAGTTTCCTCGGCTGTACTCATTCATCTTGTTTACAGCCCTTTTATTAAGGGTCATTTACCAAACAAATAAAAATTAATTTAGGCTTGTTAAACTGTAGAGAACTGCCAGGAAGAGACTATTACCTGAACCCTGAAGGAAGAAAAAGTGAGCAGCAGTGCGTATTTGAAGGTCTTAACAATCCCAGGAATAGCTCTTTTCTTATGTACTGAACAGTGATTTTTTTTTTATTTTTTTTTTTAAGTATCTGATGGCCAGATCCTACCAGGGCAACTGGCATATATAGTGTCCCATCCTTCTAATGTTATTAAACTTCTGACTAACATCCCTCCCTGCTTTCTCCACCATTCCTGCAGTTTTATGTCCCTCTAGATGCACAGAGTTTCTTCAAGTCCAGCTCATTGCTGTGTGTGGATTTCTCTGGCAGGACAGCAGTCATATGGTTGGCTTCACATAATTTTCTATTTTTCATCAAAGCGAAGGATGCAGTCACAGCTTAAGCTTCATTTTCGTTATCTCATGGGACTGAAATTCTTGTGAGGAGCACCTTGTTGGCAGGATCTGTTGTAGCTTTCTGAGCTTTGTATGTGCTACAAGACAACTTCAATATGAGAATAGCAAGCTGAAGATGGGGCCACCTCAATACACAGTCTCAGCAGAGATAAATCCTGGCCCATTTTTGCTGTACTGCAGCTTTGGAGAACTCCCCTGCTGAAGATGTACAGCCGGAGGTGTCTACCTTCATTGAGGTAGAAATGGACTGTGGTTTGTCTCCACTAAACTCTTCCAGAGAGCTGATTTGATTTGAGAAATACATCTTTTGTTAAAAGAATACCATTGGAAAGACATTCCAAAACACTGTTTGGGAAAAGCCTGGTTTTGTAGGAATTTGAAAGCCATCTCACCCCTTGGGTTGCACAAGTGTGGTTTGCAAGACCCTGAGCAATACATCACTGATCTGGGATAAACCTTTTCTTGATGTACGAGCAAAATTTAGGGAGAAGAAATTTCAGCTCTGAAAAATGTTAGGTAACACTGTTGTTGATCTGTTTGTTTCTCCTAAATGTTGCTGAGGGGTTTGTTAATTTTTAATGGCAGCCTTGACAATTTTGGAATATTAAAGGCAGCTTCATCAGAATGTGATGATTTATGTGTCAGATACTGTCTGTACATGTATTACAATGTTTGGCCATGTATGGGTACCTGTAGTTGCTAAATGATAAATAACAAGATATACGATTAAGCCATCAGATCTGAGTAGCCCATGAAAGGAGTGGTGTGTTTTAAGGAAAAAAAAGAAAGTCCAATTACAATTTTTTTCTAACAGTTTGTTAATGAAAAGCACACTCAACCTCCTTAAAATGTTTTTTGAAACATACAGATGCACCTTTTACCAGTAATCCAAAGAAAAGAGGTACTGCTACTTAATTAGGTGTGGCTGGATGCAACACACCTGAAAATGTCTCTTTGTTCAATTTTAGGAATGGTAAATGGAAACCCATCTTTTCATGACAGCTGTGTATATTGGATCTCCCCTGGCTTGTCAGAAAAGGGAGAGAAATATTTTAGGCATTCATGAGAGGGGAAAAGCTCTTTGCCTGGGAAAACCAGACAAGGTGTCCATATAAATAGAACAGCTTTCTTCCCTGCTGCAAACCTGCAGAGCATGCCAGCATAGCCTTTTTCATGTCTGGGTGCACCAGTGGTTGATGATGTTTTTCTTGTTTCTGTGACTCTTGGACATATGTGCCTACGCCTGACAAGGAGCTACCTCTTGTTTACTTAAGGGGGGGTGGGGAGGAGATAATTTTATGTCCTTGAACAATTAATTTTTTAAAAAATGTATCTTCCATAGTGGAGAAAAATGTCCTGAATGTCCTGTTCCCTTTGACAAGTTAATCCACACCGTTACAGAGAGATTCATCAGGCATGAAAGTGTGAAAGGCAACATAGGTGCTGGACAGTAAAAGGGCAGATAAAACTAATGAAAACAGGGATAAAAGAAGCGGAAGACTTCTGGTGAGGCAGGAAGCAAATATGGAAAGGCAAGTGAGGTTAATTTCGTTTTGGCCTGGAGGTTCTTTTTGTGCTTTTCCCCTTTCCTGTACATCTCCTAGGAAGTGTACCTTTTCCTGTGCCAGAATGTTCACGCCCTTTTTGAGCAGCAGAGTAACACACTACCCTCATTTACTCCACAGCACATCACCACTACTTATCAAAACACCCTTTTATGTGCATATTTCCTTCTTGGTTTCTTCTTTCACTTTATAGCTATTGTAAGTTTTTTTTTTTTTTTTTTCAATCAGTATTCATGACGCAACTTTCAAAAGGTGCAAGAACAAATAAGAGATATGGAAAGCTAACCATATCTTACAATAGAAGAACACTTAGCAATAATAATATCTTGCTTTGAGCAATGGAATAGCTTTTTTTTATCTGAAGAAAAACAATTGAAAAAGTAATTATTATATTTTGTTTGTTTATTAATAAACAGTACTGAAATAAGTGTATGGTTATGCTATTATGATGAGGCAGCTGATACTTTTCCCTTAGAGTATTTATTATTGCTACTTTTTTTTTTCCTTTGCTCTGCTGTCCTAGGACTTGTGCTCCAAATAAGTCCAAACAGGAATTTCAACTTCACAATACCTGGCAGCCTCCATGAAACAACAGTTGTTTGTGCTGGGAGGCAGCTCCATCCAGATGGACAGAGGTTCCCGTTAAGGGAGTTCATCCAGTGGGTGGGATTTTTATTTTATTTTTTTAATAACGCTGTATTGGTGATAGTGACACAACAGTGGCTTCATTCCAAAACATCCCTCTGGAGGAAGCATTTGTGGTGGGGATAAAATGTTAATGTCTTCCTCCCTACACCTTGTCAGCACGTTGTTGACTATCCTTTTGTTGAGGTGGATGTGTAACTGAAAACAGTGGTAAAGCATTACCTTTAGTGTTCTGCTCCCCTATGTGCCACATTTAAATGGTATTTGAATCCAATGAGTGAGTAAAAAGAGCCATTCAAGTGTGTTGTATCTGTGTCAAGATGTAGGATTTCTGTCTGAAAGGGAGCAGGTGATGGTTGCTGACTGATTTGTTTGTATTTTGTGGAAGGGGGAGAATATGGTTGAGAGTCATGGAATAAACTAAAAATTTGGGGTTTTTTGAAGCTACGACTAAAAGAAACTTGAGCATAGAGGATGGCTCATTACAGCTGGTGTTTAAGTCATCAAGGGAGGCAGAAGCAGTGTGAGGAAAGAATATTAATTATGGAGAACAGTGAGGGCTACTATTTAATCTAGTCTCTGTCAGTGTAACCATAGGAGACTTTCCTGCTCCTGGGTGCAGAAGAAAAGGCAGATCTCTGCTGCTGGAAAGGGAGATCTCATCAGTACGCTCATTGTACCATTTTCCCCATAATGGCAGGTCTAAAATAGGTTAACCTCAGGGGTCTGCAGTGCCCTTTTGTAACGATGCCACCCAACTGGCCCTGCATAACCCTCAGCATGCTACTTGCAACTGGGGAGAAGGCTCTGCTTCATGTTGAAATGAGCCTTCTCCTAAAGAGATTGCGGGGAGCTTGTTCAAAGGAGGTTGGCAAAACTGTCATCGTTGGGCAGACCATCAAACTGAAGCACAGAGTGGTTGAATAATTTGCCACCCAGTGTAGTAGATGAGGCTGGTGACAGAGCTGAAAGTATAATTCATCCTAGATCAGAGCCTTGTTACAAAAGAATTAGGTCTGGTTCCCATTTGTTAGGAAGCACAGGTTAAAGGCTAGGGGGTGAAACACGTCAGATTCCCATAAAGTTTTGCCTGAGGCAGAATTCGAACAATGTGATTTGTGTTTCACTTCACACTTTTTTTTTTTCTCCTCTTCTGACTCATCCCTGTGGGTACTTTAGACGGTGTAGCCAGGCTGCCATGTTACTACAACAGTTTAAATAACAGAAAATTCTCCTCTCCCAACATTTATTTATGTTCTGATTCAAAGTATATGCTCCTTTCGTTTGGTTTTTGAAAGGCTTTTCCACAAAGTTAATCTGCATCTACCTGGTTGGCCGTGGCCTTTCCCAGGAGCTGTGGTCCTGGTGCTGATCACGTCGCACCAAGGGATGCGGTGTTCCTGCTGTGGGTGCTGTGGGGCACCATGGCAGGCACAGGCAAGCTTTGCTCTGACAGGTGTGCTGGTTTTGGCTGGAATAGGGTTCAGTTTCTTCATGGTAGCTGGTATGGGGCTATGGGTTGGATTTGTGCTGGAAACAGTGTTGGTAATTCAGAGATGTTTTTATTATTGCTGAGTGGTGCTTACACAGCGTCAAGGCTTTTTCTGCTTCTCACCCCACCCCACCAGCGAGCAGGCTGGGGAGGCACAAAGAGTTGGGAGGGGACACAGCTGGGACAGCTGACCCAAGGGATATCCCAGACCATATGACATCTGCTCAGCAGGTAAAGCTGGGGGAAGAAGACGGAAGGGGGTGGACACACTCACAGTGATGGCGTTTGTCTTCCCAAGTAACTGAGCGAAGCTCAATGATGATGGAACCTGCACTAACTTCAGCATGCAACAATTCAGCACTGCACAAATGTAATAAAATAAATAAATAAATAAAAGAAAAACAAAAAAAAGTGATGCACAGTACAATTGCTTGCCACCTGCTGACTGATGCCCAAGCAGCAATCTGCGCCTCCCAGCCTCATGGTGGGCAGGCAGTTGTCTAATTTGCTGAAGGAAGTTCTTGAGAGTGGTGGCGGAGGTGGGAGTGCCATGGCTGGGCTGTGCGAGTGGCTGGCGGGTGGCGAGCGGGGCCACCTGGTTTTATCCAAATTCATTCTTCATTAATCTAAGTGGTTCTTACTGTAATACTATTGATACAGCATATAGCAAGTATAGTAATAATGACATACAGTGGCAGGATTGATATAGCAACTAACATCATACAATTTATTCTATTAACTATTCTCACCTAAAATCAAATCCCCTTGGGGCACACATTGGACTTCCTCATCCTTTCATATCACCCACCAAGTGCACCCAGGTCCTTGAGCAAAAGCAATCCCAGAAATGGGTTTGCCTTTGCCTGAGGCAGGAATAACCCAGATTGTCTTCCCTAGCATATTTTTTATGTGTGCCACAGGGACTTTATCCCCTTCTACAGTACATAAAAGTTCTGACTGGGCGGGGATATCCTGAAGGACAGATCCTCTGGTGTTGACTAACCAGGTGGCTTTCGCTAAAGGTGTATCCCAATGTTTGAAGGATGGTGTGTAGTGCTGGATTGTTGCATGCTGAAGTCAGTGCAGGTTCCGTCATCACTGAGCTTTGCTCAGTTACTTGGGAAGACAAACACCATCACTGTGAGCATGTCCACCCTTTCCTTCTTCTTCCCCCAGCTCTATATGCTGAGCAGATGTCATATGGTCTGGGATATCCCTTGGGTCAGCTGTCCCAGCTGTGTCCCCTCCCAACTCCCTGTGGACTCCCAGCCTACTCACTGGTGGGGTGGGGTGAGAAGCAGAAAAGGCCTTGACGCTGTGTAAGCACCACTCAGCAATAATAAAAACATCTCTGAATTACCAACACTGTTTCCAGCACAAATCCAAACCATAGCCCCATACCAGCTACCATGAAGAAACTGAACTCTATCCCAGCCTAAACCAGCACACAGGAAATGAAATATTCCTTCTGGATGCTAGATTAAGCTTTTTTTTTAAAAAGAAAAGGCTGTTTACAACTCCCTGTTTCATTGTCCCACACAGCCCTGCTGGGAATGTGTCTCCTGCCCTGTGGGTTGCAGCAAGGAGGCTGGACCGGTTGTCAGTCATGTAGAGCCTGTGGTTTTCTAGTGCTGTGGCCATTTTTCCCTGGCTGAGAAGCAGCAGGGGTGTGTGCAGTCGAGGAGCAGAAACACAGGGGAGGAGGCGTATGAATGCAGCCAGGATGGGTAGAGATGGGAAAGCCCACCACTCTGCTCCCCGGCGTTCAAGGGAGGGCAGAGGGTGGGAAGGCAAGTAAATGACAGTGGAGGAAGAGGAGGGTGTTTACTTGTTTCTCAGTTATTCAAGCCGGGGAATGCCTTTTAATTTGTGTAAGGTGTAAGCTGATGCTGATCCTGTTTGGGACTTTGAGGTGTTGCTGAAACACGTGAGGCAGACAGAGAAACTCCTCGAGTGCAAGACAGGCTTGAGGGAAGGACCCATCCAGCCTCGGGGCACCAAACCGCTGTTTCTGAGCCCTGGGGGAGAACAACTGAGCTCTAGCAAATGCAGGAGATAAATGTACCTGATAAATAACAAACCATCTTCAGCCACAAAGGCTTGCTCTGCTTACGTTGTTTATCAGTTATTAGCCAGATATGCGCGAACGTGCCATCCACACCGCAGTGAGCATAAACCAATGAACGCGAGACCAATCTTAATAGGACACCTAGAAGTGCAAGCTGTAAGATGCTGAGTATCATTTAGCAGAGTCTGGCTCCAGCTGTTTTCATGAAGTATGATAAAGGAAGCATGTGCCTCATAATAACCTTAATTTTCAGATGGAAAATGAGAGAAACGGGTACATTTACTAGCATGCACTAACAAGACTGCTATTGCCTTTCTGCCTGTGAAATACATTTTTATTGTCCCCCTCCACCCTCCCTCAGGTGACTAGTTTGATCTTGCTTACAAGTTTTAAGTTTGCTTCCAAGTTCTCAGACAGTCTTCTCTAGCTCACGGGTTAATAATTACACCTCCTCTTTAACAGTATCTTTCATGTTGAAGAGTTGCAAAGTATTTTGCAGCCCCGTGCCAATATCTGCTCTTTCACCGGGGAGAATGCAGGGTAACTAAAACCTGCAGAGAATCAAGTGAATGGAGAAGTTGGCTCTGTGTGTAAAGACATCTCTTCACCTATAGCCAAAAGGGAGAGTGTGGTGGGCGCTGTGCTCTGCCAAGTCAGCTTCCAGTCTCTGTTGGCAGAAGGAAGACAAAGCCTGTTTCTAATGGAAAGCATTTAAATGCTGAGGACTGGGAGGACGAAAACTGGAAAATGTGCCAGGGCAGCTGTGTTAATACCTTTGTCTTGACAAAAGTATTGTACAGTTCTTGATTGTAGCTGGCATTACTGTAATTTTATGTCATCAGTATTTATCGCTCTCAGATGTAAAAAACTGAAGATTCAGGCTTAATTTTGGGATTGGATCTCTTTGCCCTACTGATTTTGAAACTTAGGGATTATTTTTTTCTCCTCCTGTTTTTTCTCTGTATAGCTATGACACTAGAAACTCTTCTCTATCATTTCAAATGAAGACTGAACTTCTTACATAATCGCTTGCTTCCTGGAGCTGAGTCTTTAAGAGAAACATTGAAAGTCCATGCACTCCTGAAAAAAAAAAAGCCACACAAAAAAAAAACCAAAAAAACAAACACCAAAAAAAAGCAAACCTGCAAAAAATGACAATATTCTCATATTCAAAAGACTGAACTCCTCATGGCATGTTTCAAGAAGATTGGCACCAACATCACTCCTGCCTTGGTGTAAAGTAGAGGTGTCCCACTTCCACCTTCAAGGCTGGAGACTTGCTTTCTATTCTACTTTCATCTTCCGTACACTAAGGCTTCCCTTTACTGTTTGTTTTCTTCCTAGGACTGCTTGCTTATTAATAGAGGAATTGTTCTATGAACCTGACTTCTCCCAGCGTCAACGGAGTTTTTCCAGTAGATGCGATGAGAAGCCCCACATCTTCAATTATCAGGTGTATTTGTAACAATAACCTTTGCACATCACAGTAGCTGATGTTTTCCCAGCTTTGACCTTTCTGTAGGAAGGAAATTACTCCACTCATTCCGCACTTGTCACCCCACATTTTGATAAGAGGATCTGAGAAAGGAATTAGCTCCTGCAAGTGCAGAGCTAAGCAGTTAGTGCTGGTACATCTAGTAAAGCATTGCTCAGCTCCTCATTTTGATGGTGATATAGTTCACTTATCTGAGGAAGGCCTTGGGGCTATGAAGTATCTAAAGGGTTATCACGAGGTTATGCAGATGGGATATTTAGGGTAGGGAGAGTGCATATAACTAGATAATGCAAGGATAAAGGTGATCCAAGTATATATAAATGGGTAAAAGAATCAGAAATCTAAGAAGGCTTAACCCCATAGTCCTTAAATAAAAACCCAATTAACTAGCAGACGTAGTTAGAGATAGTGTCCTGCAGTACACTTCTGCACTGCACTCTGACATTTTTTAAAGTTAATTTTCTGTGGTCATTACTCAAGCTCTAGATTTCTCCCAAGTGCCATAAACCTTAGTTTATTTAAAATGAAAAAAAACCCCAACAACAACAACAACAAAAACCCAACCAACCCCCCCCCCCCAAAGTAAATAAATCTATTCTCTTTGGATTAAAAGATGATTGAGATGCTAAAAAAATCAGACTCTAATCAAGCTCAGACCTGCGTGGATTTTACTGGCATGTTTCTTCCAGGAGTTTAATATTGTACCCAGCACCAGACTTCTGTAAAGGACGAGAAGAGTCCGCTTTGCCCAGTTCCCACACTCTCCCCAGGCAGCATCCAGCCTTTTGGACAGAGCAGGCTGGTTTTCATACCTCTGTACAAAATGCAAAGAGCATAATCATTTGCTTGCAGGCTTGTTTGTGGGAATCAAACCAGTCCACATCAGAAAGGAAAAGCCTGGACACGTAACAGAAAGATGATCCCAGTGAATAACTGCAGGCAGGGTTGTGCAGTGCCTTGGCAGTGGGGGAAGGGTTCTTGTATAATTCCATGCTCTGGAGTGGAAAGGCAAATACATTTTATAGTTTTACATAATGGTGTAAGATCATTCGATGCTCGATGGGCTTATCCTACACCTGCCAATTGACAGCCCTGTACCCAGGACAAGATTTCAAAATCTGATTCAGACTATGCTGCTCTTATTTTAAATACAGAAAAGCTAATCCTGGTCCCAGCAAGCTCAGTCACATTGTGGATTTCACCTAGATCAGGACTTTTTTCGTGCAGCTTCTTCCGAATATCTAGTAAGCAGCACACCTCACCAGCATGTGAAAGGCAGAAGGATTTCTCTTCAATACGGATTACTGGTTCTCTTTCCTTCTCTACCCTCAGCATGTCTTACAGGTTTACATGACTACAGCTGCCACACTGATCCAAAGAATCCAAAGGATCCAAAGGGTCTTTGTAACACCTCTGTCAACTAGACACATTATGATCATGATGCATTGAAGGAAAATAGAGAGATTCAATGATTTGCTTAAAACTCGGAGTGAATCCATCACAAAGGGGGCACCCTGTGAGTCTTGAGTCTCAGGCAGCTTCCTAATCACTGACTCATCCTCTTCTGCTAGATCAGCCTACAAAGAATAAGTATTAGGAAAGACTTCCAAATGTATAAGTTATTAAATTAGAAAAGCAGTGGCTCCATTGCAGGAAAGGTAAAGAAAGTGTAGTTCCAGAAAGTCACCCTCTCCAAATAAACGCTGAGTATTTGAGAAGTGCTTTGTGATCCTTAAGAGCCCTCCTTAGTAATCCCTTGGATAGCTTTTGTTATTTGATTGACTTATCACATCAAGGGTCTTGTTTTTATGAGGCGTATTCGGAGTCTTATTCTTCGTAAGTTACAGATACAGTGTAAGCAGATCCTAGAGAATATAATGAAGCTTTTCAACACTCAGCAAAACTGAACGTGTAGTTACAGTAAGAGATGTGGTCATGCAGCATCATCTCTGCATTTTGGCAGGTGTGACACCTGGTTCTGTGCCTGAATGCAGGTATTATCATACAGCATACGTAGAGGCTCGGTGTTGCCTCAACATGGCCACAACAAGCCCATCCCATATAAAACCTCCCTGGTAGAGCACAAGTGTGTTACAGGTGAAGTGCAACGTGGAGCTCAGCTAAACAGTGGAAGCCCTGAGCCTGAAGCAAAGCAAAGACTGTAGTGGGAATCAGAGGAGGATTGGGTGTTTATATGGATAATGAGAGTACTCATCGTTTTATTCCTTATTTATAGAAACGGTATAAGCTCTCATTCGTTGTGGCATGAGGCAGCTGCCAGCGCTTGGAGATTAAAAAGGAACTGGTTTGGGGTTTTTTTCTTTTAAATGTGTGTGTTCCCATAAGAATATGAAAAGGGATTTTGGTGTGTCTTTCTCTGAATGATGTGGCATTGTCCACTTCGTGCCAGGAGGCTACATTAGAAGACCCTCTCCCACTTTGCAGTTCTCCTGTGATTTCTATGACTTACTCTGTGTCGCAAAGTTGCATACTAATTTATTGAAAAGCCTGGCAAAGATCTTGGGAATTTTTGTTGCCTCA